>NW_026061874.1:2642326-2972617 GCF_023897955.1 Schistocerca gregaria | reverse complement strand
AACAATACGCCAAAGCTGGAACCGGCAGTCTGTATTACGTCCCCAGAATACTGTGTTTAGAGCCCCCGGAACGAGAAAGCAATCACTACAACCGGAGTAGAAGAATCACCAGCCGGCCTACGATCAAGAAAGCTTCCAAAACTACGCGCTTTACTGGACAGCAGAGGAAAGGCGAGGAAACTTACACTGCCGTTACGCACACTAACCCCCAGGGTAGGTAACTGGGACGTTAGCGGCCACCAGGCAAAAAAAATTACCGTTTGTTGAACTTAACAAATTGTAACAAGTTGAACGCAGTAAATAGTAATAAGAAGCTAATCAGATCTGCCTTTCCCAAGCACTCCACTCGCTACTCTTCGCGTCGGCGAAACTACGAGCAGCAACACGAACCCAAGTCACTGGAGAATCGCGAGATATCACATTGGTGGAGGTTTCTGTACATGGATTGAAATGCACTGACCTTAAAGCTTGCTGGATCCGGTTTACGACGAGGTCGTACTCCCTCGTGAACACAGCCCTTCCATCCGGCAGTCCGTGCGTACCGCCAGCGGCCCCGACGTGTTCTGGCACTGTGCGGGCCTGGCTCCTCCTGAGTCCCCAACCGAACTGGCCAACTCACACGACCCAGAAAACCAACGACGTCGCCCCAAAGATGGGGCAACAGTTACTACATATCGATAACAGCCGCAGCTGCCACTAGCTGGCATGCAACCCTTGCGAAACCGAGTGGCGCCAGTCAACACGAGAAGCTGACAAACAAACTCAACCGTGCCAACTAAACGATACCGTCTGGCCTCAAACAGAGGGCGAAAACTGTACGTTGTAGAACAGCACCAACGTGACCGCAGCACGGCTCAGTTGGTGTCACACGCAAGCGTGGTGGAGGCAGGGCGTGCATTGTGGAGGAGGAAATTATAGTTTAACGTCCCGTCGACAACGAGGTCATTAGAGACGGAGCACAAGCACGAATTAGGGAAGGATAGGGAAGGAAATCGGCCGTGCCCTTTCGAAGGAACCATCCCGGCATCTGTGTGAAGCGATGTAGGGAAATCACGGAAAACCTAAATCAGGATGGCCGGACACGGGTTTGAACCGTCATCCCCCGAAAGCGAGTCCAGTGTGCTAACCACTGCGCCACCTCGCTCAGTGGCGTGCATGGTCTGTATGTAGACAGTCCACGTGACCACTGCCTAAGTCTGACGTCAGCGTGCAATAATCACTCACAGACAGCACGCCGCAGCAGTGGCAGTGGAGGGTACATGCAAGATGTCAAGGGAAGCGGAAAACAATACAGTCGTTGAAACTTCCTGACAGATTAAAACTACGTGCCAGACCGAGACTCGAACTCGGGACCTTTGCCAGTCGTTGACATAATCTACATCTACATCTACATCTACATCCATACCCTGCAGACACCTGACGGTGTGTGGCGGAGGGTACCCTGAGTACCACTATCGGTTCTCCCTTTCTATTACAGTCTCGTATTGTTCGTGGAAAGAAAGACTGTCGGTATGCTTCTGTGTGGGCTCTAATCTCTCTGACTTTATCCTCATGGTCTCTTCGAGAGATATACGTAGGAGGGAGCAATATACTGCTTGCCTCTTCGGTGAAGTATGTTCTCGAAACTTTAAAAGCCCGTACCGAGCTACTGAGCATCTCTCCATCTTCCACTGGAGTTTATCATATCTGTATCGCTTTCGCGATTACTAAATGATCCTGTAACGAAGCGCGCTGCTCTCCGTTGGATCGTCTCTATCTCTTCTATCAACCCTATCTGGTACGGATCCCACACTGCTGAGCAGTATTCAAGCAGTGGGCGAACAAGCGTACTGTAACCTACTTCCTTTGTTTTCGGATTCCATTTCCTTAAGATTCTTCCAATGAATCTCAGTCTGGCATCTGCTTTACAGACTATCAAATTTATATGATCATTCCATTTTAAATCACTCGTAATGCGTACTCCTACGGTGCTACTTGTGGGCTTGAGCAGTAGGCGCCCGCTTCCTGCGCCCGTGGTGACTGCTGTTTGCCATTCACTGGCGACGAAGGGTGGAGTTTGCACGCCAGTACTGCAACTGGACGTCCACAGAGTGGCCTTTTCAGGTAAATCACGTTTTACGCTTCATCTGAATGAGACATCTGAAAGCAGGTACCCTTCAACAGTCATCGGAATGGTCCAGGCGGGGGAGGGGGTGATGGGGAAGGGGGGGGGGCAACGCTATGACCTGGAAATCTTTCCGTGGCCTTCCGTGGGTGATATCGTCATTCCGGAAGGCACAGTCGATCATAACATGTATGCATCCACCACTGTGAACCGTGTCGACTTCTATATGCAGCTCGTTTTTCCTCAGCACCACTGCATCTATCATCAGTACAATGCAACTTGTCACACAGTTGGCAGTGTACGTGTGTAGTTCGAAGAGGACCAGGTCACCAAACTCCACGGATTTAAAACCAGTCGAGAATCTGGGGGACCACTTGGATCCGTGTGTTCGCACCACGGATCCTCAACCTGGATACCTATTGCAGCTCGTCTCGCAATTGGAGTTGGGGTTGCATCAGAACACGATTACTGACCCCGTGGAGTGCGAAAAAAGTAAACAATATTATTAAAATGGCTCAAATGGCTCTGAGCACTATGGGACTTAACCCTAGAACGTAGAACTACTTAAACCTAACTAACCTAAGAAATCACACACATCTATGCCCGAGGCAGGACTCGAACCTGCGACCGTAGCAGCCGCGTGTTTCCGGACTGAAGCGTCTATAACCGTTCGACCACAGAGGCCGGCAAAACCTGACGTCCTGCTATGACTAATGTACAATGAGGGGCAAAATAATAATTTAGGCAAAATAATAATTTAGAATCCAAGAACAGAGCATTACCAATGCCCAGTTCAGAAGAGCCTGTATTCACATCTCAGCGATTTGTGGAGATTCAGCTTGCTGTTTACGACTGCAAATAGAAGCAACACAATAGTTAGGATATAGTATTTGTCAAGATACATTGCAATTTAACTCATCCTTTCGCTTCGTTTGGAAATCATTATTCGAACTCGTAGACACGGTCGAAATATAAGAATTCCACGTCGGTAGAATTACTGCGACCAAAGTTGGCCGTCAGTGACGGACCGGCGAGGACGCGTCGTCGCCGCCCCGCCGGCCTCGTGGCGTTCGCGAGCGCGAGACGCTTACTACAAGCTCACTGCAATGACATGACGAACTCATTTAGGAAGAACACTACCAAGATTACATTCCAAGCCGAATATCCGAGACCGCGAGCACACGAAGTAGAAAACTTGTTGCGTGAAAAACTGCGTCTAGATCCAAAGGACACAACTGGTATTCACTTTTAGCACACAGCCAGCGTAGTCAATATTTAGATGATTGACGAAGAACAGTGCACTGCCGACAAACCACAGTTTACGTACTTTGATGGACTTAACGGCGCTGATACCGCTGAACACGCAGGCAGGGGTGTAAGGCCACTTTCTGAGGTATCCACGAAGTCCGTTATCCCCCCCTCTCAAGTATATATATATATATATATATATATATATATATATATATATATATATATATGGTATCTGTTCTCTTGGACATGTCCGAAAGAACAGATACCATCGCTGACCATGCAGCTCGTTAGAATGATACTGCAATGAAATGAACACCCATAGCTGCTTACAGGCGTTGACATACGTCAATGGGGGCAGATGAAAATGTGTGGCCCGTACCGGGACTCGAACCCGGGATCTCCTGTTTACATGGCAGACGCTCTATCCATATGAGCCACCGAGGGCACAGAGGATAGTGCGACTGCAGGGATTTATCTCTGGCACGCCTCCTGCGATACCCACATTCTCAACGTATTGTCCCGCACTACATTCGTTGTGTCCCCGCCCATTATACTCATTCCTCACGGCGCATTGCCGATTCCCGTAAGAGTTCGGGCACTGTTCGTGCATTCGCACAATGTGGATTTCGCAGGAGGCGTGCCAGAGGTAAATCCCTGCAGTCGCGCTATCCTCTGTGCCCTTGGTGGCTTAGATGGACGCCGGCACGGTAGCTCAGCGTGCTCGGTCAGAGGGTTAGCTGCCCTCTGTATTAAAAAAAAACTGAGATAATCGAGCAACAACGAACTTAAACGGATGGCTTACGACGTCCGCCCCGAGCAGATGCAACGAACAAAATGAAAATGAGATGTCGTACAATTATCGCGTACGATGGACAACCGGGCACATGCTCAGGAAGCAGCCAGGAGAGTCACATTCGCTCTGATTATTTGCAGGGGCGGATCGCCAAGAGTCCTTCAAGAGAAGCGGCACAGCACGTTCCTCCATCGATCCTGCCAGTTACTTATGTACATCTGCGACGTCGTGCGGCGGGGATCGGGACATGCTGCCACCGCAGGCGGGCGAAGACGCTGTTGATGAGCCACATACGGTCCTCCTTATGCAGACGGAGTCGCCTGATTGACCTGAACAGCAATCGTCACCTCACAACGAGCGGCTGGATGTTGATTCACGAGTCGTGCCAACCCGAACTTTCCTCTCTGAAGGCGCCGAGGCACGGAGGCACGCCGTCTCGGGACTGTCTCTTGTGGGCAGGGGCAAACGATCACACCGATGTAGACAGTGTCGTGGATGTCCGTGCTCCGGAGTTGTCGACCGACGCTGCTCACTCTTAGGAACTGCCACGACGGACTTTTCTTCTTGCTGACACTAGTGCGGGGATGGAGGGGCGATGGAACACCGACGCAGCCGCGAGGAATCGTAACAAGAGGGGCTTCTTTGATAGCCGATGAACCACACCGACAGCCTCTCTCCAGTAACTCGTGGGCGGACGACTCTCAGGTGGGCACACCACATGCAGAAGAGGGGGAGTTACATCATCCTACCCATCTCCTGCGGACAACATGGTAATGGTAACGTCAGGGTGGCGTGCGGGTGAGCGAACCTGTCGCCACCGGGTGCACCGATGACTGACGCTGCCGTCGAGGGCGAACGACAGTCATGTCGATTCGTGAAGGATAACATCAATATCATCCAGTTGCGCGAGAATCTTGCATTGTTACGCGACACACTTTATTCAGCCGACACTGAGGTGGCCTTATTGCAGGAAATATACATTCTTGGCTTCCAGGACATTTCTGGATGCACGACACGCGTATCACATGCGTTGGATACAGGCAGTGGCCCCGCAAAACTTTTCAAAGAAAGTTTAATAGCGACCGATATAAGTTACCTATCAAATGCCAGGGGCATGGCTCTTATAATCCCAGAGATACTCCTCGTCAATGATTACGCAGCGTCCGGTACCAACAAAAGGCGTGAACGTTCCTCAGTTCTTTACTGAGGAATTAACACAGTTATGCCCAGGCAGGATAGATGATATGGTGATCGGGGGCAGTTTTATTGTACAATTCGCTATGACCAAATTCCTCAGCATACACTACGCCCAGAACTCGGCACTGTCATTTGCGAGCTCGATTAGATAGACACTTGGATCATCATCTGTGCTGATAGGGTTTCGCGCACTTTACGGGACATTAATCAGGCAGAATTAAAAGGATGTATACATCCCGCTCTCTCGAGGATGCGGTCAAGGCAGCCGAGTTGTGGCCAGCTGCATTTACTGATCACACTGCTTACGCCTGTACCATCAAGCTTCGACGACAACTACTATGGCGTAGGCGCTGCCCGCTTACCTGATCTCAACGGAATGTCAACCGGCAGTTGGAGACACGTGTAGACTGTGCCTACTTAAACCTAAGTAACCTAAGGACATTACACAACACCCGGTCATCACGTCGCAGAGAAAATCCCTGACCCCCCCCCCCCCCCTCCCCCCGGGAATCACAGAGTTTTACTACGCCATCCTCAGGTATTGTTCCGTTATGCGACAAACACGGGCTCGACAGATGACTGTCAACCGAGCACGTCAACACTGTGAAGGGACCATCATTTGAACTCGTCAAATGGTTGGAATCATCAACGACTGCCCTCCATATCCCACGTTGTTTTTGTTGGAGTCTTCAGTCCTGAGACTGGTTTGAAGCAGCTCCTTATGCTTCTCTATCCCTCTGAATCTGCTTAGTGTATTCATCTCTTGGTCTCCCTCTACCATTTTTACTTTCCACGCTGCCCTCCAATACTAAATTGGTGATCCCTTGATCCTACCAACCGATCCCTTCTTCTAGTCAAGTTGTGCCACAAACTTCTCCCCAATTCTATTCAATACCTCCTAATTAGTTATGTGATCTACCCATCTAATCTTCAGCATTCTTCTCTAGCACCATATTTCGAAAGCTTCTATTCTCTTCTTGTCTAAACTATTTATCGTCCATGTCTCACTTCCATACATGGCTACACTAAATACAAATACTTTCAGGAAAGACTTCCTGACACTTAAATCTATATTTGATGTTAACAAATTTCTCTTCTTCAAAAACGCTTTCCTTGCCATTGCCAGTCTACATCTTATATCCTCTCTACTTGGACCATCATCAGTTATTTTGCTCCCAAAATAGCAAAACTCCTTTACTACTTTAAGTGTCTCATTTCCTAATCTAATACCTTCAGCATCAACCGACTTAATTCGAACACATTCTATTATCCTCGTTTGGCTTTTGTTGATATAATATTTTATCCTCCTTTCAAGACACTATCCATTCCCCACAACTGCTGTTCGTAGTCCTTTGCTGTCTCTGAGGTTTGCCGATGACATTGAGATGAAATAAATACATAAATCTATACTCGATGTTAACAAATTTCTCTTCTTCAGAAATGGTTACCTTGCCATTACCAGTCTACATCTTATATCCTCTCTACTTCGAACATCATCTGTTATTTTACTTCCTAAGTAGCAAAACTCCTTTACTACTTTAAGCGTCTCATTTCCTAATCTAATTCCCTCAGCGTTACCCGACGTAATTCGACTACATTCCATTATCATCGTTTTGCTTTTGTTGGTTTTCATCTTATATCTTCCTTTCAAGACACTATCCATTCCTTTCATTTGCTCTTCCAAGTCCTTTGCCCTCTCTGACAGAATTACAATTTCATCGCCGAACCTCAAAATAAAAATTCGGAGTATGTATTAAAATCCATGGAGAAGAAATAAAAACTTTGTTTACTTCACTGCTTACTCAATATACAGATTGAATAACATCGGGGAGAGGCTACAAACCTGTCTCACTCCCTTCCCAACCACTGATTCCCTTTCATGCCCCTCGACTCTTATAAATGCCATCTTGTTTCTGTACAAATTGTAAATAGCCTTTCGCTCCTTGTATATTACCCATGCCACCTTCAGAAATTCAAAGAGAGAAAACTTTTGACAGTGTTGACTGGAATACTCTAAGGAAAGGTCAACCTACGTTTCTAGCTTTTGCAGACATAATCTATTTTCTAAGATAAGTCGTAGGGTCAGTATTGCCTCACGTATTCCAATATTTCCTAACTGATCTTCCCTGAGGTCGGCTTCTACCAGTTTTTCCACTCGTCTGTAAAGAATTCGCGTTAGTATCTTGCTGCCATGACTTACTAAACTGATAGTTCGGTAATTTTCACATTTGCCAACACGTGCTTTCTTTGGGATTGGAATTATTATATTCTTCTTGAAGTCTGAGGGTAATTTTTCTGTCCCATGCATTTTGGTCACCAGATGGTAGTTGTGTTAGGCTTGGCTCTCCCAAGGCTGTCAGTAGTTCTAATTGAATGTTGTCTACTCCTGGGGCCTTATTTCGACTTAGGTCTTCCAGTGCTTTGTCAAACTCTTGATGCAGTATCATATCTCCTATTTCAACTTCATCTACATTTTCCTCCTGTTGTATGATATTGTCCTCAAGAACACCGCCCTTGTATAGACCCTCTATATACTCCTTCCACATTTCTGGTTTCCCTTCTTTGCTTAGAACTGCGTTTCCATCTCAAATCTTGAAATCCATGCAAGTGGTTCTCTTTTCTCCAAAGGTCTCCTTAATTTTCCTGTAGGCAGTGTCTATCTTTCCCCTAGTGACTATCACGACAGCTGTCCCGCAGAAATATGTGGACGGCAATCAGCGCAAAGCGTGTGGCACGTGGTGTCCACTGACAAGCAAATATTCTGTTAGGCCGAATTATGACAATGGTATGATGCACACAGGAGTAAAAAACAAACCAGTTTGAGATGGGCTATAGTACCGTGTATACACGTATTCTGGGTCAGGTGCACAAGCTATGGACTACTTGGGTTGAGTTTAACGTGAGCTACTGATGTGTTTGGCTTTATTTAGGGCTGTCCACATGTTTCGCTTTCGTTCCTAAGTACAGTGTGCCTGGTGGTTCATAAAGAAAGTTTGCTTCACTCCAGACTTACGTCCATTGTTATTCCGTGGTCACGTGATCGGACGACATGCTCATATCACTGAGGCCTGTATGCCCTCAACGTGCACTCCTGTGAGAACATCATTTACCGCATTCACCAGCTAGTAGACATTATAAATAGATTTCATTTGCCGGTTACTTGTTTACTCTTTTGTGCAGAGTCAATGTATTTATGGCAAACAAACCTCATCAAGTTCCATCGCCATGCCATCACTTTATCCTTGTCCCTCAACACAGTACAGGTGTACAGCAATAAAGCTAGTTCACTGCGCAACTGGCATGTGAGCAACAATATTAGCCTGTTCCGTCTTCACTGGTGATCCAGATGTGATCTGTGCATAACTTTTGGTGAAGAACTTTCGCTGATGTCTGTGACATGGAACCATTAGGTGACAAACCATCCAGTTTTTTGTAATAAGCCTCTGCATCCTTACATTTGTCCTATAGCCATCCCTGCTTAGCCATTTTGCACTTCCTGTCGATCTCATTTTTGAGACGGTTATATTCCTTTTTGCCCGCTTCATTTACTGCATTTTTATATTTTCTCCTTTCATCAATTAAATTCAATATATCTTCTGTTACCCAAGGACTTTTACTAGCCCTCGTCTTTTTACTTACTTGATCCACTGCTGCCTTCACTACTTCATCCCTCAAACCTACTCATTCTTCTTCTACTGTATTTCTTTGCCCTATTCCTCTCAATTGTTCCCTTATGCTCTCCTTGAAACTCCTTACAACCTCTGGTTCTTTCAGTTCATCCAGATCCCATCTCCTTAAATTCCCACCTTTTTGCAGTTTATTGAGTTTTAATCTACAGTTCATAATCAATAGATTGTGGTCACAGTCCACATCTGCCCCTGGAAATGTCATACAATTTAAAACCTGGTTCCTAAATCTCACGCATCGAGTGGCAGCTCGAATTCTGCGTACGACGTCCCGTGTCCTATCAATTGATGAGTCATCGATAGGTGGGATGCATAATATCCGCTCCGCCCTGTGCCGCTGATTGCCCTCGCTAAGGTGCGTCGCGTATCGGGAGCTCTGGCTGCGATGTTCGTCAAGCATTTGATTGCGTCAGTCATACGTACTAAACTGCTGTTCTTCAGAATAAGCATTACCCCGACGCTTCCTCCGAGGTGTTACTCGTCTCCTACGTGGCGCAACAGGGAAAGCGCTTGTCAACGTTAGACTGTCGAACACCTTGTAAATTCGCCGCTGTGTTACACAGGTACGCCTATTATGGACAATACTGTACGCCCTGCAGTAGAACCTTTGTTGTGCGGGCTGCGACACCGCCTCACGGGTTTGTCTCTTGGTGGCTTCTTTTTTAGGTGCACTGCGTATGCTGATGATCTGATGTTACCTCTTCGTGACGAACGTGATGTTCGCAAATCATTGGATTGGTTAGCCACTTCGAAGCTTCGAGATGCCGTGTAAATGTACATAAATCAATGGTTTTGAACACTGGCGTGGGATGACACCTGCGAGGGTGGCACTGCGCGATAACATCCGTTGTCTCGGTATCGACTTCACGGACTACATCTCACGCACGACCACCATCAATTATCGGAGTCTCTTGCAAGTGCTGGGCTTGTGGATCTTCGTCTTCGTGTGTAGGACCTACATCAACGGACCGAATATGTTAACGTCTATCGGGCATCACGAATTCCGCACGTAGCGCAAACACTACCGATGCCTAAACACATAGCTCGGAGCATCGTGGCCGCATTCGGTTCCTTTGTCAGCGCTGGAATGATATTAAAGGTTCGATATTACTCCGTCACTCTTCCGAAAGAACGAGGCGGACTTGGCCTTGTCAGTGTTCACTATCGAGCAGTATTTCTCTTCGTTAGTTTGCACCGCAGGCTATGGCGACGATGACCGACCAGCCTCACCGGCCTACTGACGGATGGCCTGGCACCGTGTTCCCTTGACCCTCAGGTCAGACACGGGTGCCCTTTTCCTGCTTTGGCAGGCTTTACCTGGAGTACGGCAACCTCCCCGTCTCTCGCTTACCAACAGCCAGTCACCTGCCGCACACTACTTCGCCGCCGGTCGCTTAATGTCGTCGAATTGACGTGTCCTACCGTGCACTGGAACGTAGTATGGTGCACTGTCAACGCGGTGACGCTCGATCCTGGTGTACGTTCGACCTGGTATTCGAGGGACTCTCCATAGGACCCATCTTGCAGATTCGCCTTATGTGTGAACTGCAACGTCTAGAATAGAGACCAACACCGGCTCCATTGTGGGCCAGTGGAAGAGATCTGGTGTTTCGAGCGTCAAAGTCTGGCTCTCTTTTTACGTATGTCACCCTCTTATGCCGATTCCCGCACTCTACTCTACCTGGACGATGTTTATTATCCGAGGACGAAACACAACGCTGTCACGTAGATACAGTGCATGTACTACAGCTATTAAAACATCGATATCTAAGCCTCTTGTGGCGGTAATACAACACTAATGCTGTAGGTAGATAATAAATTTAAACAAATTTAAAGAAATTAATACAAATTTACAGAGATTATATTCGAAGTGAATTGGAAACACGCTACTAACTCCCATCGGCTGCTAGAGCAAATTTCGTGAGCAGAGTGGATGGTTGTAGTGCTATAGTCGTTAAAAAAAAAGATTTATGTCTAGTTCATGTAATACAGTTATTCATATCTCAGCCTGTTATGGCGGTAGCATGAAACTAATGCAGCAGATAGGCAATAAATTTATAAAAATTTGAACAAATTATATTCGAATTGAAAGGAAACACTATACTAACTCTCATCAGCTGCAAGAATAAAGCGTTAGAGCAAATTTCGTGAACATTCTCAAAGACGGTGGCGAACACACTTGATGGTTGTAGAGGTTCTAATTGTTTAAATAAGGACTTATGTCCAGTGCAAGTAATAGAGCTATCGATATCTTAGCCCCCTATGGCGGTAACACGACACTAATGCTGTAGGTAGATAATAAATTTAAACAAATTATATCCGAATTGAATGAGCAGGCTCTAGTGGAGGCAACACAACACTAACTCCCATGATTTGTGGGAGTAAGCTCTTAGAGGCAGTACCACAATCCTCTTGGAAAATGCACGTTAATTTCGCTCTAACTGCTTAATAAGGACTTATGTGTAGAGTTGAATGATTTGATGTAACATACCGACAACCTATATCTCAGCCTCGTGGTGGTAACACACTAATGCCGTAGGTAGATAATAAATTTAAAGAAATCTAATCAAATTTAAACATATTTAAACAAATTTATAAAAATTATATTCGAATTGAATGACAATATCATAATAACTTGCATCAGCTGCAGGAGTAAGCTCTTAGAGGAAAATTCGTGAACATTTGGCAAGAGCATGGCGAAAACACTTGATAGTGGTACTACCTCTAATGGTTTAAATAAAGACTTATGCCTACTTCCTAGGAAGAGTTGACTTAGGTTAGTGGAGATAGCCAATTCTTTCTCGCCATTTTTTTAGGTTAGTAGAGGTAGCGCAATTGAGCTATCTTCCCTCCAAAAGCCACCATCTTGGATAACGGTAATCGTGTCATCAGCTAACATCAATCGCGTCATCAGTTGCCCCACTACTTGAAGTTACTCATTCTGAAACACTAAATTTTGAAAGTAACGTTAAATGTAATGCAAAAAAAGACGTTCAGTAACCTCAGTGTAACTTAATGCAAAATTTAGAAAACGGCAAGCATTTATTTTTGACTATTGAAAGATTGAACTGAATTACCTTTAAGCATATGAGAAATCGGTTTCACTTTTAAAATAACAACAATCAAATAAATACCAAGGTAGCAGAAGTCACTCTCTAAGGTTAATACAGAGTAAATGAAATTGCGCTCTCTTAATTTATATTGTTGTAGCCTACAGTCCTGAGGCTGGTTTGATGCAGCTCTCCATGCTACTCTATCCTGTGCAAGCTTCTTCATCTCCCAGTACCTACTGCAACCTACATTCTTCTGAATCTGCTTGGTGTATTCATCTATTGGTCTCCCTCTACGATTTTTACCCTCCACGCTCCCCTCCAACACTACACTGGTGATCTCTTGATGTCTCAGAACATGTTCTAGAAATCGATCCCTTCTTCCAGTCAAGTTGTGCCACAAACTTCTCTTCTCCCCAATCTTATTCAATATCTCCTCATTAGTTATGTCATCTACCCATCTATTCTTCAGCATTCTTCTGTAGCCCCACATTTCGAAAGCTTCTATTCTCTTCTTGTCTAAACTATTTATCGCCCATGTTACACTTCCATACATGGCTACACTCCATACAAATACTTTCAGAAACGACTTCCTGACACCTACATCTATACTCAATGTTAACAAATTTCTCTTCTTCAGATAAGCTTTCCTTGCCGTTGCCAGTCTACATTTTATATCCTCTCTACTTCGACCAACATCAGTTATTTTTCTCCCCAAATAGAAAAACTCCGTTACAACTTTGTCACATTTCCACCTTCAGCATCACCCGACTTAATTCGACAACATTCTATTATCCTCGTTTGGCTTTTGTTGATATAATCTTTTATCCTCCTTTCAAGACACTATCCATTCCCCACAACTGCTGTTCGTAGTCCTTTGCTGTCTCTGAGGTTTGCCGATGACATTGAGATGAAATAAAAACTTTGATAGAATTACAATGGATTTTAATACCTACTCCGAATTTTTCTTTTGTTTCCTTCACTGTTTGCTCAATATACAGATTGAATAACATCGGGGCGAGGCTACAAACCTGTCTCACTCCCTTCCCAACCACTGATTCCCTTTCATGCCCCTCGATTCTTATAACTGCCATCTGGTTTCTGTACAAATTGTAAATAGCCTTTCGCTCCCTGTATATTACCTTCAGAAACTGAAAGAGAGAAAGCTTTTGACAGTGTTGACTGGAATACTCTAAGGAAAGGCAAACATAGGTTTCTAGCATTTGTAGACTTAATCTATTTTCTAAAATAAGTCGTGGGGTTAGTATTGCCTCACGTATTCCAATATATCTACATAATCGAAACTGATCTTCCCCGAGGTCGGTTTCTACTAGTTTTGCCAATCGTCTGTAAAGATTTCGCGTTAGTATGTGGCAGCTGTGACTTATTAAACCGACAGATCTGTAATTTTCACATCTGTCAATTCCTGCTTTCTTTGGGATTGAAATTATAATATTCTTCTTGAAGTCTGTGGGTATTTCGCCTGCAGATGGTAGAGTTTTGTCACGACTGGCTTTCCCAAGGCTGTCAGTAGTTCTAATGGAATGTTATATACTCCCGGGGCCTTGTTTCGACTCAGGTCTTTCAGTGCTCTCTCAAACTCTTCACGCAGTATCGTATCTCCCATTTCATCTTCATCTACATACTCTTCCATTTCCATAATATTGTCCTCAAGTACATCGCCCTTGCGTAGACCCTCTATATACTCCTTCCACCTTTCTGCTTTCCCTTCTTTGCTTAGAACTGGGTTTCCATCGGAGCTCTTGATATTCATGCAGTTGGGTCTCTTTTCTCAAACGGTCTCTTTAATTTTCCTGTAGGCAGTATCTATCTTCCCCCAAGTGATATAAGCCTCCACATCCTTACATTTGTCCTGTAGCCATCCCTGCTTAGCCATTTTGCACTTCCTGTGGTTCTCATTTTGAGACGTCTGTATTCCTTTTTGCCTGCTTCATTTTCTGCATTTTTATATTTTCTCCGTTCATCAATTAAATTCAATATTTCTTCGGTTACCCAAGGATTTCTGCTAGCCCTTGTCTTTTTACCTACTTGTCCTCTACTGCATTCACTATTTCATCCCTCAAAGCTACCCACTCTTCATCTACTGTATTTCTTTCCCCCATTCCTTTCAATTGTTCCCTTATGCTCCCCCTGAAATTCTGTACAACCTCTGGTTTAGTCAGTTTATCCAGGTCCCATGTACTTAAATTTCCACCTTTTTGCAGTTTCTTCAGTTATAATCTACTGTTCACAACCAATAGATTGTGTAAGAGTCCACATCTGCCCCTGGAAATCTCTTAGACTATACAACGGTAAGATACAACTTAAAACCTGGTTCCTAAATCTCTATCGGATACCTGCTAGTATCACCAGGATTCTTCCATGTATACAACCTTCTCTTACGATTCTTGAACCAAGTGTTGGCTTTGATTAAGTTGTGCTCTGTGCGAAATTCTACCAGGCTGCTTCCTCTTTCATTTCTTACCCCCCATTTACATCTACATGACTACTCTGCAATTCACATTTACGTGCTTGGCAGAGGGTTCATCGAACCACATTCATTCTATCTCTCTACCATTCCACTCCCGATCAGCGCGCGGGAAAAACGAACACCTAAATCTTTCTGTTCGAGCTCTAATTTCTCTTAATTTATTTTGATGATCATTCCTTCCTATGTAGGTTGGGCTCAACAAAATATTTTCGCATTAGGAAGAGAAAGTTGGTGACCGAAATTTCGTAAATAGATCTCGCCGCGACGGAACACGTCTTTGCTTTAATGACTTCCATCCCAACTCGCGTATCATATCTGCCACACTCTCTCCCCTATTACGCGATGATACAAAAGGAGCTGCCATTTTTTGCACCCTTTCAATGTCCTCCGCCAATCCCACCTGGTAAGGATCCCACACCGCGCAGCAATATTCTAACAGAGGACGAACGAGTGTAGTGTAAGCTGTCTCTTCAGTGGATTTGTTGCATCTTCTAAGTGTCCTATCAATGAAACGCAACCTTTGGCTCGCCTTCCCGACAATATTATCTATGTGGTCCTTCCAACTGAAGTTGTTGATAATTTTAACACCCAGGTACTTAGTGCTATTGACAGCCTTGAGAATTGTACTATTTATCGAGTAATCGATTTCCAGAAGATTTCTTTTGGAACTCATGTGGATCACCTCAGACTTTTCGTTATTTAGCAACTGCCACCTGCCTCACCATTTAGCAATCTTTTCTAAATTGCTTTGCAACTGATACTGGTCTTCGGATGACCTTACTAGACGGTAAATTACAGCATCATCTGCGAACAAAGTAAGAGAACTGCTCAGATTGTCACCCAGGTCATTTATATAGATCAGGAACAGCAGAGGTCCCAGGGCGCTTCCCTGGGGAACACCTGATATCACTTCAGTTTTACTCAATGATTTGCCGTCTATTACTACGAACTGCGACCTTCCTGACAGGAAATCACGAATCCAGTCACACAACTGAGACGATACCCCATAGGCGCGCAGCTTGATTAGAAGGCGCTTTTGAGGAACGGTATCAAAAGCTTTCCGAAAATCTAGAAATACTGAATCAACTTCAGATCCCCTGTCGATAGTGGCCATTGCTTCGTGCGAATAAAGAATTAGCTGCGTTGCACAATAACGATGTTTTCTGAAACCATACTGATTACGTATCAATAGATCGTTCCCTTCGAGGTAATTCATAATGGTTGACGTCGGTTTTCAGTAGGGTTTTGGAGCATATCCTGTATTCAATGATACAGGTCTGTTGTTCGATGGATTACTCCTACTACCCTTCTTGAACACTGGTGCGACCTGCGCAATTTTCCAATCTGTAGATACAGATCTATCGGTGAGCGAGCGGTTGTATATGGTTTCTACGTAGGGAGCTATTGTACCAACGTAATCTGAAAGGAACCTAATCGGTATGCAATCTAGACCTGAAGACTTGCCCATATCAAGCGATTACAGTTGCTTCGCAACCCCGAAGGTTACTTCTAAGAAACTCATGCTAGCAGCTGTTCGTGTTTCAAATTCTGGAATGTTCTATTCGTCTTCCCTGGTAAAGGAAATTCGGAAAACTGCGTTCAGTAAGTCCGCTTTAGCTTCACAATCGTCGGTAACAGTACCATCGGCACTGCGCGACGAAGGTATTGACTGCGTCTTGCCGCTTGTGTACTTTACATATGACCAGAATTTCTTCAGATTTTCTACCAAATTTCGAGACAATGTTTTGTTGTGGAACCTATTAAAAGCATCTGGCATTGAAGTCCGTGCCAAATTTCGCATGTCTGTAAATTTTAGGCAATCTTCGGGATTTCGCATTCTTCTGAACTTCGCATGCTTTTTCCGTTGCCTCTGCAATAGCGTTCGGCCCTGTTTTGTGTACCATGGGGGATCAGTTCCATCTCTTACCAATTTATGAGGTATGAATATCTCAATTGCTGTTGCTACTATATCTTTGAATTTGAGCCACATCTCGTCTACATTTCCGTAGTCAGTTCGGAAGAAATGGAGACTGTCTCTTAGGAAGGCTTCTAGTGACACTTCATCCGCTTTTATTTTGCGTTGGTTTCTGGTGGATTTGGAAGAAATGGCATTGAGCCTAGCTACAACGACCTTGTGATCACTAATCCCTGTATCAGCCACAAACACTCCAGAGCTAATAGCATCGTGACTAAGAGGTCAAGTGTGTTTTCGAAACCATTTACAATTCAAGTGGGTTCGTGGACTAACTGCTCGAAACAATTTCGGAGAAAGCATTTAGGACAATCTCGGAATATGTTTTCGCCTACCACCGGTTTTGAACAAGTATTTTTGCCAACATAACGAGGGAAGGTTGAATTCCCCACCAACTATAACCGTTAGAGTGAGGGTATTTATTTGTTACGACACTCAAATTTTCTCTGAACTGTTCAGCAGCTATATCATCGGAGTCTGGGGGTCGGTAGGAGGAGCCAATTCAGTTGTTAAGTATAACCACCGCACATAGGAATTCGCACTGAGTACCTACTTCGGCTTCACTACAAGATAAACCACTACTGACAGACACAAACAGTCCACCACCAATTCTGCCTAATCTATCTTTCCTGAACACCGTCTGAGACTTCGTAAAAATTTCTGCAGAACTTATTTCAGGCTTTAGCCAGCTTTCTGTACCTATAACGATATCAGATTCTGTGCTTTTTATTAGCGCTTGAAGCTCAGGGACTTTTCCAGCGCAACTACAACAATTTACAACTATAATTCCGACTGTTCCTTGATCCAAGCACGTCCTGTAATTGCCAAGCACCCTTTGACATTGCAGCCCATCCCGCACTTTCCCGAGGACTTCTAACCTAAAAAACCGCCCAGTCCACGCCACACAGCCTCCGCTACCCGTGTAGCCGCCAGCTGAGTGTAGTGAACTCCTGACCTATTCAGCGGAACCCGAAACCCCACCACCCTATAGCGCAAGTCAAGGAATCTGCAGCCAATACGGTCGCAAAACCGTCTGAGCCTCTGATTCAGACCCTCCACCCGGCTCTGCACCAAAGGTCCGCAATCGGTTCTGTTAACGATGCTGCAGATGGTGAGCTCTGCCTTCATCTCGTAAGCAAGACCGGCAGCCTTCACCAAATCAGATAGCCGCTGGAATCCAGAGAGAATTTCCTCAGATCCAAAGCGACACACGTCATTAGTACCGACATGTGCCACCACCTGCAGCTGGCTGCACCCTGTGCTCTTCATGGCATCCGGAAGGACCCTTTCCATATCAGGAATGACTCCTCCCGGAATGCACACGGAGTGCACACGGAGTGCACACTGGATTTCATCCCCTCCTTAGCCGCCGTATCCCTAAGGGGCCCCATTACATCGCCTAACATTGGAGCTCCCAACTACCAGTAAGCCCACCCTCTGCGATTGCCCGGACCTTGAAGGCTGAGAATGATCCTCTTAAACAGGGCAGGCAGCTACATCTGGCTCAGCCAGAGACAGTGCCTGAAACCGGTTTGTCAGACGCACAGGGGAGGCTTTCGCTGCCTGCCACGCCTTGGAACGACCTCCCAATCAACCACAGGCGAGGGCTCAGCCCCACTGCGGGCAGCAACCGGGGCAACCACAGCGGCAGACCGATCTGGGGACAGACGGGACGAGGTTGACATCCCTGTGATACCCGAGCCCGGCTCCCCACAGTGGTGCCCATTGGCAACAGCCTCAAGCTGCGCGACCGAAGTCAGCGCCGATTGCAGCTGTGAGCGAAGGGATGCCAAGTCAACCCTCATCCGAACACAGCAATCGCAGTCCCTGTCCATTCTAATCGATGTTTCACAACAGTTACCGAAACACGAGAACGTGCCTAGATAACGCAAGCGGAACACGCAAAGAATATATCAACTAACCTGTACAAATGCCTAACGACTGCGCTACAATCTGCTGAATCAGTTTTGATATTCTTATGACACTCGATGATTGCATGGAAAGGAAAGGGACCCTGCATGGTAATAATGTGTGAGGACAATGCAACACAGGTGTCCTAGAAATTTTAACTTTTGCAAGTTATTATTCAAGTTATTCATACTCTGTGAATGAAATGTTGCTGGTTGATGCCTCTCTACACTACAATGTTTGTCAATTAACAGTCCTTCGATATTGTAGCTGTGCGGATGACAAGTATGTAGCCGACGACAATGCGGAGCTGCTGTTGCTGCTGCTGCTTGATGAGAGGAACCCCGAGTCGTCTCCAGAGCCACGGATACGTACGGGACAGGCAACAGCTGAAACTGCAGCTTCCCCCGCCTGTCCACTCCTACCGTGCTCTCAGTAATCGCAGGTTAACGAGTGAGGGATGTCTACACTGGCGCGAGTATAGGTACACACCGGGTCGGCCGGAGCGTTCAACAAACACTTCCGCACTCTTTCATGACACAAACTGCTCTGCCTCCCATCTGCACGCCACGCGACAGAGGCTCTCCATGCGCAAAGATAAACATCGGTACAGCTATTATCATTTCGTCTTTGCTATTGATACATCTCAATAAAGCTCCCTTGGCTATTACCCGGCAATTTATAATATTTCTATTATAATTACAATCAATTATATACAGTCAAATTTTTATTTAATACGTAATCGAAGTATTGATGTATTTAATTTCTGTAGTGCAGCATATAGCATCAGAATCAAGAGTATAGTGCAAGATATCAACGAAAATTAAACGGCGAAAATTTTGTATGTTGCAGACGGTACTTTGTCTGCATTTTTGGTGTTATACCCTCTATGAGACATGTGTATATTGATGATTACCCGGTACACGCCTGATCACGTGGTACTGTAGACATGCCAGAAAATGGAGAGACACCGAAATCCATTGCAAATAAATACATAAAAAACCACATTTAGACGTCAACTGCTAGGAGTCTCACGCGTACATCCGCAGGACTATCTCATGTATATATGTTTGAGGGAATCCCATCATTCCCAGAGTGACAGGTAGGTATTGCAACTCGCCGGACAATGATGTGACCGCCCAACATTCACCAAGCTTTTGTATGAACAGAAGGACCTCCACTTGCTTTGCCTGTAAGGTAGGACGATAATTGCCCGTGGATGATACTGAGGCCAAGAAGATTTACTAATCATCAGGACACAGTGGTTGCGAATGCTGAGAGATATCGTAAACCAACCATTAACCAGGAAAGGAATCCTTTTACATTGACAATTTTTTTGTGAAATACGTCTTTCTTTATGTGTGTGGCAAAGGCATTGCCCAACCGTAAGGGAAGCTGCTAAGAAGTAATTCTGCTGACTGCTTGTAGAATCCTATCTGGCTAATCAAACGTAAAGAAACGACCACGGTGAATAAAGTGCTCGGAATACTGCTGCATCCAGTAACTGACCTGTGCTGATATTTCGTCCGAGACTTCTTCGTAGCCGTAATATTCTTCACAGATGTCAGCATCTTCCGAATTGCTGTTTTATATTTTTTATTGAGGTCAGAGTATGTGTTACTCGATGCATATATCTCGCTTACCAAGTGGAATGGTGCTACGAAGGTAAGTTCACCCAGAGTTTCAAGAACTCTGAAGGAATTTCGTCTACTACAGCTGCCTTCTTTTGATTTATGTGTTTCAGTGCTCTTCGGCAACTGCTGTTGTTATAACGTCAAAACTCAGAGACTGAAAAATATTCCCGTTACGAGCAATACTACCGCTGAAATGGGTAGTTTGAAGCGCGAGAAGTTGTCAGATACTACCCTACGCCTTGTACTGTACATGAACGCCTGCGGTTCAGCGGGGCAACCTCATGGCTGGATGCACGTTCCCCTCACGCTGCGGCATCCCGTCACACCGGTAAGCTCTGCGGACTGCCGTGTCTCATGCAGAAAAGGTATTTGTCTGGTGCATAAGTTCTAACGTAACACAGACGTTTATCAATAATACGTTCTCCTTCTCTATTTAAAACAATCCGTCAACGCTGGAGTACGTTTTATATTCCGCGACTGTGGAAATCACGTGGTTTTGAGGCGAAGAACTCGTCGAGCCATGTTCATAGAGCATCTTCATTGGAAAGGGAAGTTCCTTCAAGGTTGTATCTGTGTATGAGGACACCAGATCAGCTGAATAACGTGGTTGCGGAAGGACTCCCCAACACAACTCCCGTATAGTGTCTTCCCTCAGCCTAGCAAAATGCGGGTGGTCGTTATCGTGGAGCAGCATCACTTCACGCGGTCTTCCTCCTTGTCGTTCTTGGATTGCGTCTGCAAAACGTCTCGGTTGCTGAGAATAAACGTCAGCAGTGATGGTTACACTTCGGGGAAGCAATTCGTAGCGCACTAGATGCATAACATCATCTTTTGTAGATGATTACAGGTCGTTGTTCCGGGAGTTGCTGCTTTGCTGGGCTCAACCATTCCTTTCGTTTCCCTGTGTTAGCATTGTTGTTGTTTGCTGTCTTCAGTTCTGAGACTGGCTTGATGCAACTCTCCATGCTACTCTATCCTGTGCAAGCTTCTTCATCTCCCAGTACCTACTGCAACCTTCATCCTTTTGAATCTGCGTAGTGTATTCATCTCTTGGTTTCCGTCTAATCTCTTGGTCTCCGTCTACGATTTTTACCCTCCACGCTGTCCTCCAGTGCTAAATTTGTGATCCCTTGATGCCTCAGAACATGTCCTACCAACCGGTCCCTTCTTCTTGTCAAGTTGTGCCACAAATTCCTCTTCTGCCGAATTCTATTCAATACTTCATCGTTAGTTATGTGATCTGCCCATCTAATCTTTAGCATACTTCTGTAGCACCACATTTCGCAAGCTTCTATTCTCTTCTTGTCCAAACTATTTATCGTCATGTTTCACTTCCATACACGGCTGTCGTGCGGTAGCGTTCTCGCTTCCCACGCCCGGGTTCCCGGGTACTATTCCCGGCGGGGTCAGGGATTTTCTCTGCCTCGTGATGACTGCGTGTTGTGTGCTGTCCTTAGGCTAGTTAGGTTTAAGTAGTTCTAAGTTCTAGGGGACTGATGACCATAGATGTTAAGTCCCATAGTGCTCAGAGCCACTTGAACCATTTGAACCATACATGACTACACTCCATACAAATACTTTCAGAAACGACTTCCTGACACTGAAATCTATACTCGATGTTAACAAATTTTTCTTCTTCAGAAACGCTTTCCCTGCCATTTCCAGTCTATATTCTATATCCTCTGTACTTCGACCATCATCAGTTATTTTGCACCCCAGTAGTGGTACGGAGTAGTCATCGTCGGTGTTGTTCACGAGCCAAGCAATGATGCACATGTGGTCACCTGCTGATTTTGTGATTTTGGCTTAGGGCATGCGGCACCCGTACTCTTGATGTTTGAGCCTTTCCCATTACACTTAAATTCGTACGGTGGTGAAATAATTGCAGTTTACCACATTTACCAGCTCTCGAGTACACTCGCGTGGATCATTGTGGGTTCATGAGTGTGAACGACTTCCATCAAACAGCGAAATCATTAACGTCAAAACGATCCTCCTTAACAAGAGAAAACCACTTCCTTAGAGTTCTCTGTCCAATAGTCCAATAGTATTATCCCCACACACGGTGCAAATGTTTCTGGGTGCCTCCGCTGCTGTAGCCCCTCGAATGAACTGAGACCGTGAAAAATGTCGGAAATGTTCCGATTTCTCCTGTTTGTACTCCATTTTGTAGCGTCGACAGCTCCACTCACTATCTTCAGACACAATATTTCAACATGTAAACTCAAATAGCAACAGTAAACTAAAAATAAAAACTGACAATCGTTAAATAAACCCATAGCAACCTGAATACCAGCTGACAAAAAAAAAAAAAAGAAAAAGCTGTGAACTTCTGCACCAGCCTAATAGATACATATTTTCAAGTGAACCTAAGATTTCAGACTTAAATTTTTTGTTTTAGAGCGATTGTATCAGGACGCTAATTATGGACAAAGTATGGTCACAAAATTTCGACATAATATTTACAGATGACTTTGACATAACACAAATCAATATTTTGCACATTTTGCGCCATTTTCTGGAGCATCTATGTTCCACTACATCCGCATTATGTACAAACCAGCAGAATGTCTGAGATTTATAGTAGTGTTGCAAAACAATACCTATGATGTATAAGAAAACACAATTAGTTACTTCAGACTTTTTTTGAGTACACCCTGTGGTCCATAGCATTCTACTTAAAGCTCCTAAAGCATCTCGCTAACACTAGGCAGATATGAGACATCGACGTGACAATTCTAAACACTGCGTATGACTTTAGTATGACAGATGTATCCCATCAGCAACGAAAGATTTAACTTTTTCTCAGTTACCCTGATTTATTTAAAGAAATTAAATCGTTTTTCGCAAAACTAGGCCTCACGCTGGTCTATTTGCTTCCTCATTTGGTCATATCCTACTCTTTGTTTCGAACAATTTATAGAGAATCATATTTTCGTTACAATGAAAAATTTGACCAATGAAATATACAGACAGCATTCCGCTCTAGGCAGAAGCACGCCAAAAAGAGAAACTAAAGTGTAGCCTGTATAGAAACAATAGCTGTTGTACGTTCTCGCTTCCCACCCCCGGGTTCCCGGGTTCGATTCCCGGCGGGGTCAGGGACTTTCTCTGCCTCGTGATGGCTGGCTGTTGTATGCTGTCCTTAGGTTGAAGTAGTTCTAAGTTCTAGAGGACTGATGACCATAGATGTTAAGTCCCATAGTGCTTAGAGCCATTTTTTGAATAACTGTTGTAGAATTAAGGAACATGTTTTATGTGGAAGAACTGCGATGTTTTTGGAAAATGAATATCTCTTCTATAAAAGTCAACATTGACTTATCAGGATGGCAACGTGAGAAGGCAGTATTGAATACTGAAAAGAATTGTCAGCACCATTGCTCTTTGCAACGTATGTGAGCCGTGACTGGCTGGATGGGTGCCTTGCTTTTTTTTTTTTTTTTAATCATTTGTTGTAGCCCAGTGGTTACCGCAATAACGTTGCTGTCTTCTCTCCGTGAGCCGCAGCAGTGTGTATCGATACTAGTAATGCTGTACTATGTCTGGTGTGGTGGATATGTTTTCCGGGTGTGCTGTGTGTGACAGTCGGTCCGTTGGGTCAGAGCAACGAGGAAGTCTCTGTGGCGCGTGGTCAGACCGGAGCCGCTGGCGGCGTGCACATGCGGTTGGAGTTGTGAGGCGCTTGTTGCGAGGGTTACGAAGTTCGTCAGCCACCGAAACTGGACTCTAAAGTTGAGTGCTCACTTAACCTACTATCAAGCTCAACTGCTATCACATCTCTTGGTTTGATCCTGGTTGTCACTTTCTGAGAGATCCACGCGAGCAACAACGTGTGTGCATTGAAGTCGACTAGAATTGCAGCCGTCTTCCTGTGTGGTGTTAAACTTCATTAATGAAGGAATGACTTAAATTAAGTGTACCAGAGGTATCTCCTGTGTTGTGGCCGTTGACGTTCCAGTGACCTAAAGTGGTTGTTGACGTAGTTTCTGGCAGTGTATTTTCCACATCGTGTTGGTATTGTACAGCACAGCGTGTAGTGTGACAGCTAAGGTGTTGGTAGTTTTGGGCGTTTATTCTCATTTGGCTTGATTGGCCACCAGTATCCGGAACGTTTTGCGATTGACATCTTGTTGTCGTTTTGCTGTTCAGATGCAGTAGAAGTGATGTTGTTGGTTGGTTCCTCGGCTGGCTTTTTGTTGGGTTGCCTTTTGATTAAGAAGTTGTCGGTCTGGCTGCCTGTTTCACCTAAAAGTGCGTTAGTTACTTCCCCAGGTTGGAACGTTCTGAGCGCCGCTCCTTGTGTTTTACAGAGTGATTTCCTTTTTAGTCTTAAGTACTGTGTGTGGCCTTCAGCGGAGTTTTTTCTTATTGAAATTTCAAGGCTTTTCTTCTTAGGCCTTAAGGCGTAAAAAAAGTTTCTTGACTGGTATGTGGCCTTCAGCCGAGTTTTCAGCCTTTTCAAATCAAGATTTGAAAATTTTGTCTAGGATTTAAGCCGGAAGAAATATTTTGTAGTTTTTATGTGGCCTTCAGCCGAGTTTTTCAGTTAAAGCCCAGACAAAGAAACTTCCAATTTTTAATTTTAAGACGTGAGATTGTTTGGGTTTCGTATGTGGCCTTCAGCCGACTGTTATGTGAAGCATTTTAGGATAAAGACTTTAGCCTATTTTATTTGAAATTCAGAATCTCTTCCTTTAGGCCTTAAGTCGTAAAATTGTTTTCTCCATGATGTGTGTTTTAATCTCTATTAAATTAAAAATTCAAAATCCTTGTCTTGCCCTTAAGTCATAAGATTGTTATTTTTTAATATGAGGCCTGCAGCAGAGTTTTACACGAAGTATTTTGAGATCAGGCCTTCAGCCTTTTCTAATTGAAAGCTCTTCTTCCCAGGCAAAATCCGTAAAATTGTTTTGTTGATATGCGGCCTTCAACCGAGTTTTCAGCCAATTTAAATTAAACTTTGAAAATCTTTGTCTCGGCCTTAAGCCGCGACACTATTCTTGATTAACGTGAGGCCTTCAGCCGCGTTATATGGGATAAAATTAAAGCTAAGGCTTTCAACCTATTTATATTGAAGATAAAAAAAATTCTGAAGAAGTGAAACCGCCAGAAGAACTCCTGTACCTTGCTTAGGCCTTGTGCCTTGGATTTTCGATGTGGCCTTCAGCCGATCTAAATTAAATCAAAGGAGGTCTTTCGTTAAAACCTTGAGAGTTTTGATTCTTGCTTGTCTGATTGTGTGTTTTAAGAAATAAATTTTGTATGTTGGTGTGCAACTGACAGTAACATATTTTGACCTCTTTCCACAAATATAACCGCATCCGCTCCGTCCTGCTAGCCCAGGGATTTCACTGGTAGCAGAGCGTGGTTACGTTTGTGTTCTTGCCATTTCAGTTACTGTTAGTTTCAATTTTATTTCTGTTCTGTGACACCACATTGTTTTGGGTGTTGATTGTTTCAGGTGTATTGTAATGGCGGTCAGTCAGAGTCCGGGGATCGGCCTGCTCAGAAACATCTTGTTTACGAGTTGGAAATAAGGCGCCAAGCTACTGAGGGCAGTGATCCGGATTTAGTGGCCCGTTTAGGTGCTGCCGTTTTTCAGCCGGTTGACGTCACGCCGGCGGTGTTGGGTGAGAGAGGAGCGGCCACTGAATTTTTGTTGAAGGCTGTTAGGGGCCTTGTGGACACTATTTGCGTTTTGGAAGGCACTCAACCTAGTGCCAGACTATTGGATACGGTGTAGGCCCAGTTAATGTATTTAACAAATCGGAAAGCGGATTTGGGCATGTTAGCTTTGGAAGATCACCATTAAAAATTAGCCGCCGAATTGGGCTCTTTGGTTAGTGCATTGCAGTTTAATGTTACGTTTTTAGATTTGGTGAGAAGAGGATTGAGGAGCGGAACTTGCTGTGTTCGGGAGAGGGCGAGAGCCTGCCCGGGATGGTACTGTTACGTCCTCGGTGAAGTTAGACGCAATGTTTGCCAAGTTGCCTAATCCTCTCGTGATATTACTGAATTAGTCGTGGAGCGGCTTGAACAGGTCGAAAAATTATTACGGTTGTCGGTTCGTCTTGAACTTTATGCTTCTCCCTTTCGTGGTTCCACACCAAGTAATTTTGTCACTGCCGTACCTGTTAGCTAGAAGTGAGTTGCAGAACCTCCTCTTCCGAGCCATGGCTGAAGTGTTCTCCTTACAGCAGTTCAGGGAGCTCGTCATTAGGCAGAGATTGACCACAGGAGTTCGAAAACCGCTTGAATGTCGTTACATTTGGGAGTTGCAGCGGGATAAAGAGCAGTTACATCAGTATGTGGACAGAGTTCAGACGGCGTCCTTGGCTTTGTTAATCGATTTGCCTGAACAACAGCCGCTGTCTATTGTTCTTAGGGGAATGCGCGTTGCGGATAAGTAGCACTATGTCTTCCGTAATCAGCCTTCAGCTTGGGAAGAACTCCGTGCCACGGTTGTAGCGATATGGGCGTTGCCGCTTGGATACGATGTATGTCACGAAGTTAAGGGGCAGGCCACCGGCGCTGGCAAGGGAAATTCCGAAGTGTCTGCATCCGCTGAAGCAGTAAAACTGGAACCCCGGTGTTGTTTCAGGTGCGGCAGCACGGCTCACTTGGAGCTCTCTCGGATTCAGCCTCGCGCTCTCAGAGCCAATAAATGACGCCGGACTGGGCAGCTATCTCGTGATCGAGCCTTTAGACGCTGGCGTACCCGTGTTGTCGCTCCCTCTTCACCGCCCTCGCCTTACGTTTGTTCTCGAGTAGGTGGCGAACCGATCTGTGCTCTTTCCGATTCTGGTAGCTCATTTTCATTATTGTGCTTCGAGTGGTTTTTGGAAGTTGGTCATTTTACGAAACTTCGGTCGGTGCTTTCTCCGGTGCAGAGATGTCGGGTGGCCAATGACCAGGTGTTGCCTCTGCATGATTGGGTCCGAGGGAGTATATCGATGGGGGATTTTTCCTGGCCCTTGTCATTAGCCTCGGTCAAGGAGCTGCCGGTCGATCTAATTTTGGGATGTGATTTCAGTAAATACTGGGTTATTCTTGGATTATTCTGGGCACACCTTTTTCTTTAAGTTAGCTCCTTTGGAGAAGTTTCTACATCTACATCCATACTCCGCAAGCCACCTTATGTTTCGTTTTATAAGTGCGCTAAACGTATTGTGCATCGAAATGCAGATGCATTGGCCGTTCAGGATGTGGCTAATGAGTTTGATCTTACCCATCTCTCGCCGCATCACGCTTCTCAATTACTGGATTTGTTACAGAGTTTTCCTGAGCTTCTTAGTGATAACTTGAGTGTCACTAATGTTCTTAATTACCATATCCTTCTATCCGACGATAGTCCTGTCAGGCAGCCAAATGCTCCAACAAGGAGTTATTACGCCTTCTACATCTACTTATGCTTCCCCCACATGCCATGTTCCCAAGGATCAGGAGCACTATTTCAGACCTGTGGTTAACTACCGGGTGCTTGAACACTAAGGTTGTCTTTGAATGGGCCTCTGCCTCTGATCTACATAACTTTTACCTGGTTTGCCGGTACTAATTGGTTTACTGTTCTTGGTTTGAACCAAGCCTGTTATCAGATTCCATTAGCTGAAGAATGTAAACATGTTACCGCATTTTGTACTGATTGGAATCTGTTTGACAGAGTTCCTTTTGGTTTGGCAACTCGTTTGCTGGATAATATCCTTAGGGACTTGAAATTAGTGTTTGCCTATAATTATTTGGACGATTTAGTCATCTATAGCCGTTCGTTTCAGGACCATTTGGATCATATCCAGAAAGTTCTTTCGAGGTTTCAGGGAGCCTGGCTGACTGTTAAACCCAGTAAGATGACATTAGAAACGCAGCAGGTGTTCTTCTTAGGTCACCTAGTGTCAGGTCAGAGTATTCGCATCGAACAAGAGCGAACTAAGACCATACGGGCGTTGCCTCCGCCTACTGATAAACGCGGAATTTGCTAGGTTCATAGGCATGTTGAACTATTTTATCGTTTTGTCCCTAATTTTGCTTAGTTGGCCGCGACCTCAAACGAACAGTGCCGGAAGAGAGTGCGTTTTGAATAAGGACCTGTCCAGGAGCCCGCGTTTGAGTATATTAAGGCAGCTGTAGCCAATCCTCCATTTCTAGGAGTACCACACTTTAATAAAAGGCTTATTGTCCAAAATGACACATCTAATGCTGGTATTTGAGCTGTTCGAAGGTCAGACGCAGCCATTAGCTTACGCGTCTCGTCGGTTCACTGGCGCCGAACTTAAGTACTCCATCTACGAGTGCAAGGCGTTGGCCGTTTTGTTTGCATTGGAGAAGTATCACTTCTGCCTTGAGCATCGGGAATTTCAGTTAGAAGCCGACAATCAGGCTTTGAGCTGGGTGCTGGCTAGGCCGCGTAAAACTGGCCGTAGTGCCAGATGAGAGGTACGCATTTAATTTGAAGTTAAACACGTGAGAGACACTGAAAATATCCTTGCGGATGTCCTCAGCCGGTAGTTCGCCGAATCTACACCTAGTGAGGGAACCCGGGAGACAGATGAAGGCAGGATTGGGAGAAATTCCTCTTTAGTTTGATGTCGTTTAGCGTCGGGATCAGGACCCTATTTGGCTGGGGAACTGTCGCATGAGTATATTATTAACAGTTGCATTCTGCGTAAAAGGGTCGGGCATGCGAAGCAGTTAAAGAAGTTTGCCAGTAGCTCTGGTGCGCCCGGTTTTTCGGTACTTTCATGATTCGTTGGTGGGTAGCCACTTATAAGTTCCTAAGACTCTGAAAAAAGTCAAAGCCTCTTGGCCCTCCATGGAGCGAAATGTCAGAGAGATGGTATAGCAATATCGGCTGTATAATGTAGTCAAACCCAAGAATGCTCTTCAACAGGGTTTGCTGAGCTCTGAGCGCGAGTCCTGTCCTACGCACAAGCTCTATATCGATTATCTAGGACCCTTTCTTCGTACTAAGAAAGGTCATCGATACGTGTTAGTTATTATTGATGCGTTCTCCGGATTCACTTGGCTCCTTCCGAGCCGTAACGTCACTGCTACCACCACTATTTCTCATTTAACTAAAGTTTTCATTGTTTTTGGCCCCCCTAAGAAAATTGTTAGCGATAATGCGCCGGCCTTCCTTTCGGCTCCTTTCAAGGCGTCCTATTTTCAGAACGGTGTCAAGCATATCACGACTGCGTCGTATTATCCGCAGGCATGCTTTACGGAGAGGGTTAACCGAAACCGTAAATCCGCTTTGATTTCAGAAAACGCCTAGTAAGTGGGACTCTAGTCTTCCTTGGCTTAGTTTTGCTTTTAATACCACCAATCATGAAGCCTTGGGAGCTACTCCCGCCTCTTTGATCCTTTCCTATCCTGTTAATTCCCCTTTTTAGAACTTGTGGGGAATTCAAGATCTAGTTCCTCAAGTCATCAATGAAAACTGGAACCGTCCCAGACGTAATATACTCAGGGTCCATAATAATCAAGGTGAGCGTTACAATCGTAATCGGCGAACATTTAGAGGGAGGCCAGGAGATCAGGTCTATGTCCGTAGTTTCCCCAGTAGGCAGGTGCGTGTCGGAAATATGAGTAAATTTACTCCTCATTTTCTGGGGCCTAGCACCAATTTGCGCATTTTAGGCCCGGTGAATCTGCTGGTTAAGGATAACCATTCCGGTAACCAGTACTGGGTTCACCTTAGCCAGGTTAAATCCAGTTAGTTCGTCTGATGGTTAAGTAGCCCCCCTCCCCTTCCGGCATCGTGTTTGTTTGAGGGCGGGAGGTTGAGCCGTGGCTGGCTCATGTTATGCTTCCCATTAAATCTTGGTTTTGGTTGATATTCTGTGATTAGTCTCTCGCGGTTATGCTGTTATCCTCTCTCTCCGTGAGTCGCAGCAGCAGCGCGTATCGATATTAGTACCCTTGTACTATCTATGGCGTCGCGCTTATAGTTTTCCGACTGCAGCGCGTGCGGGTAATGCTCCGGTCCTTTTGCCTCAGAAAGTCTACAAGGAAGAGCTATGTGGTCTACTTAGTTCTGGTGCATACCGGAAGATTAACAAAGATCCTACTATCAAGGTGACAGTATGGACTGCTGCCTTGCTGAACGCTTCATCACTACCAAAGGAAGTCAAAAGAAGTACCACCGAGATATTATGGTCTTCCTAAAGTTCACAAAATGTCTAAGTATGAGAGTGTAGAGGTCTATGAGACCTATAACGAGCGCTATTGGTTCACCGACGTATTTTTCTGCCAAACACTTGGCTTCCTAATTAAAACAATTGGTAGGAAAATGGAGTCACCACATTCGTAATTCTATGGATTTTATTCAGAGACTTAACACGTCAAAACTAACTACCACATCATTATTATTTAGCCTGACGTTGCTGTCATTATGCACCGGTACCTTTAAAGGACTCTTTCTCTTATCAGCCAACATCTTGATAAGAACATTACGGCCTTATTTGAACATGTGCTTTTATCATCTTATTTCCAGTTTAATGGTGAATTTTATGAGAAGATTGGATAGTTAATAAAAATTTGCTGGTTTCCAGCCGCGTCGGGTGGTTAAAATCCCACGGGCTTTCGACTGAGCTCTCCCCGGTCATTCTCAAGTGGTAAGACTGACTGCTGTGTCGCCGTGGCCGCGTCGTTATACAGCCGCACTGCTGGATGTGACGTCACTGGTGCTCTCTTCCACGCCATATATGATCATGTTTTCATACCGCGTCCATCGCGCCCGTTTTAACATCGCGATAGCCGGGTCCCAGGCTGTGCTGAGCTGCAAACATCCGTCCTTGTTGATGGTGTTTTCAGCGGTTTTTATTTCAATAGCTTCTTTTATGACGCTATCGCAAAATCCCTCCGCTTTCATAACGACAGATGTTTCGTCGAATAGAATTCGGTGTCCATTTTCTAAGGCGTGTTCTTCCACGGCTGATTTTTCTGGATAGCGTAGGTGTAAGCACCTCTCGTGTTCCTTTCCGACGTTGCTCTACCATGCGTACTGTTTGGCCGACGTAGTAACAGCCACACTGACATGGTATCTTGTACACTCCAGGCGTTCTTAGCCCTAGGTAGTCCTTCACAGGCCTTATGAGCTGACGAATTTTTGCTGGGGACCTGAACACCGATGAAATGTTATATCTCTTCAGGAGCCGGCTAATCTTTCCCGACACTGTACCACAGAAAGGCTAAAACACAAGTTTCTTGTTTTCTTCTTCGGTGGTGTTCTCTTCTCTCTTAGTTTGTTTTTTGCGTGTCGCGCCAGATATAGCCTGTGATACCTGTCCGTGGCTGTACCCGTTTTCCCGGAAGACGTTTCGGAGGTGGCTCAGTTCTAGTGGCAGACTTGCTGCGCCTGGGACGACTTTAGCACGATGGACGAGGGTATTCAGAACGCCACGTTTTTGTGCCGGATGGTGGTGGCTGAGAGCGTGCAGATACTGATCTGTGTGTGTGTGTGTGTGTGTGTGTGTGTGTGTGTGTGTGTGTGTGTGTGTGTGTGTGTGTGTCGGTTTTCTGTAGACACTGCGGCTGAGGTGCCCCTTGGTTTTCCGTCGAATGAGGACGTCAAGCAAGGGCACTGTACCCTCTGTCTCGACTTCCATCTTACACTTGATGTGGCCGTGAATGCTGTTCACGTGTTCCAAAATTCACGACCATGGGGCTACATGATGAAAGTGTCATCAACGTAACGCTAAAGGCAACTTGGTTTAGCTGGAGCCGTGTCCAAGGCGAAGTCTTCAAATTTTGCCATAAAAAGTTTGGCTATGGATAGAGCCAGAGGGCTTCCCATAGCCACGCCGTCCAACTGGTCGAAATACTGGCCGCCATGTAGGAAGTACGACTATGTCACTGTGTGCTTAAACAGTCCCACAATTGTGCTATCAGATAATTGTGAGAGGAGATCTATACAGTCTTTGACCGGAACACGTGTAAACAGGGAGACCACACCAAAACTAACCATCATATCTCCTTGACTAAGACACAGTTGTTCAATTCTGTTGAGAAAGTCGACGGTGTTCTTGATGTGATGCACACAACGACCCACATGCGGTGCAAGGAGGCTGGTCAGGTGTTCTGACAGTCTATAAGTGGGTGACCCAATGGTGTTCACAATGGGACGAAGAGGAGAATCCGGTTGTGGATTTCTGGTAGTCCATAAAGCGTAGGTGGTCTCGGCGCCTGAGGGAGCAGAGTCTTAATAACGCCCTCTTCCAGCATTGACTGTTTTAGAAGCTCTGATGTCTTCCTCATTATTCTTGACGTCGGGTCCCGTGGCAGTTAACGCTATATATCCTCTTCAAGCATTAACTGAATTTTGGCATCGTAGTCAGCTTTATTTAGAATGACGGATGCATTGCCCTTGTCGACTGGCAGAACCACGATGAGTGCGTCGTTGCGGAGTGCGTGAAGACTATTGCGTTTAGCCCTAGTCAAGTTAGACCTCGGTGGTTTAGATTTTGAAATGATGCGACACGTTTCGCGATGAATTTCGTCAGCATTCTCACTAGGCATCTTACGGATTGCTTGTTCAACCCCACTTATATCATCATAGACAGGGATCCTCTGAGGCGCTGGTGCGAAGTTAAGACCTATCTTAAGCGCCGAAATGGCACCCGCATCGACCTCTTTCTCCGTCATATTGATGACAGTTCCTTCTGTTGATTTCCGTTCTGCACCGTGTTGTTGTTAAGATATCCACGCGAACTACCCTTTCTGTTTCTCTGTGGCCTTCTTTTGCTGTGGTGGCAGCGTCGACCCACTCAAAATCTAATTGTGAGAGTACCTCTGTCAACTGCAGATGTATAGCCAGCAGTTCGCGACCTTTTAAATCCAGCTGCCTCCTAGTCAAGTATATCGTTTCCCGCAACAGGGCAGAGCTGGCTGAACGGTAGATTCACCTGGCTGCCGAGGTAAATCGTGGAATCGCGTTCTCATCTCAACAGCGTAGCAGGAAGGCTACAGAGCTTAACAGGTTAGCCTTCTTCCCAAGCAGGTTCCCTAGGCGCCACGTCCCCCCCCCCCCCGCCCCCCCCGTAGAGGTACGCCATGTATGAATGCGTGGTTTCGTAACCATATGAATTAATAAGATTTTCTCGGGCTTCCAGCCACGTCAGGTGGTTATAATCCAACGAACTTTCGACCGAGCTCTCCTCGGCCACATCAAGTTTACGATGGAAGTCGAGACAGATGATGCACTGCCCTTGCTTGACGTACTCGTTCGACGGAAAACCAACGGGCACCTCAGCCACAGTCCCCGCAGGAAACCTACACACACAGATCGGTAACTCAGCCACCACCATCCGGCACAAAAAGTGGCCTTCTGAATACCCTCGTTCATTGTGCTAAAGTCGTCCCAGACGCAGCAAGTCTGCCACTAGAACTGAGCCACCTCCGAAACGTCTTCCGGGAAAACGGGTACAGCCACGGACAGGTATCACAGGCTATATCTGGCGCGACACGCAAAAAACAAACTAAGAGAGAAGAGAACACCACCGAAGAAGAAAACAAGAAACTTGTGTTTTAGCCTTTCTGTGGTACAGTGTCGGGAAAGATTAGCAGGCTACTGAAGGGATATAACATTTCATCGGTGTTCAGGCCCCCAGCAAAAGTTCGTCAGCTCATGAGGCCTGTGAAGGACGATCTAGAGCTTAGAACGCTTCGAGTGTACAAGATACCATGTCAGTGTGGCTGTTACTACGTCAGCCAAACAGTACGCATGGTAGAGCAACGTCGGGAAGGAACACGAGAGGTACTTACACTTACGCTATCCAGAAAATTCAGCCGTGGAAGAACACGCCTTAGAAAGTGGACATCGAATTCTATTCGACGAAACATGTCGATATGAAGGAGGGATTTTGCGATAGCGTCATAAAAGAAGCTATTGAAATAAAAACCGCTGAAAACACCATCAACAAGGACGGAACCCGACTATCGCGATGTTAAAACGGGCGCGACGGACGCGGAATGAAAACATGACTGTATACAGTGTGTTACAAAAAGGGACGGCCAAATTTCAGGAAATATTCCTCACACACAAATAAAGAAAAGATGTTATGTGGAGATGTGTCCGGAAACGCTCAATTTCCATGTTAGAGCTCATTTTAGTTACGTCAGTATGTACCCTACTTCCTCTATTCACCTCCAGTTGGCAAAATAGAAGGAAGGTAATGTTGACTTCGATGTTTGTGTTGACCTGCGACTCATTGCTCTACAGTACTAGCATCAAGCACATCAGTACGTAGCATCAACAGGTTAGTGTTCATCACGAACGTGGTTTTGCAGTCAGTGCAATGTTTACAAATGCGGAGTTGGCAGATGCCCATTTGATGTATGGATTAGCACGGGGTAATAACCCTGGCGAGGTATGTTTGTATCGAGACAGATTTCCAGAACGAAGGTGTCCCGACAGGATGACGTTCGAAGCAATTGATCGGCGTCTTAGGGAGCACGGAACATTCCAGTCTATGACTCGCGACTGGTGAAGACCGAGAACGACGAGGACACCTGCAATGGACGAGACAATGCTTCGTGCAGTTGACAATAACCCTAATGTCAGCGTCAGAGAAGTTGCTGCTGTACAAGGTAACGTTGACCACGTCACTGTATTGAGAGTGCTGCGGGAGAACCAGTTGATTCCGTACCATATACAGCGTGTGCAGGCACTATCAGCAGCTGATTGGCCTCTACGGGTACACTTCTGCGAATGGTTCATCCAATAATGTGTCAATCCTCATTTTAGTGCAGATGTTCTCTTTACGGATGAGGCTTCATTCCAACGTGATCAAATTATAAATTTTCAGAATCAACATGTGTGGGATGACGAGAATCCGCACGCATTTGTGCAGTCACGTCATCACCACAGATTTTCTGTGAACGTTTGGGCAGGCATTATTTGTCGGTGATGTCTTGATTGGGCCCCATGTTCTTCCACCAATGCTCAATGGAGCACGTAATTATGATTTCATACGGGATACCCTGCCTGTGCTGCTAGAACATGTGCCTTTACAAGTACGACACAACATGTGGTTCATGCACGATGTAGCTCTTATACATTTCAGTCGAAGGGTTCGTATGCTTCTCAACAACAGATTCGGTGACCGATGGACAGGTAGAGGCGGACCAATTCCATGACCTCCACTCTCTACTGACCTGAACCCTCTTGACTTTCATTTATGGGGGCATTTCAAAGCTCTTGTCTACGCAACCCCGGTACCAAATGTAGAGACTCTTTGTGCTCGTATTGTGGACGGATGTGATACAATACACCATCCTCCAGGGCTGCATCAGCGCATCAGGGATTCCATGCGACGGAGGGTGGATGCATGTATCCTCGCTAACGGAGGACATTTTGAACATTTCCTCTAACAAAGTGTTTGAAGTCACGCTGGTACGATCTGTTGATTTGTGTTTCCATTCCATGATTAATGTGATTTGAAGAGAAGTAATAAAATGAGCTCTAACATGGAGTTAAGCGTTTCTGGACACATGTCCACATAACATCTTTTCTTTATTTGTGTGAGGAATGTTTCCTGAAAGTTTGCCGTACCTTTTTGCAACACCCTGTTTGTCGAGGAAGAGAGCACCAGTGACGTCACAGCTAGCAGTGCGGCTGTGTAACGACGCGGCCACGTCGACACAGCAGTCAGTCTTACCACTTGACAATGACCGGGGAGAGCTCGGTCGGAAGCTCGTGCGATTTTAACCGCTGGAAGCCTGAGAACATTTTATTAATTCATATCGCCGAGAAACCATGCATTCATACAAGATCGATGGTGTTGTCATGGGACGCCCCCTCTACCCTCTGGTAGCTAATTTATTCATGGAAGACTTCGAGGACAAGGCACTGGACTCAGCAAGTTTTAAACCAACGGTCTTCTGGAGGTACGTGGACGACACATTTGTGGTATCGCCGCACGGGATGAATGAATTACATCGATTTCTTGAGCATTAGAATTCCATCAATTCTAGTATCAAATTTACTATGGAAATATAAAAAGACGTTTACCTCCCATTTTTGGATGTTGTCGCTCGCCGTAAAGTTGATGGCACATTAGGACACGCCGTATACCGGAAACCAACGTATACAAATCTATATGTTCATGCCAGTAGCTGCCATCACCCTTCACAGACCGTAGGTGTTCTTAAGACCTTAGTGCATAGGGCACACTCTATTTCCGATAAAGACAATTTGCAACAAGAGCTTACTTACCTTAAGAGCATTTTTAAATCGAATGGATTTTCCCCGCAACAAATTTGTAGAGCATTCAATGTAAAACCTAGGAAGAAGATATTAATTCTTTCAAATCTAGTACTTTTTTGCCGATGTGGGTGTATTCTTGAGAAACTCTGTATTGTGGTGGTCTTTCACCCCCCCCCCCCCCCCCCCAACGAAGACTGCTGCAGCTATACTCTGTGAAGGACGATTTACAGCTTCGTAAAGCGGGTGTGTATCAGATTTATAGCGGAAATTGTGAGAAATCGTACAGAGATCAAACACGCACCGTTCATGAGAGATGTGTAGAGCATCGAAGATACAAACGCTTATTACAGCCAGACAAGTCAGCTGTGGCCGAACATTGTCTTGGTACAGGTCATTCCATGAATTACAGTGATGTGAATATTTTAACATCCACGTCTTCCTTTTGGGAATCTGTCTTCAAGGTATAGAGATTAGAGCAGCTAATAATTTAATTAACAGAGATAATGGTTTTAATTTGGACAAAGCATGGAATCCGGCTCTTGGGGTAATTGAACTGCAGAGAAGTCGTCACGGTGTCACCGCCGCTGATCATACATCGATAAGCGAATCGAATGTCTGTACGCCTTCGCCACAGGCGGTGCATGTATAAGCGTATTTCTTTGCCGCCGACCATCTCTGACTCGCATGCGCAGTACCGCCGCGGTGGAGCATCTAAGGCCGCGCTTGGCATCTTGTCGTCAGTCTTATGACTCACTCTGAGGATGGCCGGACGATACGCGGCCGAAATATCAGTGGAGGAAATTTTATTTGCGCGCCTGCGTGCCCAAAATTTAATGGACTGTTCATTACACCGCGAGAAATTGAAAATGGACAGTGGTTATGAAGTTTTTTAAGTAAGAAACTGAGGAAAAATAGGGAGGAAACGTTTATGAAAAAGCACATCGCCGATACAAAAATGAGCTTGTAATGTCTTCCCTTACGTTGTACTATATCCCACAGTATGTCTCGTTTCACCAGCTATCGATGCCCCTTAATAATTACATTGTTTCATCGTATAATGCGGTCAATAATTAAGTTTTGCATGTTAACCATACGGCAAAGCACTGTTCTCTTTGCGTGCTGTCATTTGCGAAAATCTTGTTTCCATATCTCAAACCGTTTGAGATGTGAGGAATGTTGAGAATATCTCATTCTGGCTTTTTCGCTGGCTCGGACGGTTGCAGATGAGTGCGCTACATCAGGTTAATTTTTCCGTCATTGGTGACTGAGACTTCCACCAAAGTCTATAAAGAAAAATTCATTATCTCAGCTGAATTTTATACGCGGCAACATATTATGTAATGTGTACCAAACGCAAAATCTTAGCAACCCCTATTTTCTATTTTAAACTTTTTCATATTTCATGCAGTGTCTTACTTAAATCGAAGTACCATAATAACTGTCACCATTAACGAAATGATGGGCACGTCACACGAAGCTGGCATATAAAGCTATAAGTAGGGAAAAATGATTTTTTTTTTTTTACGGAATAGTATCTGTAAAATCGTTTGAGGAAGAACGCAGGGCGTGTGGCTCGCTTCTGCCATCGCAGTGTGTCGCCAGCCGGCTGGAAGTGACCAGACAAGGTCGGCCCCGCCTAAAGAAACAAATGAACTCGCTCAGTAACTTTTCCCTGCGCATCGGCCACTGTATCCAGCACGGACTCCACCATCTGCCACATCATATTACACGGCTTGCAGGGTATAGGGTAGATGTGGACATTGATTTTCCACAGCTGCCACTATGCTCTGTATGTAAGTAAAGATTTTACAGCGGGTTTGTTGTTCAGAAATCGCATTTGAGTGTTGTTTGTTTGTGGGAAGACTGTGTGACACCTTGTGTACGAAGGGGAAACGTCTACCAGCACGTACCAAAGTCCGAGACTGCAGTTTGTCGTTACGCTGCTCGCGCTGTCACGTGTATACGGTGCCTATCGGTTCGCGAGGGTCACGTAGGCTGTTAATGGCCCTACGTGACTAGCGCCTGAGAGGCTCGACATGCTGTTTGGTTGGCTGTGCAGGAGCACACAGACACACCAGGTCCCCTGTGTCTGGGAACACAGCGAGCTCACTGGTGGCCAGAAGAGCGCCCTCACGGACAGTGCGGCGACGTCCAGCGACAACTGCTGTCGAAGCCCACATCGACGCGACAGCAGACCGAGGCGGCCGACAGTGGAACTCCCAACAAGGAGACTGGACATACCAAAGTGGCACTATGTCGTCTTTGCAGAGGAGTCCCAGTCCTGTGTACAACATCACATTGGACGTATCCATGCATGCAAGCTCTGAGGAGGACGAACGTTGCCAGACTGCTTTCGTCATCTTCTCATGGGCTCATCATCTGACTTGTTGGTATGGGGTACCACTGGGTAAATAAGATGATCGCGTCTTGTCCTCACAGATGGTAATTTGGACTGTACCTATCACATTTATGGCGCCTTAAGGACGGTGGCTATGACCCTTCTTCGAGATGTTCCTGACATTATCTTTCAACACATTACAGCAACATCGCATGTTGCCCTTGCTGTGCTGAACTGTGCCTCACACCGGAGCATATTTACCGAAATTATGGCCAAAATGGCAAAAATGGACGTTTGGTCAACTATTGTAGCAAGTACATGAAAGATTCTCGGTTCACTTGCCTCGTCAAATTTTCAGAAAATTTCACGCTTTCGATGATACCCTCCACCATCGTCGTCAGGGACTAAAACTGACTGTCGTGAACTGGCAAGGTTCCCTCTTTCATACTCATAGGAAGGCATCTGATTTGCTGGATTACGTCACGGTGAAGCGTACAGATGTGTTGCCCCCCTACGTCGATAGATTTTGCTTGCAATCTAGCGCTGCATGCAGCACCATCTATCGCATCAGGCTGTGAACTGCGAGAAGTTAGAAAGTAAACCAACGTGCAATTGAAAAGAACTTTGCGACAGGCCTGGGACAATCACCTGCTGTGATCGGTAACATTAGACAAATGAACGTAGCAGAACCAACCTAGATTACACACACTAACATACACTTCTCAATACGCACATGTATAACACAGTACATAGCTATAATTAGTTTGAAGGCGCATTTAAAAATTGCGAGAAAAGTATGGCAAACTAACTACATATGGAACAATCACACACGTGACGAGCAATTCGGTGCCCTAGTAGAAGCAGTCCTGTCATCACGTCACCAGTAAAATCGTTACAGCAAATTAAGGGTATCACACGAATCTACTTTGAAATTTTCAAGTACAAAAGGTTAAGAATTTGTGGTAAGTGGCATGGTACAAACTGAAAGACAGGCACACAAACTAACAAATGCATGCCGAGTCATCCCAGGCACCTCTCTATGGACGGCAGTGGAGTAGTTTAGGGGTATTCACAACTACAGTTAACCTAGTAGTGAAAGGGAGTGCTTTAAAGGTTTGAAACTATCAAAAATAATTTTGGCCAGGATTTCGGTACATGTAATCCACTGTTGGTTGGTTGAATTGTTGGAAGGCACCAAACAGCAAGGCCATCGGTCCCTCACATTATGGAAGGATGGGGAAGGAAGGTGGCTATGCCCTTTCAGAGGAACCATCCCGGCATTTGCCTGAAGCGATTTGGGGAAATCACGGAAAACCTTAATCAGGATGGCGGAATGGGTTTGAACCGTCGTTCTCCCTAACTAGAGTCCAGTGTGGTAACCACTGCGCCACCATGCTCAGTATATAATCCTCTTTGCGTCGATACAGAGCGTTCCAGACTGTTGCTTTAAACAGACACCAGAAACACTGGCTACGAACTGTGCAGAGACAGCCACAACAGGGGGTGAAACCCGTGTAGGGGCTACACGTAACACGACTTCGGTTCGCTGTCAGGCCACTTGCAGTGCTGCAAGTTTATTAATGCATCATGTCGCTTTCTTATTGGATGATCTTTAGGTTCTGTGTTTGTTTTCACACGTTATTAACAGGCAGTTCAGATAGTGCATTTTAGCAGAAGTCAACGAAAATTTTGGTGGAGTACGAAAAACGAATGGGAACAAAAATAACAAAGGATACGAAGAGTACACTAACAATGGATTTCAATCGAGGTTCTTAAGCTGTAACAAAAATACGTGAGTCTGCAGAACACCGCGCGACAAAACCAGCGTCCTTTAGTATGCAACAAAAACAAATACAGAAGCATTTAGTTCACCCTATAATACGGATGTCAGCAAAAATTAAACAGAATACGAGCAACGTATTTGCAATGCAATTCAAAGACTGCAATACACACAGAGAGGTCCTCAAGTGGTTTAAATGGCTGTGAGCACTATGGGACTTAACATCTGAGGTGACCAGTCTCCTAAAACTACTTAAACCTAACCAACCTAAGGCCATCACACACATCCATGCCCGAGGCAGGATTCGAACCTGCCACCGTAGCGGTCTCGCGGTAGAGATGTCTTAATCGGGAACATAATTTCAACTCGATTACAGCCAAACGGTAGAAATTGCATTATTGGGTTTTAAAATAAATGCACTTTGGCACCAGACCCACTCATATAAATGAAAAATATTATCATATAGTACTCGCATTTTGCAGAGCAAGAATACAGATTATCACGTCATATTTCCCCGAATTCAAAGTTCACCGCCAGGCCATTTGGAGCGCGACCGTACCTTAACATAGTCGCTACTCTTGTGATATTTTGGTATTCTGTGTGGCGGATCACCACCCTCCATTCAGTACGATACAGAGTCGTATCAGCGTGGAATGCCTCGCGGCACCCCTGTCTGTCACACGAGCTTAGTTCGTCTCGATGTGCTGCCGCTTGTCCCTGCCTGATGTAGCTTCACTGTCTATTAATTTTCGAAGCCTGAATGAGCAAAAAATTAAGTACTCTAACTAGAAGAGAAACCAGGCATTGAGCAGGTATTTATTTCTTCTAGTCTTCTGTTATTCCATCTCTTCCTCCCGCTTCACTCTGTCCACCTCCTTCCCCCCCCTTTCTCTAGCCATCCTCTCTCTCTCTCTCTTTATCCACTCTTCTCTCCCGTCCCTCCTTTATCCACGGCCTCCACATCTCCCCTCTCTCTTGCCATCTCGTCCTCTCCCCTCTCTCTGTCCATTTCCTCTCTTCTGCTGTCCATGTCCTCCTCCTCCTCCTCCTCCTCCTCCTCCTCCTCCTCCCCTCGTCTCTCTCCACGCTATCACGCTCACCCCAGCAGGAAACTGGTGGATTTTAGCTCTTCATTCTAGACAGCGACTAATATGTGTGCCAAATATGACTGAAGTCGTTCCAAGGATTAGGATGAGCATTTTACCGCTAGTTTGCTCGTATACGTACACGTCACCTAATTTCAGACAAATTTCGATCATATTTGTATACATATTTCACCTGTATGCCTAGCGAATTTTCACCCTGCTGTTGTGTTTTCATATAGCTAAATGTTTATGACGTCGTATATCCTGAAATATGTGTTGTACAAAAAGATAATTTTCCAGGTAGATCCAGCAGTATACGTGGCCACTATCTGCGAAATGCGTTGTGAACACAGTTGGCAGTAAAGAGGTAATAAATTAAAACGTCACACATCATCTGACAGTTTCTCGCGCATCTCACTGTTTATGACGTAATATCTCTTGAACTATTTGTTATAAAATTATATATTTTTGTAGGTACGTTGAGCGGCATATGTGGATGATGTTTGCGACTAGAGTTGGTTTCTAATAAGTGATAAATTAAAACGTCATGTATAATCTGAACGTTTTTCACTCATGGTTCAGGAGACATGTCAAATACTGAGATGAGTTGTAGAATGATATATTGTAGGTACAAATGTAGATACTGTCTGCAAAAAATGTTGCGAATGGAATAAGTAGCAACTAAGTAATAGATTTAAACGTCTTGCATGATATGGTAGTTTTCCACGCAGTCAGTGTTTATGAAGTCTTGTCGCCTAAACTACACTCCTGGAAATGAAAAAAAGAACACATTGACACCGGTGTGTCAGACCCACCATACTTGCTCCGGACACTGCGAGAGGGCTGTACAAGCAATGATCACACGCACGGCACAGCGGACACACCAGGAACCGCGGTGTTGGCCGTCGAATGGCGCTAGCTGCGCAGCATTTGTGCACCGCCGCCGTCAGTATCAGCCAGTTTGCCGTGGCATACGGAGCTCCATCGCAGTCTTTAACACTGGTAGCATGCCGCGACAGCGTCGACGTGAACCGTATGTGCAGTTGACGGACTTTGAGCGAGGGCGTATAGTGGGCATGCGGGAGGCCGGGTGGACGTACCGCCGAATTGCTCAACACGTGGGGCGTGAGGTCTCCACAGTACATCGATGTTGTCGCCAGTGGTCGGCGGAAGGTGCACGTGCCCGTCGACCTGGGACCGGACCGCAGCGACGCACGGATGCACGCCAAGACCGTAGGATCCTACGCAGTGCCGTAGGGGACCGCACCGCCACTTCCCAGCAAATTAGGGACACTGTTGCTCCTGGGGTATCGGCGAGCGAGGACCATTCGCAACCGTTTCCATGAAGCTGGGCTACGGTCCCGCACACCGTTAGGCCGTCTTCCGCTCACGCCCCATCATTGTGCAGCCCGCCTCCAGTGGTGTCGCGACAGGCGTGAATGGAGGGACGAATGGAGACGTGTCGTCTTCAGCGATGAGAGTCGCTTCTGCCTTGGTGCCAATGATGGTCGTATGCGTGTTTGGCGCCGTGCAGGTGAGCGCCACAATCAGGACTGCATACGACCGAGGCACACAGGGCCAACACCCGGCATCATGGTGTGGGGAGCGATCTCATACACTGGCCGTACACCCTCTGATCGTCGAGGGGACACTGAATATTGCAAGGTACATCCAAACCGTCATCGAACCCATCATTCTACCATTCCTAGACCGGCGAGGGAACTTGCTGTTCCAACAGGACATTGCACGTCCGCATGTATCCCGTGCCATTCAACGTGCTCTAGAAGGTGTAAGTCAATAAAGTTTCCCCTTCCTGGGACAATGAATTCACGGTGTTTTTATTTCAATTTCCAGGAGTGTATATATCAAGATAGACGACAAACAGTGTCATATAGTGATTAGCCATATCAAGCGAGAACAAATTCCCTCTCGGTCATACCACTACACTTCATAACTGTATCAAGAAGAAGATTCCGTAACCTAAACGGCAGCAGATGTCCAGGGCTGTTAAAATGACAATTTTTGCTGGACCCAGGTTGTATAATCTGAGTTGACAAGTAGCATAAATAATAGTTGAAGGAGACCAAAAGAGTGTTACAATACAGTACAAACATGGACAAAGACAACAGTATGGAGATAGCTACACATTGTATAAAAGTCTCATTCACAGTGATTATTAATTTTATAAAAATCATTCATGCACTGCAGCTTGTTTGATATTTCACTGTACACATATGGACCAAAAATTCACACAATGCAAAGCAATGATCAGTTAATGATTTCAGATTTCTAAAATCAAGGCTATGTTTTTTACTTGTGGTGGTAGGCTGTTTTGTATCTTGGTTAAATGGTGCCATTGTTCATTGTTTGGACATGGAGTTTCCTATCTAATACAAAGTGTGTGGAAATGATGATAATGTAATAATAATCCTTTGAGTTATTTTCTCTTTGTCTTTTTTATGTGTTTTTTCTGTGTTTCTTCGCTCTGTTTGTATTTTGTCTTCATTGTTGTCCCGTGGTTGTAATTGTAAATTGTGTGAAGTAACGAGTTGAAATTACTTATCCTAAATAACTGTTATTTTCTTAGCAACTGGTCATGGACCCAGGTGCCAGGTGTTGCAGTACAACAAATAAAGGTGGAAAAAATTAATCCAGTACCTAATTTAGAGTCATGGCTCAAGAGGAGGAGGAATACAAGGTACTGTTATTTAATGGGAAGAACTTTAGCAACTGAAAATTTAGGACTGAAATACTTCTATGTGAGCTGGAAGTGAGTTTTGTGTGAAAGAGATACATGGACATGGCTGAGACAGCTGTATAGTGTGCGTGGAAGCAAACTCTTCTAGGAGAGCTTGGCAAAACCGATAAGAAGTGTAAGTCTCAAGTAATCCAAAGAATTTCACAAAGTTGCTTGGAGTAGGCCTACACCAAAAATGAGAAATACATTAATTCAAACATTTGAGCTGAAAGGTATGGCTTTTATTAAGAACGACCTTTAAAGATTAATGCAAATGACAATAACTCTTGAAATTAATTTTTTGGAGTTTCGTAAGTTAATGGGTATTTTGAAGGACCGGATGATAATATTGGAGGAACTGATATAGTATGCGGTTTCTTACAAACAATTCCACCAGAATCCGAAGTAGTTGTTACTGCTCTGAATACCTTCTCAAGTGAGGAATTGGAACCGAATTTCTTAAAGGGTAGATTACTAGACAAAGAAGCAAAACTTAATAATTCTAAAGGTAACAACTGGACAGTAAATGAATTGCCATCGTCGACAGGATCTGACAGCAAGGTAAAAGGATGTATTCAGAGACAACCAAGTCTCAAGCTATGTATGATGCAGCCAAAGCTTTGTCTAAAATAAGATTTTAGTTGATATTGTGGATGCTAGGAGTTGTCATTTTTTACTTTGTAATTCACTGTTGCTATATGAGTTCACATATTGTCATTTTGTTATATAGAGATAATGAGTGGAGGTTTGGACACTAGAAAATGGAGTGCCTAGTGGAGAAATCTAAATATTTCTGATGTATTCTTCTATTACAGTTCAATAGGAATGACAGCTACGGAGGCAGTCAGAAACATTCACGCCACATGTGGGAGGGGGATAATTCCATGAGACAGATCATGGCAAGAATGCAGTTTTCTCGTTTTAAGAAGGATCATTTTGACATCAGTGATTCAGTACATTCAGGAAGACAGTCGAAGTTTCATAAAGATTGTTTAAACACATTAACCCACAATAATCAATGTCAGCAAACTCGAGAACTGGCAAATGTTATTAACTGTGATCATTCTACCATCGTGCGACATTTGCATGCAATGGAGAAGGTTGAAAAAAGGTACCACATGCTCTAAGCCGAAAACACATAAATCAGCAGGTGGATGTATGTGCTTTTCTCATTGTTAGTGATCAGTTTGCTTGAAAGCAACGTTGACCATTCCTAACTTGTATCGTTATAGCCTTATAGGTGACAAGAAATGGTGTCTTTATCCTAAGATCATAAGGAAAAGAAAAGAATGGTTGATCCAAACAAAGCAGCAACTCCCCATATAAAAGCCTGCATGCATCCATAATATTATGCATCTAGTTGAACAGTGATGGTGTGGTGTAGTACAGATTGCTTCCCCGAGATGTAACCATCACTGATGATATTTATTGTCAGTAACTGAGACATCTTGTGGATGCAATTCGAGGACAACAACCAGGCAGACTGCGAAAAGTGATGCTACTCCACGAAAACGCCCTCACCCATTCTGCTAGACTGACCAAAAACCTTATACTAGAGTTGGGTTGGGAGGTCATTCTGCACTCACCTTATTCAACTGATCTTCCACCCTCAGTTTTTCCTGCTCCCTATCGAACAAACTTCAAGCTAAGCTTTGCCGGATGCAAAAGGTGCTCCTACCATGGCTCGACGAGTTCTTCACCTCAAAACCACTCGAACTCTACAGTCATGGAATCGAAAAGTTATCTCAGCATTGATAGACTGTTGTAAATAGTGAAGGAGAATATATTATGGATGAGTAGGGTGTGTATGTGTATCTGTTGTGTTTATCAAACATACAGAAAAACGGAACAAACTTATGTACCAACCCAATATATGTGTTACAGATGTGGGAAACAATGCCATTATTGGGGAAAAATACAATGTTAGATTGCCACAAATGCATAGAAGTATAGTTCTGCAAATTTAGCTATATCTCTCCAAAAAATAAACAGAAATGAAAATAATTTTTCTTTCTCAGCTGTTACTGGAAGTTTTCCAGGTGGCAGAGTGGATTGGTTTCTGGATTTGAGGGTAACAGGATATTTAGTTAATTAATCTGTTCTTTGATGGATGTGAATGAACTGGTGAATCAAATATGAATAAAGGTTGGAGAAATTTATGTTGAAAGCATAGTTTGTGGACTGGAATTTCAAATGAAAACTAAAAGGTGCTCTTCTAGTGTCAGGTTCACTAAATAATTGATTGTCAGTGCATAAACTATAAATGGCTGGCTGATGCTTGTTTTTAAAAATTCAGCGGGTTCAATTCAAAAGGGTGATAGCTATAGCTGCTGCTCACAGAAATGATTCAATCGTGTATACACACACACTAACAAGGGGAGTGCGAGGGTTGGGAAATGAAGTTAAGAGTGGGATGGCATGTGTTGGCAGCACTACCCCATAGAGTTACAATGCCCCAGCCATACGGCCAGATGGCTAGCCATTCACGAGAAAAACACTCAGAAACCTACAGTCCTACAGTATATAATACCCATGTGTCTGCTCACTGAACTGTATGGCATGGTGGTCGATACAATATTGGTAACAATTCTTGCTTCGTATTTCCAAAGTATGTATTTGCTGAAAATCAGGAGATTAAAAAGTGACAACGGTCATGAGTATATTTGCAAATTCAATTACGAAATGGAGTGGCAGAGCGACTAAATCATACTGTCATTGAAAAGGCTCATTGCACAATTCTTGGACGCGAAGTTTGAAAGCCATTTTAGTCAAAAGTTACTGGTAGATACTTTTATCATTAACCATAGTTATACTTCAGTTTTAGATGCACAAATTCTAGAAACGCTATCGGCTGGAAGAAAGCCAAATTTGAACAAATATGAGTTTGGGTGTGTTGCATAGTGGCACATTCCAAGGAAAGTATAGAAAAGGAACTAGCCCATTAAAATGTTTCGTGACTGGAAACTGTCTTATTAGCCACAGAATATGGTGCACCAAGCAACACAAAGTTGTATTTGGGAGAGATGTAATTTTTGAAAAAGATAAGTTTCTATTTGAAGGTGAAACCAGTGATGATTGGATCTTGAAGAAGACCATTCAAGTGAACAACGTAATTCAGAACATTCTTTAGTTTCCTCAAAGTTAGTTCTGTTTTGAAGTCCTTGATTTTGTGCAAGCTGTTGAAGGTAACTCAAGGCCCACAATGTCAGAAGAAGTGGAAGCGAGCAGAAACTTTGTGGAAAAGCAATAGAATAACAAGAAAGTTTAGGTTTTTCAAGGATTATGCAATGTTTCCCTTGAATGCAAAAACATTCGTGGGAAAACTTACCTCAGAAGTCTGAAGACGTTCAGGTTAGGCATCATAAAGAAGAAGAAGAAGAATGGGAAAAAGCAATAAAGGAATAATTGGGCTCTCAGTCATCTAATGGAACTTTGACTTATGCACCACTTACAGCAAATAAAAGTATAACTGACAGTAAGGGGATGTTCAAAGTAAAAATAGACATGTCTGGAAATATTGAAAGAGATATGACTATACTCCACTTGCTCAATTCACAACACTAAGAATGCTCCTTAGTGTGGTGAAGGAACATAATTCATTTATGGAACAAACAGATGTACAAAATTGATTCCTGCATTGAGACCTGGTGTAAAGATTAAGAAAAGTCTTGTATGCAAACTAAAAAAAAACTTTTGAAAGTTTTATGAAGGAAATGACAGCTATGACCAGACGAACTGCATCACTTAACTATTTTAGTAGACAGCAAAGTAAACCAACAGAATTAGAGTAGAAATTTTTGAAATGAATTCTTTGATATATTAAAGGGAGACTTGATGTTGGTCTGTGTTACAAAAAAGGAAATTTTAAATGCTATTACTGCTATGATGATTCTGACTGTGTTATGTTGTAGATCTTCTGTCTTCTTCACTTTCTTATAGTTTTTTGTTTGAAAAACTGTTTCTTGTGACAAGGAGACAGATGAGTTTCACTAGGAAATAGAAGCAGAATATCCAGCTTCGGCGACAGCTATGACAGACACCCCATGGCTTAAGCATCTTCTTGAAGAATCTGTCAATTACGGAAATGGGAACATAGATGACTGAAGCATGTGGATGTGAAATCCGTTCTACACAAGAGCTGTACAACAAAGGCCATCTGAATGTTCAATACATTAGCTCCGAGGAACAAATGGCACATATTTTACCAAAATTAGCTAAGAGTGCACGTTTCAATAGACTGTGTCAAAAGCTGGGGATAGTGAATTTTATGGGCAATTTAGGAAATTATTAAATTGATTGGGGGGGGGGGGGGGTGTTGAAGTAATGACAATTTGATAATTATACTTTTCTAACTTCCAGAATTCTGGAAGGCATTGTAATGCCTAAAGAATTTCGGAGTAAATTCTAGAGACCCTCGTATTTCCACCGTCTTGAACACGTTTTATTTTAGAGATGAGTAGAACTGTGTCTACTGCACCACAGTTATGTGTGTGTGCAGGACGGACGTGTATGGGACGGATGATCGGCGTGGGCAGGTAGTCACCTGGAGTTACACGTCCAGCTCAAGGAATAAACGCGCCGCACTCCGTGCGACGTGAAACATTACTGTGTGAACATTTGAATGTTGTTGAAAGAAGAGAAGGGACAATTACGAATGTAAGAGAAAGAATCAATAATTAAGGTCCAGACAGTTGTCTTGTTAAACTGTGTGAGATTTGTAGACTGTATTTATGGAAAAATGAATGTGATAGTTTTCATACAGCTAAAACATTTTTTGTAAGCTTGGAACCTTCCGGTCTGTCAGAACCTGTTGTGTGTCATGAAAATACAGTGAGATTGAGTTTTAAAATAACTCCGTACACTCAAGAATATTTTAAAGTATAAAAAATTTCCTCCATGTAGCATCCTATATTCAGAGAAGAAGTCGTGCAGGACATCACAGGTGGCTATCCTGAAAAGATGATCAGCGAAGCAACTCCAAGTAAGTTTGATAGCCAAGAGGGAGTGTGAGTCTTGCACACCAGTACCACACTGACACCCTTAATCACTGGAAACCACCAGAGCATGTCAGAAAAAACAGTATGGTTTACCAAATTATGCAATAAATTGCAGAGAACTGTCAAAGTAGAAATATTAATTTGTTTTACGTCATTACTATGCACCAATTAATGCAAAGTAATGTCGGAGGCAGCCACTTCCAGGTACATTGGAAATGTGAGATGGTCTATGGACAGCTGATTCTAAGTGAGAAATGACAACCATGGCAGACAAAGCCCTGAATTCAAATTTGTGTCCTAAGCTAACCACAACCCCATGATGTGAAATGCATCAGAGAGAATAGCAATCAACAATCTGTGCAGATTTAAAAATCGCACTTGCTTTGTTTATGGTGGTTAAAGCTAACCTCTATGAAGCAACTCGAGACGGACACACACACACACATTAACAATTATTTCCACATTATAGGTGACACAGGCAGATTCCAGGAGAAAAAAGAATGACAGAAAGAAAAATAGGGTAAATAAAACAAACAATAATATCAAAAATTACATGTAAACGAATTAATTGAATAAAAATAATAATCACATTCTTTTGATCGGATTTGTAAATTGAAAAAAAGTTTCATTTGTCGTTTTTTGATCCAACAACCTTCTACGTCATGTTTATATGATAACCATTGCGCTAGGCCCCAACGCAGGTACGTAGCTGGTGCATTAGTTTGTATACTTTTTCTATAGGTTTAATAAACATAACAGAGACTTCAGCGTACAATAATATATCATCCTTCAGTGCTTACAATGGACAGCAAACATTGGGGAAATTTTCGATTCTGCGAAATAGAAATGGCATGGTTTTCTGGTGAAGAATTCATTGAGTCATGTTCAGAACACTTTTTTAATCCGAAAGGGAAGTTCCATGAAGGTTATTTGATAGAGAGTGGAAAAGGCTCAAATCTGAGTCACAAGATCAGGTGAATAAGTTGGGTGTGACATGACTTCCCAACCCAACTTTTGCTAGACTGACAAAAAAATACTGTATGGAATGCAGGCAGGCTCTTTCAGGGATCAGTATTGCTTCACGTGGACTTCCTGGTTGCTGTTCTTAGACTGTATATGCAAGACATCTTTCCTGTTGACAGAAAATGTCAGCAACGATGGTTACATCTTGCGGAAGCAATTCATAATATACCCCACCATCGTCGTCCCACTAGATGCATAACATTATCTTTTGTGAAAGCGTGCTGATTTTTGTATGGGATGTTGCTCCTTTGTTTGGCCTCAACCAATCCTTTCTTTTCCTTATGTTAGAATACAGACACAATTTTTCATCACCAGGATAGTGCTGCACTAGTGTCAGTCTAGTCAAGGGAAAGGGAAATTTTTTCGAAATTCAATGAAGGCGCTGTTGGGGGATGAAATCTGGGGCTGCTGGCAGAGTCCCGTAACGGACGACAGCCAGCAGGCCAGGCAAGGTAAACATGGCATCTGCCGGCGCAGAGCTGCGACAGCGGTATTGCATGCATGATTTGTTTTGAGTGGAGCAACAACAAGGTAGGAAACTGCAGTGTTGCTCTTAGTTAGTGGATGTATGAGGTGGGGCACTAGGCCAGAGCCAGGAGTGGATATTTGTAAATGGCTGACCTGTAGGAATTTATCCCTACAATTGTTCCTGTCTCTCTCTGACACTATGTCAGAAGCAAGGGAGAAACCAATATAAATAGATGGGCAAGTTTAGCTTGACAGGGTCTGCCAGGTCAGTGGAGCGTCGGGACAGACCTGTGCTGCTCTATGCTTATAGTGGCCAGTCTGGCAGCAATATTATAAGCATTCTGTATAAATTTCTACTTTGTTTCTATGTTGTTGCTTGGGCTATATTCTGCATAGGGGGACACAACGCCAGGGGAGGGTGGAATGGCATCCTTCCACTTGGAGATAGCACGGTCTGCCTGAAAAACGGCAGTGAGAGAAGTCTGCAGCAGGTCCAGGAGGGACTCAGTTCCACTCTAGTGTAGTGGCCAAGTTTGCTTCCCACCTGGCATACTGGGACTGGGCGAGGCGTACCCTGAGGGTAGCAGAGCAGCGCTACGACAGTGCCAGAGATGGCAGTGGGTGTTGCCATCCGGCAAGCACCATTAGCGGAAAATTTCAGCACAGAATCCAGGTGCGCGTGGGTTTGAGTCAGGTCACGTGTTGGGAGCAGCGGTGGCCTGAGGGCTACGGGTGACCAGTACATCCACCTTCATCCCTTGGTCAGACAGAGCAGGCCTAATGGGGCGGAGAAAGTCGCAAGGCGCTACGCATCGCTGGGTGGTGACCGGGAGAGCGGCGGCCAAGTTCCGTTGGCAGGCAGCCTTGATAACAACAGCAGCGGCATCGGCATACCAGGAGTCTGCTGACCCGGCTGGACTTGCAGGACATCGGGCGGGCAGCAAGCTGACACTACGCTTCACCATCAAATACTGTAAATTAGCTGAATAAAGCAATGTTACTGAATACCACTGTATCACTCTGCACTGCCTCTCAAAATTCTTGAACTTGCTCGCTCTCCTGACGAAATATGGTGTGGTGGGTCCCAGCTTCAGGTCTGCCATGTGGAGTCCCGGGTTTGACCCCTAACCCCACAACAATTGTAATGTTCAGTATTTCATGAGCCACTTGATGATGAGCAAATAGAGATAGATATGACCACCAGATGATTTTCGCTGTTTTCACTTCGGACATGCGGTACTCATACACCTCATTTTGTAACCTTTCTGTTGCATGCAAAATTTGCACAGTGGTGGAATGATCATGATCATCAATGACCCAGATCTTGAATACACTGGCATGTATCACTGTGGATTAATCTTTCCATGATCTTCAGAAAGGCCTTCGCATTTTTATGAACTTAGTGGGTCACTAATGTGAAAATGGTCCTCCTTTAAACGAGAAAACCATATTCTTGCTGTGCTCTGATGAATAGCATTATCCCCACATATGGTGCAGATGTTTCTGGCTGCCTTCACTGCTGTCACCCCTCTACTGAACTCAAGAAGAAAATGTTCAGATTATTCCATTTGGCACTCCACTTTCTAGTGTCCACAGCTCCACTCACTATCTCCAAATGTCAAAATGTAAACTGAGATAGCAACAATGAACTACAAATTAAAATGGCAATTGATAAAGAAACCCGTAGCAACATGCAAAACGAAAATGCTAGTAACTTGTGTGTGAACCTTATATGTGTCAAAGTGTATGAAAAAGCTGATAGTTATACATATGTTACATAATTGGGCATAAAGTGTTTGACACAAAATAAATAAAGGTTTTGAGTTTGATAATTTAATGTTTTTTTCAACTGGGATTAACAAAAAGATAGATGTGTTCTCAGTGGAAAGTGAAAAGCTGCTGTATCACATATATACCTAGTATATGACAAAGTAGTTGAGAGGAAAAGTAACAAATTAAAGGAAACTTCTGTATTCTCAGTACTACTTCATGATTTCAAAATGAGTGGTACACAACTCTACTGATAAGAACAAACTGGATAACAACATTTCCATGTGTAACAGCAAATGAGGTCTTAATGAACAGTCTGTAGTTAATCTTAAGTTTGTATCAGAGAAAGCACGTTATTAAATGTTAATATAACATAGAGGGAAGGTATGACTCAGTGAAAGGCACAGTAAGAGTGACAGAATGGAAAGTAGTAGGAAACCCATGTATCAAGTAAAACTTAAATATGCTATGTAGACACTTTTGACACAGAAAGAGATATAGTTTCAATTTTTAAGTTCAGTGAACCCCATTTTATGTATGGAAGTGAGGGGGACATAGACGGACCCATAGGAGGGATGGTTTTACCTGGGGTCAGGCGGATACATAGAGGAAATTACCTAAACTATTTTTCAATGGAGGTATAAAAGAAGGGACAATATCATCTCAAAAATAATATATGTACACAGTGTCTGTCCAAAAATTGAGTTGTAAATGTTGGTGCTACAAATATTTTAAGCTGCAATGTGATGTTGTGTCACAATAATGACATAGTCTCCAAAATAGTCAAAAGTAAAGAGACTTAGCTGGAAAATGACAAGTCAACCTGTACAGAGACACCATTTAATATTTGTCACAAATCAGATTTGAAGTAACGCAGTGCAGTACAGAACCCAGCATCAACATGTGACTCCCTATGGTAAAGAACAGTTAAACTATTTCCACCAAAACATGGTTATAAACTATGTCCTTACGAATTAATTACATACTATTACCCTTAACTGGAAATGTTATAAGTGTGATCAATCTTAACAAGAACTTGAAATGCATTTATTATCTCTCACGCCGAGGAACGACATTCATAATTGTTAAAAACATATTTTAAGTAATCAGTAAGTGTGGGCCAACCAACCGTGTGTTTCTCACTGTGGAACAATGAATGGTAAATGGTTATCAATCTCATACCCTAATATTTGTGTTTTGGAACAGATGAGACAGTATGCCATGCACTTGTGACCACCCACTTTCTGGGAGAGCACTGTGAAAGCATCAATATAAATGGGAGGTTAAACCCTAGTATACCTTTCTGTTTACATCATTAGGCCTTCACAGTTTTCCTGTCGATGGCATGGAATAAACTGCAAGTTCCTCTTTTTCAGTTTGCAAAAGCCACAAGATTTTACATACCACTTAAAATTTTGAAAATGGTGCCTTAACATGATAACGAGTCACTCCCTAAACGAATGTGATAATTAGCGTACCCTAAATATGAGTGTAAATTTATTTACCACAACAGGGCTTATTTATTGCGTCCGAGTGTTACTTAGGAGTAACAATTGTTTCTACACAATCAGAACAAGATTATGAAATTTTTAGATATGTTTTTCAGATTTACTTGCCCCTTAAGGTTTTAGGGAGAAATCAAGCTTTCAACAGCTTCTCTGTTATTGACAGGACCTGCCTGTTGAACCGCACACTGTCATCCTCTGTATGTAAAAAACTGTCACAGTGTTACTGGCAGAGCTAACTCTCTTAACTGAGTATGGAAGAAGCTCCCAAATGCTCAAGCTATCTGTGCACCCTCATGTGGGAATAGGAGAAAATTATCCCATAATGCTGTCACAAAAGAAATTTTGATTATTGGAAAATTCTAATGTAGTGTATAACCACTCAAATACAACCATTTCAGTGTTGTCTATTTGATAACAGCACTTGCCACCATTATCTTTCTTCCCAATTCCAAATTTTATGGACAAAAACGTTGCAAGAGTTTGTTTTACATCTTGAGGTTGCTTCTTGACTACCACATCAAATTAATAAACACTGCCAGAGGTGAAATAAGTTATATGTGAGATATCCTTAGGGAGATGAATTAAAATACCTATACATGTCAAACATATTTTTATTTCTTTCTGGATGAAGGCATAGCTGCTTACACTATAATTCAACAACATTGTTAACATCCACTTTCCGCAACAGGCAATAAAGATATAAAAATAGATGATGTATAAAAAATCAAGAATTTGCTTTTATAAGAGATCAGTAACAAAATAATGGTAAGTGGCCATAAAAGTGTAAATCAGCATCAACATATTACAATGACTTACAAAAAACACTGCGAGTGACAGTAGGGGATAACTTTAATAATGTATTTCAGGATAGTTAGTAATATTCTTTAATGTTCAGAACATACTAACAGTGAAACAACATACTAAACTAAAACAACATATTAAACACAAACAACATGTTTTTTTTTTTTTTTTTTACAATTATAGCTTTGAAAACTAAATTACAAACAAGTGTTAGGCAATGCTATACATAAATTCGAGGTAAAAAAGGCTATAGTGACAAGGATTCAGATGAGGCATTAAAGAAATGATACACTGGTGTACTTAACATCCAAATGAATACAGAATTCCATCAAATGAACAATTCAATCATATCATTTAATTTTACTTTATTGTTGCAGCAACATATGTGCACACCAAAAATTGATTGAATAAAGCAGAAATTTGTATTAAGCAGTCTTGCTTCAGGTGGTAATGCAGTCATCATTGCACTGATTAACAATCAACTCATCTAACAGAATAAATAAATAATTACAAATTTACTGTCCAGTGAATAGACTATTATAATTGTTGTTCATGTCATCGACATTGTTATCATTGCCATTAATACTGTTCACTCTGCTGTGTGTTATTTATATAATGTTATAACTTAACTGGGTCAAAGAGCACTTCGTGACACATTCAATGCTGTAGAATTAAATACTCTGAAACCCTTGATGGATGTTCTCAAAAAGAAGTACATGCCACATATGCACAGCCTTTGTTGCCACTACTTTAGAGGCAGTCTTGGATAAGGTAGTGGTAAGCTGTCAAGTTACAGTTCACAGTGCCGCAAACATATGTTGGCTACCCATGTCTTGTGCTGCATAAGAAGGGCTTTGATGCACATACAGATTCATATCCATATAAAATTTGAGAACTGTTGTTCATGGGTGGAGTGAGGATGGGTCTGTGTAGGACCAATATTCTCTTGGAAAGGAAACTGTAGCCTCTTCACAAGTGTCATGTTACCCACTGCACCTGCAGAGGGAGGTACAAAGAACAGGGTGTGGTAGACAGTGTGATAGCAGTACAGATTGATCCAGGAGTCTAAGAAATATGGAATGTCCAATACAGCTATGAACAGAGCGTAATCCTGGTGGCTGCACACCTATCAAGAGAAATTCTTGCACCCCAGAGAGGGTTATCCACTCAAGAACGTTTTCATCTTCACGCCAGTCCCATTGTAGCACTAGTCCCATCGTCAAATCAGCCCGATTGCAGCACTAGTTTTGCTGTTACATCCAGAAACATCATAGAAATGACGTTTCAGATGATCACAGAATGTCATCACCTCTGATAGTATTGTTAACATGCGAATATAGAGCTCATTTGTTTTACACAAAAGTAGTATTGTTTTGACTTGTCCCATATGATGCATACAAATATAAAGTAACCAAGCAAAACTGAAGCTAACACAGCTAACATTTACAGCATTAAGTACCAGGTACCAGCAAGGCATCTTTACACTCAAAAATGCCTGCAGAAATCAGTGTACAGTAAGAAAGGAAAGAATGTCTTTAAGCATTAATCTGATTGTTACTAAGTTTACATTTAATTTTTGAATATTTTTATGATAATTGTGCATAAATTATTTTAATTATTATCATAAATTATAACTGTCTGTTGGGAATTCTGTTGACCCAAACTTAAGTTTCCTAGCGAACAATAAACTTTTACATACATAATGTATAAACAGGTTACTATATAACATGAATAAAAGTACTTACGTAACTAGAAACATTCTAGATTAAGGAATAATCATTATGTCAACATGACAAATTACTATCAAACAGTTACAACTTTTACAAGCAGCGCAATGGCAGATTTCTGTAGTGATGTTTGCTACATACAGAATGTAAACATCAAAGGTAATTATAAGTCTAAGGTAGAAGATCAATTTTCAACATTTGTTAAATACAACTTCAGTTATAGCTGAGCAGTCTAAATCTGCACATAGTGCAAACTTCACATCATCCCCTGTAAGTCATTCATTTTACATTATTGTTTGCACAACATACTAATATGTAGCATCTCTGTCCCAAATAATCCCACCACAAACCTCATAGTTTGGGCAATTACATAATATCAGACTGAATAACAATATTTTTGGCTTATACAGAACAAAGCAGTTATCTCACAAACAGCAGTATTCACATGATCTGAGTAAATGTCAGTTTTGTCCGACTCATGTTTCAAGATAAACAAAACAGCAGACAGTATTTTCTACAAAGGAATAAAACTGCACCATAAATTTTTTGAATGAATTAATACCCTGATATTAAAAAAAATGAAGCATACCTCTCAAATAGTTAATACTAAAAAGTCCATGATTATTTATGTAACATCAAGCAGGCATTGAAAAAATTATTATTATTTAACTAGAAATAATGTGAAATTCTGCACCCAGTGTCTGTGATGGATAATTTCCATCCTTCATCCAATTTTGTCATCTTAACTTTGTGGTGAGCTGATGACTCTGCTTTTTCAAATGGGCTAAAGAGACAACACAAAGAATACAAGGGGATGCTAAAAGTATTGTCAAGGTACTTAAGACAGCTGAAAGGCAGTGCCCAAACTACAAATATTCGCTCACCCAGTGTGTAGTTATGCGACACAAACTGTATTTTTTTTTACGTAAATTGTAAAATTGTTTGGCAATGTGTATAAAAAATTGTACAAAACACTTCAAAATTAACAGCAGATCATCATCATCTACAACTGTAAAAGATGTTATTGCTGTATGTATGGATTAGTTAATTAAAAAACTCTTTCCTCTTTCAATTAACATGACATATGTAATATTTCATAAACATTCTATGGTTGAATCTGGTAACTTACTAATATTTTTTGCACAATTTCGACTTTAAGCCCATAGATGCACACTAAATGCTGCAACATAACATAGTACATAAAACCAAAAGCATTGGGCTGGGTCTCTAAAAACTGAGGAATATACAGTACTGATTGTAACAATTGCATCAGGTTTTATCTTGGCCTGACTGGCAGCAACTTCAAGATATCATAAATACAAGGATGCTTTTAGACTAAAAACATTTAAGTAAATCTGCAACTGCCACTCACATGCCTCAATATAGATACAGCATTTCAAACACTAAAGGTAATCTACAAACAAAATATACAACTAACTTATGGAGGAAAATGGGCATCTTAAAATAACTAGAAATATGCATTCACACCTTCAGTTCACCTCAGCAAATTCTAAATGAGCAACTACAGCTGGCTAACAAACAATCCTGAAAATGTTCATTGCACTTTTCACACAAATTAAACATGATTGGTCTGTGTTAGGACTCTGAACAAGGGTATCCTTATTCCACTAGCTGCCCAACTTAACATCAATTGAAGAATATTGTCAGGGACCAAAATCAAAACACATGCCATTGCTTCTCCAGAGTAGCCTGATAAATCTTCTTGTTAATTTCTCCTATGACATGCTACAATTAGAGTTCCTCACCTGTAAGAAGTGCACTTTTCTGGACAATGCATTTTTCTGTTATTTAGATTTGCATTGTCCACACATTCTTTACTTAACCTACAGTAGATGAGATGTTTCCTTGTTGAGAAATGAGTGATATCTTTGGTCAGTGGATAGACTTTTCACTGTAAGCAAAATCATTACATGTGAAGTACTTGTCAAAGGCTGCAACTGATGAAAAATACTGTGAAGTGTGTGCACAACACAGTGGATTGTTTAGAAGAAGTGCATTGTCTATCATTCTTAACTCTTCGTGTGTCATGCTGAAAATGCTTAAGGACCAAAGAAAGCCTAAATGATACCGACAAAACAAATCAAGGGTATGTAAGTATTTCATTTTATATTTTATCAAATACATGTATATTAGCACATTGTTGCAATTACTTAAAAAAAGTAAGTAAATAAAATAAAAACCTGTAGACAGCCATAATAGCTTGAGACTGGTAATGGCATTTAAATTAATACTCTTAGAAGTACTCATGGTTGGTTGCATTCTTAATCAACATTTGTTCACAGCTGTTGAGTTCAGAAAGATCCAGAATGGATAAAAGACCATTAAAATTATATGCTAAGCTGACAACAGCCAATGATCCAACATTACATATTTATAAAAGCATTTCAACCCTCAGAGAAATTTTGAAGTGAAATTATCTATAAAACATGATAAACTGAACTGTACATTTAACTATGTGGGCCCGAATAGTATGGAAACAAATGTGTACCCAGTAACTCAGATCCATAAGGGAATGCATCACATATCCTGTGACTATCTACATACTGCAAATAATAATGGTGTACAGGCATTTTTCCGTATTATAAAAAGTTTTTACATCTATTTATCATGTTTTATGTTATTTAATTACAGGAGAATTGAAAATAACTCTGTGGGCAGCTACTGACAGTTTATGTATAAAGAGTTGCATGCTGAACCGATTACAAAAAATGCAATATTAAATACTTTTTATTGTATGCAGGCATGCAAGGTACTGCAAGTGCTTTATGTGGATCAACTCAGTTTCATATAAGCATCATTTCATTATACTGGAAGAAAAAAACATCAGGACAGTGGAAGTTTTATAAAACTAAACAAAACAAACCGGGACCAGAAATGAGAAAAATCAGTAAAAAGTAGTAAATAGTATTATGATGATGAAACTTTCCAAAATCTTACTAATGTTAACAGTTTAATTCCATTACCCACAGACATTCTTGAATTCATTCACAAATTACTTTAACTATTGTCACTGATAAGCTTATTAAGCAAACGACTTCATTGACATGAATGTTCATAAATATCCTGAAGCTTATTAGCAAGAAAACAGATATAAAAGACTGAAGGTGACACTGTCAAAAGGGTGCAACAGTAAAGAACTGACTTATTTGTAACTACAGATTCTTTAATTTTTTGTATTTTCATTAAATACGCCACTAGCTTGTTCCCCTATCCAGGCGTTTTGCTATTTCATACTTCAAATATCTGTATCTGTGCTTACAAACATATCAATTCTTTACCATTGCATCGTTTTGACAACTTCACTTTCAGTTCTTTATATCCATTTTTCCTATGGATAATAAGCTTCAGGGCTACTCAAAATTCATGCAGGTTCAAGATCCGTGCCAACATAGTTGAGGGCAAAAGCTAGTGGATATTAAGAGAAGAATTGGAATGCCCAAGCCTCCAGAAATAAGAGTAAATTATTTACAGACAGACACCTTAGTATACAAAGAAGGACAGTGACTTGGATCATTTTAATTATAGTTGCCAGGAATGGACTTTGTAGAAACAGGAAAAAATATACAGAAGCATTAGGAATGTGAAGTTGCAGAAAATCTGCTACAACATCCTGGGCCGGAAGAAGATAATTTTCCCATTTGGTTGCAGTTGCTGCTCACTGTTAACCCATTGTGATACAGATTTTCTGGACACACAACTTGGTGTTTTTTCAGGCTTTTCACTTTAAATATGTTTTTAGTGACACTTTTACATTTAATTACGTCTCTAATAGTTTTACGTCTCTATATCATGCTAATTTTCTTTCAGCCCAAGATGTTCATAAACACTGCCCAACTAAGAAATTGAAATTCACAGAAAGAAAAGAAATGCCATGGGTTCAGACGGTATGTGATGTTACTTTAGTGATTACAAAATTGAGTCAGATTTACAAAGAACTTGGCAGTATGAGCTCACTTATCAATATGACATGCACCCAATTGCCCTTCTTGCATACACTTGTTTGTTTGGGAGGGTGTCATAAGGCCACTAGATTCCTTCCTCGGGCAAGCTGGCCTCAAACAGTTGTAATGGTCCACAATATTCTGGATACTGACACTGGGGCAGAGTTTATGTCCAAGCTCGTGCCACATATGCTCTGCAGGGAACATATCTAAGGATATTGCTGACTATGGGAGCAGCTAATACCATGCATACAATTGATACATACACATACCACTGTGTGGATGAGCACTGTTGTGTTGGAAATAACATCACGATACTGTCATACAAGATGTAACACGAGGATTATCGACATCTGAAAGGTTGTTGTTCCGTCACAGTTCCCTCAATCACTATCAACTGCAACCTACAGTCATAACCATTTTCTGGCCATACTGTGCCTTTCCAAAACACTGGAAGAATGGAATGTCCCCCAAGCTGCCACCACACGTGCTGACAGTGGTCATCGGGGTTAGTGCAGAACCGTGATTCAACACTCAACTCTCAACTGCTTCAATCCTGTATATGAACATGAGGACTTAGAGCACAGCAGAAAGGCCTTTTGAAGTACATTGCTTGACACACATTTCCTCAGACAGGTCCAATAATAATTTAAGTTAAATAGTGAAAACAGTTGGAGACTGTGGCTGAAATTCATGACATTCTAGTTCAATCCCAAGGAAACATGTACGCCAGGATAGTGCTGTTTCCTCTAAATACACGAGCTACAACAAAAAACTTTGTCGATGACTAATATTCAGTGTTTTATCAAGAATGAAAACACATATTACGTGAAGGATAGACAATACTGCGAAGCTACTCACACCACGAGCTTTAACCCACCTCCTACTCCTCCTTTCACCAGGTACACTTCAGGAGACAAGCACACATTTACACAACATAGGCTTTCACAGCGACTGTTCACATTAGTCAAAACTTCTGGACTGGCTTGTGGGAGGACGGCACGGTTGATGAATAAAATTATTTCTGACATTTCATCTCCAACTGAGGTAGACATCTTAGGATTGGTTGGTTTGTGGGGGTTAAAGAGACTAGACTGCTACGGTCATCGGTCCCTTTTTCTAATACTAAAAACACCCACAGAGAATAAGAACAATCAACAAACGAGAGGACAGATGACACAGAACGAGAGAAACTGAGACAAAGACCAGACAAGACGAACTAAAATCGCACGGAGTGTGACGGTGGGTGGCCGACCATAGAAACAGAAAAGGAAAAGCCAACCACCGAGAAACACATTAAAAAAAGCAGACTAAAATCGTAGCCCATAGGCCAGAATCAACACAAAAACACACACATTTACATTAAGCGATAAAATCCCCCTGCCCGAATAAAACGCAAAACTAAGTCCGCTATGGAACAGTCATCAGTTAAAAGCGCAGAGAGCATTTCAGCCAGCGCAAAAGTCTGCCTGAGCACAGTTAAAAGGGCGCACTCCAACAGAATATGGACCACTGTCAAGGACACCCCACAACGACAAAGAGGTGGATCCTCACGACACAGGAAATAACTGGGCATCAGTCAGGTGTGGCCAATGCGGAGACAGCAAAGGATGACTGAGTCCCTGCGGTGGATCGCATGGATGACCACCACACAGTCATCGTCTCCTTGTTATGACGGAGATTGTTTGGCATGGGCAGTTTGCGCCAATCACTGTCCCATAAATCTAAAACTTCGTGGCGTAATAGTGCCCGCAAATCAGTCACCGGCAAATCAGTCTCTCCAGAGATGCTTTACTGGTGGTCTCTTTCGCCAGGCAGTCAACAGTTTCATTGCAAGGTATCCCAAAATGGCCTGGGTTCCAAAGACAACAGATCTGCCGCAACGGGCAAGATTATGCAGGGACAACTGGATAGGAATCACCAGACGAGAATGAGGGAAACACTGGTCGAGAGCTGGTAATCCGCTCGGGTAATCACCACAGATAATGAAGGACTCACCTGAGCAGGAGCGGAGATACTCTAGAGCTCAAAAGATGGTGACCACGTCAGCAGTGTAAAAGCTGAGCCAACCGGCAATGAAAGTAGTTCACAATGGTCCCCTAGAGTTAGGGCATAAAAGACACGACCAGCAACCATCGAACCGTCAGTGTAGACAATGCCAGAGCCGTGATACGTGGCAAAGATGGAATAACAGTGGTGGCGCAAGGCCTCCGGAGGGACTGAGCCCTTCGGGCACTGTGCCAATTACAGCCGAAGGCAAGGGCGAGGCACACACCACGGCAGCATACACTATGTGGTATGATTAGTACACAGACACAATCATTACATTTCATCCATTACCTGATGTGAATTATTTCTGAGTTAAGCTGCAGAAAGCTAATCCCTCAATTGAATCCTTTGTTTGGTATGATTAGTACAGAGACACAATCATTACATTTCTTTTATGGATTTTGTTTGTTGGTATGGTTACTCCAAAGCCTAAATCATTGCATTTCATCCTTTACCCTATGTATGGTTACTACAATCACTACATTTCATCCATTACCTGATGTGACATATTTCTGAGGGAAACTACAGAAAGCTCCTCCCTCATTTGGTTTGTTTGTTGGTATGGTTCCTACAAAATCAGAATCATGGCATTTCATCTATCACCCTATGTGAAATATTTCTGAGAAAAGCTACTGAAAGGTCCTCACTCATTGGCGTTTGTTTGTAGGTACGGTTACTACAAAGCCAGAATCATCGCATTTCATCTATTACAATATGTTATGTATTTAAGAGAGAAGGTGCAGAAAGCTCCTCCCTCACTTGCATCTGTTTGTTGGAATGATTAGTACAAAGACACAATCCTTATATTTCATCCATTACCTTATGTGAACTACTTCTGAGGGAAGCTAATGGAAGCTCTTCCCTCATTTGCGTTTGATTGTTGGTATGGTTACTACAAAGATAGAATCATTGCATTTAATCTATAGCCCTATGGGAAATATTTCTCAGAAAAAGTACAGAAAGCTCCTCCCTGATGTGTGTTTGTTTGTTGGTATGGTTACTACAAAGCACGAATAATTGCATTTCAGCTATTGTCCTATGTGAAGTATTTCCGAAAGAAGCTGCAAAAAGCTCCTCCCTCACTTGCATCTGTTTGTTGGTATGATTAGTAAACAGACACAATCATTACACTTCGTCCATTACCTGATGTGAAGTATGTCTGATCGAAGCTACAGAAAGATTCTCCCTCATTTGCATAAGTTTGTTGGTATGGTTACTTCAAAGCCTGTATCATTGCATTTCATCTATTACACTATAAAACGTATTTCAGAGAGAAGCTTCAGAAAGCTCTTCCCTCACCTGCATCTGTTTGTTGGTATGGTTACTACAAAGCCAGATTCATTGCATTTCACCAATTACAATATGTGATGTATTTCAGAGAGAAGCTGCAGAAAGCTCCACCCTCACTTGCACCTGTTTGTTGGTATGATTGGTACACAGACACAATCATTACATTTCATCCATTACCTGATGTGAATTATTTCTGAGGGAAGCTGCAGAAAGCTAATCCCTCAATTGAATCCCTTTGTTCGGTATGATTAGTACAGAGACACAATCATTACGTTTCCTTTATGGATTTTGTTTGTTGGTATGGTTACCCCAAAGCCTAAATCATAGCATTTCATCCATTACCCTATGTATGGTTACTACAGTCATTACATTTCAACCATTATCTGATGTGAAATATTTCTGAGGTAAGTTACAGAAAGCTCCTCCCTCATTTGTGTTTGTTTGTTGGTATGGTTACTACAAAACCTGAATCATCGCATTTCATCTATCACCCTATGTGAAATATTTCTGAGAAAAGCTACAAAAAGCTCTTCCCTCACTTGCGTTTGTTTGTTGGTACGGTTACTTGAAAGCCAGAATCATTGCATTTCATCCATTACCCAATGTGATGTATTTCAGAGAGAAACTGTAGAAATCTCCTCCCTCACTTGCATCTGTTTGTTGGTATGATTTGTACACAGACACAATCAATACATTTCATCCAACACCCGATGTGAAATATTTCTGAGGGTAGCTACAGAAAGCTCCTCCCTGATTTGCGTTTGTTTGTTGGTATGGTTACTACAAAGTAATAATCATTGCATTTCACCCAGTACCCTTTGTGATGTGTTTCACAGAGAAGCTGCAGAGAGCTCTTCCCTCACCTGCATCAGTTTGTTGGTATGATTAGTACACAGACACGATTATTACATTTCATCCATTACCTGATGTGAAGTATTTCTGAGGCAAGCTACAGAATGTTGCCCCATCATTTGCGTTAGTTTGTTAGTATTGTTACTACAAAGCCAGAATAAACACACTTCATCTATTACCCTATGTGAAGTATTTCTGAGAAAAGCTACAGAAAGCTTCTCCCTCATTTGCCTTAGTTTGTTGGGATGGTTATTACAAAGCCAAAATCATTGTATTTCATTATTTACCCTATGTGGTGTATTTCGGATAGAAGCTACGGAGAGCTCCTCCCTCACTTGCATCTTTCTATTGATATGATTGGTACACCATCACAGTCTTAATATTTAATCCATCACCTGATGTGAAGTATTTCTGAGGGAAGCTACTGAAAGCTCCTCCCTCATTGGCGTGCATTTGTTGGTAAGTTTACTACTAAGCCAGAATCATTGCATTTTACCTATTACCCAATGTGATGTATTTCAGAGAGAAGCTGCAGAAAGCTCCTCCCTCACATGCATTTGTTTGTTGGTATGATTAGTACACTGACACAATCATTACATTTCATCCATTAGCTGATGTTGAGTTCTTCTGAGGGAAGCTACAGAAAGGGCCTCCCTCATTTAGGTTTGTTTGTTGGTATGGTTACTACAAAACCAGAATCAACGCGTTTCATCTATTTCCCTATGTGATGTATTTCAGAGAGAAGCTGCTGAAAGCTCCTCCCTCACTTACATCTGTTTGTTGCTATGATTAGTACATAGACACAATCATTACATTTCATCCATTACCTGATGTGAATTATTTCTGACGGAAGCTACAAAAAGCTCCTCCCTTATTTGCGTTTGTTTGTTGGTATGGTTCTACAAAGCCGAACTGTCACATTTCATCTATTACCCCATGAGATGTATTTAATAGAGAAGCTGCAGAAACGTAGTGCCTCATTTGCGTTTGTTTGTTGTTATGGTTACTACAAAGCCATAATCATCGCATTTCATCTATTACTCTATGTGAAGTATTTCTGAGAAAAGCTACAGAAAGCTCCCCCTCATTTTGGTTTGATTGTTGGTATGGTTACTACAAAGCCAGAATAATTGCATTTCATCCATTACCCTTTGTGATTTATTTCAGACACAGGCTGCAGGAAGCTCCGCCCTCATTTGTGTTTGACTGTTGGTATGGTTACTACAAAGCCAGAATCATTACATTTCATCCATTACCCTCTGAAATGTATTTCAGAGAAAAGGTACGGGAAACTCCTCCTTCACTTGCATCTGTTTGTTGGTATGATTAGTGCACAGACACAAACATTACATTTCATCCATTACCAGATGTGAAGTATTTCTGAGGGATGCTACAGAAAGATCCTTCCTAATTTGCAATTGTTTGTTGGTATGGTTCTACCAAGCCAGAATCATCGCATTTCATCTGTTACCGTATGTTACGTATTTCAGAGAGAAGCTGCAGAAAGCTCCTCCTTCATTTGCGTTCCTTTGTTGGTATGGTTACTACAAAGCCAGAATCGTTGCCTTTCATCCAGTACAATAGGTTATGAATTTCAAAGAGAAGCTGAATAAAGCTCCTCCCTCACTTGCATCTGTTTGTTGGTATGATTAGTACACAGACACAATCATTACATTTCCTCCATTACCTGATGTGAAGTAGTTCTTAGGGAAGCTACAGTAAGCTCTTCTCTCATTTGCATTGTTTGTTGCTATGGTTACTACAAAGCCAGAATCATTAAAATTACCCTACCCGAAGTATTTCAGAGAGAACCTGCGGAAAGCTCCTCAGTCACCAGCATCTGCTTTGTGGTATGATTAGTAAACAGACACAATCATTACATTTCATCCATTGCCTAATGTGAAGTATTTAAGAGAGAAGCCACTGAAAGCTACTACCCCATTTGCGTCACTTTGTTGGTATGGTTACTTCAAAGCCAGAATCATTGAATTTCTTCCACTACACTATGTGAAGTATTTCTGAGAGAAGCTGCAGAACACTCCTCCGTCACTTGCATCTGTTTATTGGTATGATTAATACACAGTCACAATCATTAGATTTCATCCATTACCTGATGTGAAATATTTCTGAGAGAATCTACAGAAAGTTACTCCCTCATTTGCATTTGTTTGCTAATATGGTTACTTCAAAGCCAGAATAACCGCATTTTATCTAATACTCTATGTGAACTTATTCTGAGGGAAGCTGCAGATCGCTGTTCCATCACTTGCATCTGATTCTTGGTAAGATTAGTGCACAGACACATTCAATACATTTCATCCATTACCTAATGTGAATTATTTCTGTTGGTAGCTACAGAAAGCTCCTCCCTCATTTGTGTCTTTTGTTGGTATGGTTACTACAAAACCAGAATCATCCCATTTCATTTTTACCCTATGTGAAGTATTTCAGAGAGAAGCTGCAGAAAGCTCCTCCCTCACTTGCATATGTTTGTTGGTATGATTACTACACAGACACAATCATTACATTTCATCCATTACCTGATGTGAAGTATTTCTGAGGGAAACTACAGAAAGCTCCTCCCTCATTTGCGTTTCTTTGTTGGTATGGTTACTAGAAAGCCAGGATCATCGCATTTCATCCGTTACCTTAAGTGAAGTATTTCTGAGAGAAAGCTGCTGGAAGATCCTCCAAAACTTGCATCTCTGTTTTGGTATGATTAGTACACAGAAACGATCATTATATTTCATCCATTAACTGATGTGAGGTATTTATTATAGAAGCCACTGAAAGCTCCTCCCTTAATTGCGTCTCTTTTTTGGTATGGTTACTGCAAAGCCAGAATAATCGCATTTCATTCATTACCCTATGTGAAGTTTTTCAGAGAGAAGCTGCAGGAAGCTCCTCCCTCATAGGCATCTCTCTGATGTTAGGGTTCCTACAAAGCCAGAATCATCGTATTTCATCCATACCCGATGTGAAACATTTCTGAGAGAAGCTACAGAAAGTTCCTCCCTCCTTTGCATGTCTTTCTTGGTATAGTTACTATGAAGCCAGAATCATTGCACTTCACCCTTTACCCTATAGGCAGTATTTCTGAGAGAAGCTGAAGAAAGCTTTTCACTCATTTGCATCTCTTTGTTGGTATGGTTACTACAAAGCCAGAATCATCGTGTTTCATCAATTTCCCTATGTGAAGTATTTCTGAGAGATGCTGCAGTAAGCTCCTCCCTCATAGGCATATCTTTGTTGGTAAGGTTATTACAAAGTCAGATTCATCGCATTTCGTCCATTACACTGTTGTTGTTGTGGTCTTCCGTCCTGAGACTGGTTTGATGCACCTCTCCCTGCAACTCTATCATGTGCAAGCTTCTTCATCTCCCAGTACCTACTGCAACCTACATCCTTCTGAGTCTGCTTGGTGTATTTATCTCTTGGCCTCTCTCTACGATTTTTACCCTCCACACTGGCCTCCAATACTAAATTGACGATCTCTTGATGCCTCAGAACATGTCCTACCAACCGATTCCTTCTTCTGGTCAAGTTGTGCCACAAACTTTTCTTCTCCCCAGACCTATTCAATATCTCCTCATTAGTTATATGATCTACATATCTAATCTTCAGCATTCTTCTTTAGCACCACATTTAGAAAACTTGCATCCTCTTCTTGTTCAAACAAGTTATCGTCCATGTTTCACTTCCATACATGGCTACACTCCTTACAAATACTTTCAGAAATGACTTCCTGTCACTTAAATCTATACTCAATGCTAACAAATTTATCTTCTTCAGAAATGCCTTCCTTACCATTGCCAGTCTACATATTATATCCTCTCTACTTTGACCATCATCAGTTATTTTGCTTCCAAATAGCAAAACTCCTTTACTACTTTAAGTGTCTTATTTCCTAATCTAATTCCCTCAGCATCACCCAACTTAATTCGAGTACATTTCCTTATCCTCATTTTGCTTTTGTTGATGTTCATCTTATATACTCCTTTCAAGACACTCTCCATTCCATTCAACTGCTCTTCCAAGTCCTTTGCTGTCTCTGACAGAATTACAATGTCATCGGCAAATCTCAAAGTTTTTATTTCTTCCTCATGGATTTTAATACCTACTCTGAATTTTTATTTTGTTTCCTTTACTGCCTGCTTAATATACAGATTGAATAACATCAGTGAGAGGCTACAACCCTGTCTCACTCCCTTCCCAACCACTGCTACTATATCATGCCCCTCGACTCTTATGGCTCCCATCTGGTTTCTGTACAAATCGCAAATAACCTTTCGCTCCCTGTATTTTACCCCTGCCACCTTTAGAATTTGAAAGAGAGTGTTACAATCAACATTGTCAAAAGCTTTCTCTAAGTCTACAAATGCGAGAAACATAGGTTTGCCTTTCCTTAATCTTTCTTCTAAGATAAGTCGTAAGGTCAGTATTGCCTCATGTGTTCCAGTATTTCTACAGAATCCAAACTGATCATCCCTGAAGTCAGCTTCTACTATTTTTTCCATTCGTCTGTAAAGAAATCGTGTTAGTATTTTGCAGCTGTTGCTTATTAAAGTGATTGTTCAGTAATTTTCACATCTGTCAACACCTGGTTTCTTTGGGATTGGAATTATTATATTCTTCTTGAAGTCTGAGGGTATTTCGCCTGTTTCATATATCTTGCTCACCAGATGGTAAGAGTTTTGTCAGGACTGGCTCTCCCAAGGCTGTCAGTAGTTCCAATGGAATGTTGTCTACTCTGGGGGCCTCGTTTTGACCCAGGTCTTTCAATGCTCTGTCAAACTCTTCACACAGTATCGTATCTCCCATTTCATCTTCATCTACATCCTCTTCCATTTCCATAATATTGTCCTCAAGTGCATCACCCTTGTATAGACCCTCTATATACTCATTCTACCTTTCTGCTTTCCCTTCTTTGCTTACAACTGGGTTTCCATCTGAGCTCTTGATGTTCATACAAGTCGTTCTCTTATCTCCAAAGGTCTCTTTAATTTTCCTGTAGGCAGTATCTATCTTACCCCTAGTGAGATAAGCTTCTACATCCTTACCTTTGTCCTCTAGCCATCCCTGCTTAGCCATTTTGTACTTCCTGTCGATCTGTTTGTTGAGATGTTTGATTTCCTTTTTGCCTGCTTCAGTTATTGCATTTTTATATTTTCTCCTTTCATCAATTAAATTTAATATTTCTTCTGTCACCCAAGGATTTCTAGCAGCCCTCATATTTTTACCTACTTGATCCTCTGCTGCCTTCACTACTTAATCTCTCAAAGCTAGCCATTCTTCTTCTACTGTATTTCTTTCCCCCATTCCTGTCAATTGTTCCCTTATGCTCTCCCTGAAACTCTTTACAACCTCTGGTTCTTTCAGTTTATCCAGGTCCCATCTCCATAAATTCGCAACTTTTTGCAGTTTCTTCAGTTTTAATCTACAGGTCATAACCATTAGATTGTGGTCAGAGTCCACCTGTGCCCCTGGAAATGTCTTACAATTTAAAACCTGGTTCCAAAATGTCTGTCTTACCATTATATAATCTATCTGATACCTTTTAGTATCTCCAGGGTTCTTCCATGTATACAACCTTCTTTCATGATTCTTAAACCAAGTGTTAGCTATGATTAAGTTGGACTCTGTGCAAAATTCTACCAAGCCCCAATCCATATCCACTTACTATGTTTCCTTCTCTCCCTTTACCTACACTCGAATTCCAGTCACCTATGACTATTAAATTTTCACCTCTCTTCACTATCTGAATAACTTCTTTTATCTCATCATACATTTCTTCAATTTAGTCATCATCTGCAGAGCTAGTTGGCCTATAAACTTGTACTACTGTAGTAGGTGTGGGATTCGTATCTATCTTGGCCACAATAATGCTATCACTCTGCAGTTTGTAGTAGCTTAACCGCATTTATATTTTCCTACTCATTATTAAACCTACTCCTGCATTACTTCTATTTGATTTTGTGTTTATAGCCCTGTAGTCACCTGACCAAAAGTCTTGTTCCTCCTGCCACCGAACTTCACCAATTTTCTAACCTACCTGCTAGATTAAGGGATCTGACATTCCATGCTCCGATCCGTAGAACACCAGTTTTCTTTCTCCTGATAACGACATCCTCTTGAGTAGTCCCCGTCCGGAGATCCAATTGGTTGACTATTTTACCTCTGGAATATTTTACCCAAGAGGACCCCATCATCATTTAATCATACAGTAAATCTGCATGCCCTCAGGAAGTTTTCCCTTGCTTTCAGCCGTTCACAGTACCAGCACAGCAAGGCCGTTTTGGTTATTGTTACAAGGCCAGATCAGTCAATCATCCAGACTGTTGCCCTTGCAGCTACTGAAAAGGCTGCTGCCCCTCTTTAGAAACCACACATTTGTCTGGCCTCTCAACAAATACCCCTTCGTTGTGGTTGCACCTACTGTAAGGCTATCTGTATCACAGAGACACGCAAGCCTCCCCACGATTGGCAAGGTCCATTGTTCATGGGGTGTCCATTAAACAATGTGAAGTATTTCTGAAAGAAGCTAAAGAAAACTTTTCCCTCATTTGTGACTGTTTGTTGGTATAATTACTACAGAGGCCAGAATATTCGCATTTCATCTATAACCCCATGCAAAGTATTTCAGAGAGAAGCTGCAGGAAGCTCTCCCCTCATACGCGTACATTTGTTGGTAACGTTACTACAAAGCCAGGATCATCGCAATTCATCCATTACCCTATGTGAAGTTATTCTGAGAGAAGCTACAGAAAGCCCTTCTCTTATTTGCAATTCTTTGTTTGTATGATTACTACACAGACAGCATCATCAGATTTCATTTATTACCTGATGTGGTGTATATAAGAGAAGCTACAGAAGGCTCCTGCCTCATTTACATCTGTTTGTTGGTATGATTACTACACAGACAGAATCATCACATTTCATCCATTACCTGATGTGAGGTATATAAAAGAAGCTACAGAAAGCTCGTCCCTCATTCCTGTTTCCTTGTTGGTATGGTTACTACAAAGCCAGATTCATCGCATTTCATCCATCACACTATGTGAAGTATTTCTGAGAGGAGCTACAGAAAGCTAATGTCTCATTTGCTTCTCTTTGTTAGTAAGGTTACTACAAAGCCAGAATCATTGCATTTTATCCATTACTTTAAGTGAAGTACTTCTGAAAGAAGTTACACGGCATCTAAGTGTGAACCCATGTCTATGGTCCACTGAGTCTTGTGGATGATTAGCAAGAGCTGGGTTTCACATGGCCATCTTTTTCAAAACAAATGCTGATTCCTACAGAGTAGGTTGGTAGTCTCCAGAAAACTCATTATACTATAACATAATTCATGTTCCAAAGTTCTACAACTAATCAACATTAGAGATATAGGTCTATAGTTCTGCACATCTGTTCGAAGTCCCTTCTTGAAAATGGGGAAGACCATGCCATTTTCCAATCCTTTGGAATGCTATGCTCTTCTAGAGACCTACGGTACACTGCTACAAGAAGAGGGCTATGTTCCACAGTGTCCTCTGTGTAAAATCGAACTGGTATCCCTTCAGGTCCAGTGGGCTTTCCTCTTTTGAGTGATTTTAATTTTTTCTCTATCACTCTGTCGTCTATTTCGGTATCTACCCTTTTGTCATCTGTGGTGTCTGGACATTTTGTTTTGATCCACCTATCGCTTTGACATAAGACCAAAATTTCTTAAATTTTCTGCCAAGTCAGTACATAGAACATTACTTTTGAATTCATTAAGTGCCTCTCACATAGCCCTCCTCACACTACATTTCACTTCGCATAATTTTTGTTTGTCTGCAAGGCTTTGGATATGTTTATGTTTGTTGTGAAGTTCCCTTTGCTTCCGCAGCAGTTTTCTAACTCGGTTGATGTACCATGGTGGCTCTTTTCCATCTCTTATGATCTTGCTTGGCACATACTCATCTAACGCATATTGTACGATGGTTTTGACCTTGTCCACTGATCCTCAACACTATCTGTACTTGAGACAAAACTTTTGTGTTGAGCTGTCAGGTACCCTGTAATCTGCTTTTTGTCACTTTTGCTAAACAGAAAAATCTTCCTCCCTTTTTTAATTTTTCTATTTATGGCTGAAATCATCGATGCAGTAACTGCTTTATGATTGCTGATTCCCTGTTCTGGATTCACTGTTTCAAATAGTTCAGATAATTTTGTCACCAGAAGGTCTAATATGTTATCGCCACGAGTTGGTTCTCTGTTTAACTGCTCAAGGTATTTTTCAGATAAAGCACTTAAAAAAAAAATCACTGGATTCTTTGTCCTTGCCACCCGTTGTGAACGTTTGAGTCTCCCAGTCTATATCTGGCAAATTAAAATCTCCACCATGAACTATAACATGGTGGAGAAATCTGCTCAAAATATTTTCCAAATTATCCTTCAGGTGCTCAGCGACAACAGCTGATGAGCCAGGGGGCCTATAGAGACATCCATAGGACTGTTGCTATACACAATACACATAAATGACCTGGTGGATGACATCAGAAGTTAACTGAGGCTTTTTGCAGATGATGCTGTGGTGTATTGAGAGGTTGTAACAACGGAAAATTGTACTGAACTGCAGGAGGATCTGCAGCGAATTAACGCATGGTGCAGGAAATGGCAATTCAGTCTCAATGTAGACAAGTGTAATGTGCTGTGAATTCACTGAAAGATAGATCCCTTATCATTTATCTACAAAATAGCAGGTCAGCAACTGGAAGCAGTTAATTCCATAAATTATCTGGGAGTACGCAGTAGGAGTGATTTAAAATGGTATGATCATATAAAGTTGATCGTCAGTAAAGCATATGCCAGACTGAGATACGTTGGAAGAATCCTAAGGAAATGCAATCCGAAAACAAAGGAAGTAGGTTACAGTACACTTGTTCGCCCACTGCTTGAATACTGCTCAGCAGCGTGGGATCCGTGCCAGATAGGGTTGATAGAAGAGATAGGGAAGATCCAACGGAGAGCAGCGCACTTCGTTACAGGATGATTTAGTAATCTCGAAAGGGTTACGGAGATGATAGAGTAACTCTAGTGGAAGACTCTGCAGGAGAGTACTCGGTACGGGCTTTTGTTAAAGTTTCGAGAACATACCTTCACCGAAGAGTCAAGCATTATATTGCTACTTCCTACATGTACCTCGCAGAGAGACCATGGCTACAAAATCAGAGATTAGAGCAAACACAGAAGCATACCGACAATACATCTTTCAATGAACAATACGAGACTGGAATAGAAGGGAGAACCGATAGAGGTACTCAGGGTACCCTCCAAAAACACACAGTCAGGTCTCTTGCGGAGTATGGATGTAGATGTAGATGTAGAAGCTGCAGAAAGCTCCTCCATCATTTGCGTCTCTTTGTTGGTATGATTACTACAAAGCCAGAATCATCGCATTTGATCCATTACCATATGTGAATTATTTCTGAAAGAAGCTGCAGAAAGCCCCTCCTGCAGCAGCATATCTATATTGGTATGATTACTACAAAGCAAGAATTATTGCATTTCATCCATTACCCTATGTGAATTATTTCTGAAAGGAGTTCCATAAAGCTCCTGCTACATCAGTGTCTTTATGGTCGTATATTTAATACAAAGCTAGAATCATCCCATTTCATTCATCACGCTATGTGAATTATTTCTGAAAGAAGTTGCAGAAAGCTCCTCCCACAGCAGCGTCTCTTTGTTGGTATGATTACCACAAAGCCAGAATCAACACATTTCATACATTATCCTATGTGAATTATTGCTGAAAGAAGATGCAGAAGGCTTCACTCGCAGCACCACCTGTTTCTTGGTATGGTTACTACAAAGCTAGAAACATCGCATTTCATCCATTACACTAAGTGAATTATTTGTGAATGAAGCAGCAGAAAGTAGCGTCTCCTTGCTTGTATGATTCCTACAAAGCCAGATTCATTGCATTTAATCCATTAGCATATGTGAGTTATTTTTGAAAGGAGCTGCAAAAAGCTCCTCACATAGCAGCTTCTTTTTGTTCATATGATTACTACAAAGCCAGAATCATTCCATTTCATTCATTACCATATGTGTATTATTTCCGAAAAGAGGTGCAGAAATATCCTTCCACAGCAGTTTCTCTTTTTTCATCAGATTACTACAAAGCCAGAATCATCGAATTTCATCCATTACACTATGTGAATTATTTCTGAAAGGAGCTGCAGAAAAGCTCCTAGCACAGCAGCATCTTTTTGTTCATATGATTACTACAAAGCCAGAATCACGCATTTCTTCCAGTACCCTATGCGAATTATTTCTGAAAGAAGCTGCTGTCCCTCCTCCGGCAGCAGTGTCTATTTGTTGCTATGATTACTACAATGCCAGAATCATCGCATTTCATCCATTACCCTATGTGAATTATTTCTCAAAGAAGTTACAGAAAGGGTCTCCCACAGCTGCGTCTTTTTCTCCGTATGATTATTACGAAGCCAAAATCATCCAATTTCATCCATTACTGTATGTGGTTATTTTATGAAAGAAGCTGCAGAAAGCTCCTCTTGCAGCAGCATCTGTTTGTTGGTATCATTACAAGAAAGCCAGAATTGTAACATTTCATCCATAACCGTATCTGATCTATTTCTAAAAGAAGCTGCAGAAAGCTCCTCAGGCAGCAGAGTCACATTGTTCGTATGATTACTGCAAAGTGAGAAACATCCCATTTCATCCATCATGCTATGTGAATTATTTCTGAAAGAAGTTGCAGAAATCTCCTCCCACAGCACCGTGTCTTTGTTGGTATGATTACTACGAAGCCATAATCATCTCATTTCATCCTTAAGACTATATGAATTATTTCTCACAGGCAGTGCCAAAAGAACCTCCCACTGCAGCGTCACATTGTTGGTATGATTACTCCAAAACCAGAATCAAAACATTTCATCCATTACACTACGTGCATTTTCTCTGAAAGAAGCTACAGAAAGCTCCACCCATATTTGCGTTACTTTGTTGGTGTCATTACTACAAAGTCAGAATCATCAATTTTGATCTATTACACTATGTGAATTACTTCTGAAAAAAGCTGCAAAATGTTCCACCCAGAACGGCGTCACTCTGTTGGTATGATTAATACAAATCCTCAATTACAACATTTCATCTGTTACCCTATTTCAATTTTTTCCGGAAGAAGCTGCAGAAAACGCCTCTCACATTTGCGTTGTTTTCTTGGTATGATTACTACAAAGTGAGAATCATTGCATTTCTTTGATTACCCTATGTGAATTATTTCTGAAAGGAGCTGCAGAAAGGGCCTGCCGCAGTTGTGTCACTTTGTTGCTATGATTACAACAATGCCAGAATCATTTCATTTCATCCATTACCCTATGAGAATTATTTCTACTACAAAGAGCTCCTCCCACACTTGCGTAACACTACAAAGCCAGAATCATTACATTTCATCAATTACACCATGCGAATTACTTCTGAAAGAAGCTGCAGAAAGCTAATCCCACATTCGCATCACTTTGTTGGTACGATTACTACAACGCCAGAGTCATTGAATTTCATGAATAACCCTATGCGAATTATTTCTGAATGATGCTGCAGAAAGCTAATCCCACATTTGTGTCACATTGTTGACTTGAGTACTACACAGAAATTATCATTGCAGTTTAATCCTTTACCCTATGTGAATTAATTCTGAAAGAAGCAGCAGAAAGCTCCTCCCACAGCAGACACACTTTTGTTGGTATCTTTACTACAAAGCTAGAATCATCGCATTCCACCCATTACACTGTGAGAATTATTTCTGAAAGAAGCTGCAGAAAGCTCCTCCCACATTTGCATCACTTTGTTGGTATGATTACTACAAAGCCAGAATCATCGCATTTCATGCATTGCCATATGAGTATTATTTCTGAAAGGAACTGCAGGGAGCTCCTACCACACTGCTATCACTTTCATGGTACAGTTACCACAAGGCCAGAATCTTCTGATTTCATCCACTACCATACGTTAATTATTGCTGAAACGAATTGCTTGTAGCTCTGCTCACAGTACTGTCACTTTGTTGGTACAGTTTCTACAAGGCCACATTCATCGCATTTCATCCATAACCCTGTGGAAATTATTTCTGAAAGAAGCTGCAGAAAGATTCTCTCACATTACTATCACATTGTTGGTTCAGTTGTGATCTATTTCTGAAGGAAGCTGCAAAAGCACCTCTCTCAGTACTGTTACTTTGTTTGAAATTTTACACAAAGCAATACTACTACTACTACTACTACTACTACTACTACTACGTGATCAGGCCCAGTAGACCACACACATCTACAAGTTTCCTCCTCCACTGTATTCTGTCCAATGCTGCTATCTGCCATTCGTCCACATCTATTGACACTTGGATTAAATCTTCATGGGGTCCACCCCTCCAATTGTTCTTGGGTCTCCCTGGCAGTCTCTTTCCTGTAGGTGTGATCCTCCATCCAAGCTACAATGTCGGCCCACTGCATTTGTTTGGCTTTCAGGGTACCTGCTATGTTGGGCCGCTGGTATAGTTCCTCAAGCTCTTCATTGTATCTGATCCTCCATTCCCCGGTATCTGCATCCAGAACTGTACCAAAAATCTTCCGAAGCACTTTTCTCTCAGAAACAAGGAGCTTATGGAAGCCCTGTTTCCGGATACTCCATGTCTCACAGCCATATAGAACAAGAGGCTGGATAAAGGTTTTGTACAGTTGAATCTTGAACTGTCTGGAGAGATATTTCTACCAAAGCAGTTGTGCTAGGCTGTGGAAAGATCGGTTTCCTGCTTGTATTCTGGCATTGATCTCTACATCACATGATGAGTTCACAGTGGAAAGTGCCCCTAGCTATTTGAATTCTTGCACTCTCTTGTAGGAAAGGTCCGCAACAAGCAACAAGCATTGCATTCTATCGATAACCCTATGAAGATTATTTCTGAAAGAAGCTGACAAAAGCTCCTCTCAAATTACTATCCCTTTGTTGGTATAGTTACAAAAAAGCCACAATCATGGCATTTCATCTTTAACACTATGATAATTATTTCTGGAAGAAGCTCCAGAAAGCTCCTCTCACACTACAATCACTTTCACAGTTAGTTACTACAAAGCCACAGTCGTCTCATTTCAGCCATAACACTATGTGAATTATTTCTGGATGAAACTGCAGAAAGCTCCTCTCACACTACAATCACTTTCTTGGTGTAGTTACCATAAAGCCAGAATCATCACATTTCATCCATAACACTTTGTGAATTATTTCTGAAAGAATCTGCAGTAAGATCCTCTTCCTTAACAATCAATCTGTTCATATAGCTACTACAAAGCAACAATCATTGCATTTAATTTGTAACGTCATGTGAATTATTTCTGAAAGAAACCACAGAACGCTCCCCTCAAAATACTATAAACCTTGATGGTGTAGTTACTACAAAGCCACAATTATTGCATTTGATTCATAGCATGCTGTGAAATATTTCTGAAAGAATCTGCAAAAAGTTCCATTCACTCTAGAAACAAAGTGTTGGTATAGTTATTAAAAAGTGACAATCATTGCACTTCACTCATAATGGTATGTGAATTATTTCTGAAAGAAGCTGCAGAAAGCTCACAATACTATCACCTTGTCGGTATAGTAACTACAAAGTCATATCCATAGCATTTTATGCATAACCCTATGTGAATTATTTCTGAAAGACGCTGCACAAAGGTACTCTCACTGTAGAATCATTTTGTTGCTATAGCTACAACAAAACCACATACATGGCATCTCACCCATAACACTATGAGATTTATTTCTTAAAGAAGCTGCAGGAAGATTCCCTCACAATACTATTACTTTGTTGTTATAGTTACTGAAGACATACAACCGTTGCATTTAATCCATAACCATATGTGTATTATTTCTGAAAGAAGGTGCAGCAAGCTCCTCTCACTCAAGTATCAATCTGTTGGTATAGCTATTACAAAGCCACAATCCTAGCATTTCATCCATAAGCCTATGTGATTTATTCCTGAAAGAAGCCGCAGAAAGCTCCCCTCACAATACTATCACTTTTCCAGTATAATTACTAATGAGCCACAATCATCTCATCTCATTCGTAGTCCTATGTGAATTATTTCCAAAAGAAACTGTAAAAAGCTTTCCGACCAATACCACGAGTTTTGATACAGTTACTAAAAAGCCACAATCATTGCATTTCATTCATAGTCATATGTGAATTATTTCTGAAAGGAGCTTCAGAAAACTCCCCTCACAATACTATCATCCTGTTGGTATAGTTACTACAAAGCCACAATCATCACACTTCATCCAAAACCCTATGTGAATTATTTCTGAAAGAAGCTCCAGCAAGCTCCTCTCACTCTATTACACTGTGTTGGTATGGTTACTACAAAGCAACAGTCATCCCATTTCATCCATAATCCTAAGTGCTTTATGGGACAGAAGCTGCACAAAGCCCCCTCACAATACAATCATTTTGTTGGTTTCCTGAATGAGATTTTCACTCTGCAGCGGAGTGCGCATTGATATGAAACTTCCTAGCAGATTAAAACTGTGTGCCCTACCGAGACTCGAACTCAGAAACTTTGCCTTTTGTGGGCAAGTGCTCTACCATCTGAGCTACCAAAGCATGACTTATGCCCGGTCCTCACAACTTTAATTCTGCCAGTATCTCGGCTCCTACCTTCCAAACTTTACAGATGCTCTCCTGCGAACCTTGCAGAATTAGCACTCCTGAAAGAAAGGATATTGCGGAGACATGGCTTAGCCACAGCCTGGGGGATGTTTCCGGAATGAGATTTTCACTCTGCAGTGGAGTGTGCACTGATATGAAACTTTCTGGCAGATTAAAACTGTTCTGGAAACATCCCCCAGGCTGTGGCTAAGCCATATCTCTGCAGTATCCTTTCTTTCAGGAGTGCTAGTTCTGCAAGGTTCACAGGAGAGCTTCTGTAAAGTTTGGAAGATAGGAGACGAGATACTGGCAGAAGTAAAGCTGTGAGGACCTGTATCTTCATTAGGGTGATACCCATATGCATCTGCTTCCCACTTACTTACTGTTTTTAGAGTGTCATATGCCTGTAACGCTATCAGGTGGCGTCCGACATCACAGTGGGCAGTGGTCATAATGTTTTGGCTCATCGGTGTATAGGGGATCTATACAAGGGAGATATAACTGAGGGCAACATCATACAAATAGTAGAAGAGACAGATGAAGATAACAAGGGAGATATACTGTGAGAAGCATTTGACTGAGCACTGAAGACTCACACTGAAACAAGGAAACAAGTACCCAGGGGTAGACAACATTCTGTCAAAACTACCGATAGCATTGGGAGAGACAACAATGACAAAATTATTCCATTTGCTGTGCTAGATGTACGAAACTGGTGAAATATCCACAAATTTCACTAAGAATGTATTAATTTCGCTTCCAAAGAAATAAGGTGCTGATAAGTGTGAATATTCCCAAACTGTCAGTTTAGGAATTTGTCGTTGCAGAATACAAACACAAATTCTTTATAAAAGGACCAAAAAGCAGCAGATACTGACTTCATAGAAGATAACTTTGGATTCTGGAGTAATGTAGGACCACATGTGACAATACTGACCCTACAACTTATCTTAGAAGATGCATTAAGGAAAGGCAAACCTATGTTTCTACCATTTGTAGACTTAGAGAAAGCTTTTGACAATGTTGACTGGAATACTCTCCTTCAAATTATGAAGCAGGGATCAAATACAGGGAGTGAAACACTATTTAAAATTTTTACAGAACCAGATGGCAGCTATAACAGTTGAGGGGCATGAAAGGGAAGAAGTGGTTGGGGAGCAAGTGACACAGGGTTGTAGCCTATACGTGACGTTATTCAAACTGTATATTGGGCAACCAGTAAAAGAAACAAAAGAAAAGTTCAGAATAGGAATTAAAATACATGGAGAAGAAATAAAAACATTGAGGTTTGCTGACAACATTGTAATTCTGTCAGAGACAGCAAAAGACCTGCAAGAGCAGTTGCACGGAATGGACAGTTCTTGAAAGGAAGATATGATATGAACATAAACAAAAGCAAAAGAAGATAATGGAATGTAGTCAAATTAAATCAGGTGATGTGAGGGAATTAGATTAATGAATGAGACACTTAAAGATGATGATTTTTGCTATTTGGGCAGCAAAATCGCCAATGATGTTCAAGGTAGAGATGATATAAAATCTAGGCAGACAATGGAGAGGAAAGTGTTTCTGAAGAAGAGAAATTTTGGAGCATTGAATATAAACTTAGGTTGTAGAGTAATTGCACTTTATGCAAGACACCTTTGTAGCTTTGTTTTCAGTGAGACATTTTTCAGCACTTTTTTTTGCTATCTTCAGATAGTACAGAAAATGCTGAAACAGGTTTGTGTGAAAACACAGCTATGAACATGCCCGAAAAAAAAAGAGAGGGGAAATTTCTCTCTAATTTTCTTAGACACAGAAATAAAGACAACTGAAGTATTCACAACATGGAACTGCAATATTCACAACATGTTTGTAGATTTAGGTGTTACAAAGATTTTTCTGGAAACATTTGTATTGATTGTTGGTATATACGAAGTGAAACATGGATATCAAACAGCTTAGACAGGATGAGAATAGAAGCTTCTGAAATGTGGTGCTACAGATGTATGCTGAACATAAGATGGGTGAATGGACTTGGAGAGAAAAGAAATTTCCTACACAAGCTGACTAAAAGAAAGGATTAGTGGACAGGATGCATTCTAAGATGTTAACGGATCACTAGTTTAGCACTGGAGAGAAGTGTGGAGCAGTGGCACCACACCAGTATCGTATATTAAGATCCACATAAGACTTTTGGTAACTTTATTTACAAAATTCTGATGATTAAGTTCATACTTTATGCAAAGTCTTACGAGTTAATAGGTATATTTTGAAGGAAAGATCACTTTCAAATTAAAGGGCTATTTTTCCTCTTTTCAGTAAACTTAACTATCTTAACAGATATCCAATATAATAGAGGGAAACATTCCACATGGTAAAAATATACATAAAAAACAAAGATGCTGTGACTCACCAAATGATAAAACACTGGTAGACAGACGCAATAAATAATACACAAATACACACACAAATTTCAAGCTTTCGCAACCCAAGGTTGCTTCAACTTTGGGTTGTGAAAGTTTGGAATTTGTGTGTGTGTTTGTGTATTTTTTATTGTGTCTATCTACCAGCACTTCCTCATTTGGTAAGTCACAGCAACTTTCTTTGTTATATGCATTAAAAGATATTGATAATTGTTAGTTTAACTTTATCCAGATTTGTAGTGCCAGTTATGGACATATTGCTGTGAATTTCCAGGATCTGTTGATACACTTTTGATCATCTGATTTTTCTAATTTCTATTGACACCAGTACTAATGAGCAAGAGTCCTGAATTAAAAATTACAGATTTTTCAGTAACTACATTTTAATAAGCAAGTTGGGTCCCATAATAATAATAAGCCCTTGATTTCCAATGCATAGGCATAAATTAGAATTGAACTTTTGAATAGACGCTGCTCATGCGAAGTAACATACTGCTACAAACAAAATATAATGACATTATCCACAGCCAATAAAACTTAGCCTTCTGGCTCACAGGTTTTGTAAACAATAATAAATTAACACAGTTCATTAATACCATAGAAGAAATCTGTTTACGGCCTACATTCACTCCACTCTCTTGATTCTGATGTTAATCTTCTTCAGGTATGGCTTCAGTTTAGCTAGGCTGCATTCTAGACCACTCTTGGGAATTATTTGTGTTGCCTCTCCATTCATTTAAGTCAGGCTGAGAGAACTTATTTTACAATTATGAGCAATAAATATCATTATGTGTGTGTTTCAGTTTTATTTAATGATATTTGTGTTTACAACAACCATTCTTTGCCATGTTTTACTTAACTGTATGTGAAACAACTTTTGATCACTTCATCTGTATTGTGTGCACATTTACTTTCTGAAGACATAATAAGTATTGTGCTCCATGGATGTCCATACTAAGTACCTGTCTGCATACATCATTAGAAACTGTAAGAGATCTGGTCATCCCAAATAGGATCTTAAAGACATGATTAAAGATTGGTGAGCTCATAATTTTGACCTTATAAAAGAAACTTCTGGCTATCCATTTTAAGGACGGAACTATCAACAGCAATTTCAGGTGCTGATCCTCTGAAACTGTACAGCTTCTGAACGGCTTGTATCACAACTATTGATGTAACATAACATCTATGGTATATTTTCTATTGTCTTCTGCAATGAAGTTCCCATTCTATCCATTACATGGTTTAACCTTACTTGAACCATCATCATGATGATGAACATCTGAATAATTTAGTGGGTTCTGAACCTGAAACATGAAACAGTAGAGGACTACAAATACGACAGTGGGAACTCATCTTCAGTGCTGTGTGAAAGATCATGCACAAAAATCCTTGTGGGATAGTGTTGCTAACAACTATTGTTTCGTTTTAGTTAACTTCAGTGCTAGTAAACAGTCACTATTACTCAATAGATATTAAAACTGAAAAGAAGTAAATTTTTGGAAATTTGTAGAATCTGATCACAGATGAAAGAAAATAGAAATAATCTTAAATATATGTTCTTGATTATTAGCATTATTTTCAGAGAGAGATAACAGAAATAAGATTGAGCCCACAGTGTTATAAATGTTTCAAAGCCAGAAGCTTCTTCAAGGAAATGCACCCAACTGTAGAGCTTTTCTTTGACGGTAGACAATGATAATCCCATTCCTTAATAGAATGTTGATACCTTGCATATTGGCTGCATATTAATAATCATAACAAATCTTCATCAGAGCAAGGAAAACAAACACAAAAGCACACAAGCTCTGGCACCCAAGACCAGACTGCAAGCAGAAGCACATGGTGGGAGAAGCAAACAGGTGGTAGGGAAGGAGGAGAATGGGGCAGGGAGAGATAGCAGGGTAGGGGGACAGTTATGTGCTGCTTGTGGACGGTTACATGGACAAAGCGGGGAGAGGGTACGGCAGCTAGTTGGAGTCAGGAGATTAGACAGATGTCGGCAGGGGGGGCGGGAGGGCCATCAGAAAAGGAGGTAGCTATAAAAACTGTGGGTGCATTACCGGAATTGTGTTCTGGAATGGGAACAAAGAATGGTATAGTTTGGTGGTAGACAGTGACTAATGAAGGTTGAGGGTTACTTAAATGTAGGCTATACTGTAGGGAGAGTTCCCACTAGTGCAATTCAGAAAAGTTGGTGTTGGTGGGAAGAATCCAGAAGGCACAGGCTGTGAAGCAGTCACTGAAATGACAAATATCATGCTGCGCAACATGCTCAGCAATTGATTGGCCCAACTGTTTCTTCATCACAGGATTTTGGTTGTCATTCATGTGAACATACATTTCGTCAGTTGCCGTGTCGACATAAAATACAGCTCAGTGGTTGCAGCTTAGCTTTTAGATCACATGACTGGTTTCACAGGTAGCATTGTCTTTGATTGGACAAGTGACAATTGTGAGTGGACTGGAGTAGGTGGTGGAGGGAGGATGTATGGGACAAGTCTTGCATCTATGTCTATTACAGGGGCATGAGCCACGAGGTAAAGGGCAGCGAGCAGGGGTTGTGTAGTAGTGATAATATCTAGGTTCAGTGGTCAGTGGAATATTATTGTGGAAGGGATGTAAAAGATAGTGCTTAATACATTCCCCATTCCAGGGTACTGTGATATATATTTTTGGTTTGTAAATAAAGCTTCCTTTTCCTTCTGCTAGTTACTTTATTTATCCCATATGTGTTTCGCCTTCTCCTGTTCTAAGGCATCATCAGTGGGATATATAATGATACAATTTTGTTACTTTTAGATTATTAAACAGTTCACTTTGTAAAAAAAAGTAATTACTTATGATTTGCTAATTTTCTTATCCTCACATCTGGTCTGAAGGTCACACTACCACTTTTATCACTGCCATATAATCACATCTTTGTGTTCTCACCTTCCATACACCATTCACCATATTTCTCACCTTTTTGTGGTCGACTATTGTTCTTTTGTCACTCGATACAACTATTTCGTCGTACACTGTTTTTCTCAACGTAAATATTGCAACTACATTATTTGTTTCATCTTCTTTGAGAAGTTTACCTATTTGTTGCAAATGTAACGAAGTATATGTTTGAGACTAACTTCTATTTCTAATGTTTATACTGCGTGTGCGTATGATTGAGAGAGAGGGAGGGAGGGGGATAGAGCTGATGAGTTTTAATTTGGGTGGGGGGGGGGGGGGGCAGTGGAGGCGGGAGTACAAGCTATTAGTGAGTGGTTGAAAATTTTGGTGACAGCGACAGCTGATTTGACTTTTCCTTTCAACATTCTGTGGAGGGGTTCATGGATTTTTTGGATTCTATTATTATTATATTGGACTGTATTATTCTATTAATCCTTTTTGCAGATGGTATTCTATTATTTTAAATAATGAATGGCTTGGCATATGTACTTGGTCATTCAACAGGATTTTCCCTTCTGCTTTGGTTTTCTGTATGTGGTAATTTTCTTGCATTATTAGGAGGTGTTGTTTTACTGTCGATTCTAATTACTTTATGTCATTGTCTCTAGTGGTTGGTTTGTGGTCATTTTCTCTTAGGCATTCTGCAAATGTGATGTGGTTTGTCCCATATTTCCAAACTCTCATGTGTTTTTTGTATCTGACATCAAATGTTCCCCTGTTTGCTCTATGTAACTGCCTTCACAAGTGTTACACTGTAGCTGGTATATACCTGCTTTCTGGTATATGTCTCTGTTATTTGTCAGTTTTGGGGTGTATTTTTGAATAGAACTGTCTATTGTGTCTGCTATGTTTATTCCTTATCTTTTGAAAATGTTGGTGATTTGATAGGTGAGTTTGCATTTGTATGTCATTGTGTATCATCTACTGTTTTCTTTCAACTTTTTCTGATTATCCTGTGCAGTTGTTATGAGACTGCATGTTTGTGTTTGGTTCTGTTGTGTTGTTGTCTGTGGTTTGGAGCTTTCTGCTTTTATTTTACTTTTAATTTTGTTGTTAAGCTTGGTTACTGTGTTACTGTTGTAACCATTACTTTGTGCCTCCTGCATCATTATGTCCAATTCTTTTTGGTAGCCTTCTTTGGCAAGTGGTACTGTGTTGAGTCTGTGGAGCATGTGTTGAAGTGCTGTTTGCTTTTGTGTGAGCGGGTGGTTAGAGGATTGAGGAATCATATTGTCTGTTGCTGTGGGTTTACGGTAAATTTCAAACATATGCTTATGGTTCTGTTTTTTTATTGTTATATCCAGGAAGTTAATTTGGTTGTTCTGTTCTCTTTCAATTGTGAATTTTATATTTTTATGGATCTTGCTGATGTCAGTATGTAGTTTTTCAAATTTTCTTTGTGGTACATCTGTTAAGCAAAGGATGTCATCCATGTATCTGAACCAGTATAATATGTTGTATTCTTTTGCAAATATTTTTGTGAAAATGATCTGTTAAATGTGGTTTACAAAAATATCTGCTAAGGCTTCTGAAACTGGGGACCCAATTGGTAATCCATCTTCTTCTAAATAAAATTCATTACTGAATTTGAAGTAATTTCGTTGTGTTATGAGCTTTATTACTGTGCATATTTCCTTAATCTGTTCATCAGGAAGGTGACTATAAGTTTTCAGGTACTTATGTATAATTTCTATTACTTCTGGTACTCCTGGCCGGTGTGACCAAGCAATTCTAGGCGCATCAGTCAGGAACCACGCAGCCACTAAGGTTGCAGTTTCGAATCCTGCCTCAGGAATGACTGTGTGTGTGTTGTCCTTAGGTTAGTTAGGTTAAAGTAGCTCTAAGATCTAGGGGACTGATGACTTCAGATGTTAAGTCCCATAGTGCTCAGAGCCATTTGAACTATTTCTGGTACTGGTATGTTGCAATACATGTTTTCTATAACAAATGAAAGGAGGGTTATATCTTTTGTTCGTTGTATTTGCTGTGAAGTGTTTTTAATAGTTCTGTCTTCTTGTAATTTGAAATTTTCAGACAGAAATTTTAACATGTATCCTGCAAGCTTTAATGTGGGGGGATTTTCTAACATCCAGTATTGGCCTCACAGAAGATTCGGTTTGTGGATTTTTGGTTGGCTTTGGAGAACCAGCGCAGTGGGACTGATCTATGACAACTTTCTTTTCTCCATGTTATCCAGTATGATGTCAATATTTTTCAGAGTGTTTTTTTTTTTTTTTTTACTTTTGTCTTTAATCTGAATGTCATGTCTGATTTTAAATTTGTAATGCTATTTTGTAAAATGATTTCTTGTGTTTTGTCAATGTATTGTTCTTGGTGTATCAGTAATATTGTGGTCCCCTTGTCTCCTTTTAAAATGTTGTTGTTGTTGATGTTGTTGTGGTCTTCAGTCCTGAGACTGGTTTGATGCAGCTCTCCATGCTACTCTATCCTGTGCAAGCTTCTTCATCTCCCAGTACCTACTGCAACCTACATCCTTCTGAATCTGCTGAGTGTATTCTTCTCTTGGTCTCCCTCTATGATTTTTACCCTCCACGCTGCCCTCCAATACTACATTGGTGATCCCTTGATGCCTCAGAACATGTCCTACCAACGGATCCCTTCTTCTAGTCAAGTTGTGCCACAACTTCTCTTCTCCCCAATCCTATTCAATACCTTCTCATTAGTTATGTGATCTACCCATCTAATCTTCAGCATTCTTCTCTAGCACCACATTTCGAAAGCTTCTATTCTCTTCTTGTCCAAACTAGTTATCATCCATGTTTCACTTCCATACATGGCTACACTTTATACAAATACTTTCAGGAAAGAGTTCCTGACACTTAAATCTATACTCGATGTTAACAAATTTCTCTTCTTTATAAACGCTCTCCGTGCCATTGCCAGTCTACATTTTATATCCTCTCTACTTCAACCATCATCAGTTATTTTGCTCCCCAAATAGCAAAACTCATTTACTACTCTAAGTGTCTCATTTCCTAATCTATTTCCCTCAGCATCACCCAACTTTATTCGACTACATTCCTTTATCCTCATTTTGCTTTTGTTGATGTTCATCTTATATCCTCGTTTCAGGACACTGTCCATTCCATTCAACTGCTCTTCCAAGTCCTTTGCTGACTCTGACAGAATTACAATGTCATCGGCGTACCTCAAAGTTTTTATTACTTTGCCATGGATTTTAATACCTACTCTGAATTTTTCTTTTGTTTCCTTTACTTCTTGCTCAATATACAGATTGAATAACATCAGTGAGAGGCTACAACCCTGTCTCACTCCCTTCCCAACCACTGCTTCCCTTTTATGCCCCTCGACTCTTATGACTGCCATCTGGTTTCTGTACAAATTGCAAATAGCCTTTCGCTCCCTGTATTTTACCCCTGCCACCTTTAGAATTTGAAAGAGAGTATTCCAATCAACATTGTCAAAAGTTTCTCTAAGTCTACAAATGCTAGAAACATAGGTTTGCCTTTCCTTAATCTTTCTTCTAAGATAAGTCGTAAGGTCAGTATTGCCTCATGTGTTCCAGTATTTCTACGGAATCCAAACTGATCTTCCCCGAGGTCGGCTTCTACTAGTTTTTCCATTCGTCTGTAAAACTTTCGTGTTAGTATTTTGCAGCTGTCACGTATTAAACTGATTGTTTGGTAATTTTCTCATCTGTCAACACCTGCTTTCTTTGGGATTGGAATTATTATTTTAAAAAGATAACATTTTGTTTTTGTAGTTTTTTCCTAGTTTATCCTAGTGTTGCAGATCTGAGTTTTTGTTGTTTTTGTGTTGTTGCATTTGGATGCTGGTTATTATATTCTGGATTTCTTTTTTTACTGGTTCTCTAGTTAATCCAATGCTGACACTGCTATTTTCATTCCTATCATCCCTTGTCAAAACACTTTATGCTTCTATAATTAGATTTCCTAAGGAACCTTCATCTTTTTCTAAATTTACATTGTATTTTCATCCTTTCTCCAACAGCTGTCTTTCTTTACTGTTTAACAGTGTGTCCGTAAGGTTCACTAATCTTGGGTAGAATTTGTGTGTGTGAGTAAAGGTAATATGTTGTAACTGGAGTTTTTTGAGTAGGTTGATCTTTCTTCTATTAACTGTTTCTATTCTTTGTGCACCAGTTTTGAAAGCTTTTCGACCCTGTTGACCAGATGGGAGAAAAGTTTCATATGATTTATGGTGTCTGCGAGTTGTAAATATGTCTTATACAACTCATAATTTAACTCTTGTTTTTTAGAGTCTTAGGGATTTTATCTCGTATTTTAACCATATTTTCTGAGCAGAATGCATTGCTTTTTGCGTGGTGGTTGAAGTGTTTTTAATTTTTACATTGATTATTTAGGTACCAGATTGTTACATTTGCATATGTTGTTGAATTTTGTGCGTTGTATTGTTTTATGGATGTTCAGATGAATCTTCTGAATTTCTGGTATGGGCCATGTGGAAATGCCTGGCATGGCATGAATAACAAGTCTGTTTGTGTGGCCATCCTCTGCAGCAAGCATATAAAAATTTGTTTTGTAAATAAAGCTGCCTTATCCTGCTGCTAGTTACTTTATTTATCCCATACACTTTTCACATTCTCCTGTTCTAAGGTATCATCAGTGGGATTTATAACGATACAGTTGTGTTAGTTTTATATTATTAAACAGTTAAATTCACAATTTTTTTTAAAAAGAGTAACTACTTACATTTTGGTGATTTGCGTTTTCTCACATGTGCCTATCAGCAAGTTCATGGCCAGGGATAATGACGTGTCCTGGGGTCCACTGAAAAACCACGGAATGGCTCCCAAACAGGCGACGTGGAAACTGCTTCTGGAGATAGGCATTCTCTGAAGCTGACCTACATTCTGTCTTACACCATGGGGTTTTCTGGCTTTGGGAGATGGAATGGCATAACAGCACACGCAACAAACTGCATGCCATTAAGGAGGCTATGAATGTGTGGAAGTCTTCTAGGCAGGCCTCTCCCAGGGAATCAGTCATCCTCTGCCGGCTCTGCATTGACTATATGAGGCTAATGCATGGTTAACTACTCTGTTGCGAGAAGCCACCTAAGTCTCGCTGTGGCTTCCAAATGACAGTTGTCCACCTCTTCCTGGACTACTCACATTTAGCCGCTCTGTGACCGACTGTCAACTTTCCCTCCAACCTGCCTTCGGTGTTGGACACAGTGACTCCACAGCAGTTTTAGTTTTACATTTTATCCGTGAGAGTGGGTTTTATACTTATATGTAGGGTTTAGTGTATCCTTTGACCCTCTGTGTCCTCCAGCCTAGTGCTGTACGGTTGAGATTTTAATGTGTTGCAGAGTCACTGGCTTTGCCTTTCTATCCTCGTGGTTGCCAGCCACTGTAATCTGCTTTCATGTTTTACTCTCTTCTGTTGTTTTCTTGTCCTCTTTTGTTCCTTTTAGTGTTCATAGTGTGCCCTTCATTCTTGTGGCTTTTCCTTTCTTTCTGTTTTGTGTTACACATTTCATCCGTTTTATTCTCACTCTTGTGGCATTGCTTTTTAGGAACATTGGTGAGGCAGATGGGGTGATAGCTGTCAACATCAAGTGAGTTTTTAGACAATCTCACCATAGCCGGTTGAAGATGATGATTATATGTCACATGCAGTCAGATGAGATATGTTTAATCACCTGGCTGTGGGTGCGGTCAGGCCCAGGAACTGTGTCGGTGCAATGTGCAAGAGCACTGAAGAGCTTCCACTTTGTAAATGGGGCATTATAGGATTCACCACAGCATGTAGTGCATTAGAGTACATTACCTTTCAGCCACCATTCCAGTGTGCGAAACCTTGGGGGGTGATTATCCAATGCAGTGCCCGGCAAAGTGCCTGGCAATCACATTTGTGTCGGTACATAACTCGCCATTTATGGTAACACCAGGGACAGCCATTGAGACTTGGTACCCAAAGAGACATTTGATCTTTTTCCAGACTTTGGAAGACATGTGGCCTCCAATGGTGGAGACTTATCTCTCCCAACACCACTCCTTCTGTTGTTCGATAAGGTAGCGAACACTGGCACGGAGCCATTTAAAGACTATGATGTGCTCCAGGGAAGGGTGCCACTTACGGGCTGTAAAGCATGCAGACACTCCTCAATTGCCTGAATGATTTGCGGCGACCACCAAGTGACTGCCTTACTCCTTGGGCACCCTAAAGAGCGAGGGATTCCGTTTTCTGTGACAGAAACAATTGTGCTAGTCATCTGCTCAACCATCACATCGATGTTACAATATGGGGGAGATTCAACGGTGACAGCTAAGGTGAAAGTTACCCAGTTAGCCTTGTTCAAAGCCCATCTGGGCAGGCATCTGTGTGCCTGATGCTGGGGCACTGCCAGGAAGATGGGGAAGTGCTCACTACCACACAGGTAGTCATGTGCCCTTCAGTGGATAGATGGGAGATGTCCTGGGCTGCAGATTGATACGTCAATGGCTGAGTAACTCCCATGAGCCACACTGAAGCATGTGGTGGCCCCAGTATTTAAGAGTCAGAGGTCAAATTGCAACAGTAAATTTCGACAACTCTGCCTCGCCCAGTAACTATGGTACCACCCCACAAGGGGTTATGGGCATTAAAATCTCCCGAGGAAGGAAAGGTTTAGGCAGTTTAATAATTAGTGCAGCTAATACATTCAGGGGTACTGCACCATCTAGATGAAGATACACATTGCAGACAGTTATTTCGTGCATCATGTTTATTCTGACAGCCACAGCTTCAAGAGAGTTTTGAAGGGGCACATGTTCACTACAGACTGAGTTTAGAACATAAACGCAAACTCCACCTGTCAATCGATTATAGTCACTGTGGTTGCTGTAATATGCCTTATAGTGACGGAGGGCAGGGAACCAGGTTTCCTGGAGGGCAATGCAGATACCAGGTTTAAACCTCAACAGTTGCTGTAGCTCAGCCAGGCAGTGGATAAAACCACCACAGTTCCACTGGACGATGACATCGTGAGACTGGGAAGGCACGGAAAATTCAGTGAAGCACTGTACGGCTCACAGTCACCTGCTTCCACTGATTTATTGCCTGAATAGTTTATATCCATCATGTGAGAGGGTCTAGTGAGATCTACACTCCTGGAAATGGAAAAAAGAACACATTGACACCGGTGTGTCAGACGCACCATACTTGCTCCGGACACTGCGAGAGGGCTGTACAAGCAATGATCACACGCACGGCACAGTGGACACACCAGGAACCGTGGTGTTAGCCGTCGAATGGCGCTAGCTGCGCAGCATTTGTGCATCGCCGCCGTCAGTGTCAACCAGTTTGCCGTGGCATACGGAGCTCCATTGCAGTCTTTAACACTGGTAGCATGCCGCGACAGCATGGACGTGAACCGTATGTGCAGTTGACGGACGTTGAGCGAGGGCGTATAGTGGGCATGCGGGAGGCCGGGTGGACATACCGCCGAATTGCTCAACACGTGGGGCGTGAGGTCTCCACAGTACATTGATGTTGTCGCCAGTGGTCGGCAGAAGGTGCACATGCCCGTCAACCTGGGACCGGACCGCAGCGATGCACGGATGCACGCCAAGACCATAGGATCCTACGCAGTGCCGTAGGGGACCGCACCGCCACTTCCATCAAATTAGGGACACTGTTGCTCCTGGGGTATCGGCGAGGACCATTCGCAACCGTCTCCATGAAGCTGGGCTACGGTCCCGCACACCGTTAGGCCGTCTTCCGCTCACGCCCCAACATCGTGCTGCCAGCCTCCAGAGGTGTCGCGACAGGCGTGAATGGAGGGACGAATGGAGATGTGTCGTCTTCAGCGATGAGAGTAGCTTCTGCCATGGTGCCAATGATGGTCGTATGCGTGTTTGGTGCCGTGCAGGTGAGCGCCACAATCAGGACTGCATACGACCGAGGCACACAGGGCCAACACCCAGCATCATGGTGTGGGGAGCAATCTCTTACACTGGCTGTACACCTCTGGTGATCGTCGAGGGAACACTGAATAGTGCACGGTACATCCAAACCGTCATCGAACCCATCGATCTACCATTCCTAGACCAGCAAGGGAACTTGCTGTTCCAACAGGACAATGCACGTCCGCCTGTATCCCCTGCCACCCAACGTGCTCTAGAAGGTGTAAGTCAACTACCCTGGCCAGCATGTTTCCCACTAGAAGATACCTAGGAATGGAGTGACCCAAGGGACCACTTCCTAGGGAGAGAAGCTGAAGAACACTTACGCTTCTCCAGCTCCAGCCTTGATTGTTGCGCAATGATGGCGGCGGTGGGGGCGGGGGGGGGGGGGGGCGGGGGTCGTGTTGCTCCTCAAGTAGGTGGTGCAGGATCAACAGGGATGGAAATGCTCTCCAACATCAGGGGGGCAGGGGAGTCTACCAGCTCTGAGAGGTGACCTGGTTTGGCACAGCTCATGGTGTCAGAACTGTTGTAGGGGTGGTGCAAGACTATGTCATACACACAGAATGCATGTGTTCAAATTTTCTCTTAGCCTCAGTGTAGGTCATTCAGTCCAGGGTCTTGTACTCCATGATTCTCCTTTCTTTCTGGAGAATCCTGCTGTCAGGTGAGCAAGGTGAATGGTGCTCTCTGCAGTTGACACACGTGGAAGGCAGTGCACATGGAGTATTGTGATGTGGTGGGCAACCACAATCTTGGCTTGTGACACTGGAAGTAGTGCGGGAAAACATATTGCTGAACTTCCAGCACTTAAAGCACCGAGTTGGGGGATGGATACAGGTCTTTACATCACACCAGTAGACCATCACCTTGACCTTCTTGAACAATGTATCACCCTCAAAGGCCAATATGAAGGCACCGCTGGCAACCTCATTATCCTTCCGACCCCTGTGGACATGCTGGATGAAATTTACACCTCGTCACTCTAAATTGGCATGCAGCTCAATTTCGGACTGCAAAACAATGTCTCTGTGAAATGTGATACCCTGGACCACATTTAAGCTCTTACTTGTACTTTTGTGTGTTGAATTGTGCTTGTGATAGCTTAGAAACTGCTGGTGTTTCACCACCAGCAAGAGATGATGGACTGCGCTTCATCGTTTGTCATCCACCCTGATGCCGCCCACTCTGACCAGGGGCCCTCCCAACAGTTGCCATCTGATAGGATGGCCTTTGCTGGGAGTCCCGGTGCCCCAGGAGGATGGACATCTACCCCTTGGCATATCAGGGAGTTAACAGTGCAGGCATCAGCAGCACGATGCCTGTGTGGTCACGGGTCTAAAGATCTTAATTCACGAAGGACACAATGGACCTTTCAAGGCTCCCTTCTCCAATTGGCTCATTCTTTCAGAAAAGTTTGAAGAATGGAAGTCAAACCCTACAGGAGGCCATCACATAAGGGCTGAAACATGTGAAACTCCTTTTAGTCACCTTGTACGACAGGCAGGAATACCTCGGGCCTACTCTAAACCCCGGACCTGCAGGGGAGAAGGAGAATATGATATGGTTGCTCCAGTCCTGATTGTACTACCATGTCATGAGTGGAATGCTGTATCTTTGCGAGGTGGTGGGTGACTGGAGCAATAAGGCACGGGGATGTGTTGTTCTACAAAGCTGGGAAGGTATTAACAGTCTGTGAAGGCCTCAGTGAGATCCTCAGCATATTTTCAGAGGAACTGCTCATCACTACTGATGCAACAGCCATGGATGACTAGGCTGTATGGAAGGGACTTCTTGGTATAGAAAGTGTGGCAGCTGTGAAAGTGTTCTAGAAACAAGATCTGTGATCCAGACATTTTTATAAATTAGACTGAGCATCTTATGTGGTGAGAAAAAGTCAATAATTGTATCTTGGGACTTTATAATGTCAATATGTTGGTACACAGTGCAATTAAAATTCCGTTCCTTAATTTTCTATGTAGTTTCAACTTTTATTCTAATACACACATCAAAAATGTTTTGCATAACCTCATTCCCTAGAGTTGGAGAGTAGAGAACCTGTACAGAAAACTGGAATAGAAAACAACATTTATGCCCTTTTTATTGCTCATAAAAACCACACACTGCATGTTGTACCACTATACAGTTATACCTTCACAGGTGGGGGTCCATATTTCTGTATACACTGGTACCTCTAATACCCAATAGCACATCCACTTGCATTGATGCATGCCTGTATTTGTCATGGCATACCATCCACAAGTTCATCAAGGCACTGTTGGTCCTGATTGTCGCAGTCCTCAACGGCGATTTGGCATAGATCCCCAAGAGTGGTTGGCGGGTCATGTTATCCATAAACAGCCATTTTCAATCCATCCCAGACAAGTTTGATGGGTTCTGTCTGGAGAGCATGCTGGCCACTCTAGTTAAACAATATAATTATCCTGAAGGAAGTCATTCATGGGGGTATGAATTCTCATTCACAACAATTAATGCCTCACGAATATGCTGAGGATATCATTGCACTATTGGTTGGAGAATGGCATTCATGTATCATACAGCCATTATGATGCCTTCCATGACCAGCAGCAACATACATCAGCCCCACATAGTGAAACTACACCTGCTGGACAGTGTGTCTTAGGTGTTCAGCTTCACCGTGTTGCCTCTAAACACATCTCCAACGATTGTGTGGTTGAAGGCGTATTTGATACTCATTAGTGAAGAGAATGTGATGCCAATCCTGAGTGGCCTGTTCAGCATGTTGTCGGACCCATCTGTAAGACACTGCATGTTGTCATGGTTGCAAAAATTAACCTCACCATGGATGTCAGGAGTGGAGTTGCCCATCATGCAGCCTGTTGTGCACAGTTTGAGTCATAACACAACATCCTGTGGCTGCACAAAAAGCATTATTCTGGCATTGCTGTCAGGGTTCCTATGAGCCACAAGCCATAGCTAGCAGTCATCCACTGCAGTAGTAGCCCTTGGGTGGCTTGAGCGGGGATTGTCATCAGTAGTTCCTGTATCTCTGTATGTCCTCTATATTTGAACACTATCACTTTGGTTCACTTCGAGATGCCTGGACACTTCCCCTGTTGAGAGCCCTTCCTAGCACAAAGTAACTAAGTGGATGTGATCAAACCACAGTATTGGCCATCTAGGCATGGCTGAACTTCAGACAACATGAGCTGTCTACCACCTTCCAGGTGGAATGACTCGAACTTATTGGCTGTTGGAGCCCCTCCGTCTAAGAGGTGCTGCTCATGCATGGTTGTATACATCTTTGGGTGGGTTTAGTGACATCTCTTAACAGTCAAAGGGACTGTGTCTGTAATACAATATCCACAGTCAACATCTATCTTCAGGAGTTCTTGGAACTGGGATGATGCAAAACTTTTCCGGCATGTGTATAAATATCCCAGCTATGCTAACAAACTCTTCAAAAAGTTTCATAGACAATACATCTTCAAATCTAGAAACCTCAGATATAGAAGTAAGGAACATTGACCTAGGCTTATCTGACCACAATGCACTTATTACAGTTTTCACACTTCCCGTAAATACAACAATAGTACATCATAGGTACAAAAGAATTTTCTCCCCTGAAAACTGCCACCAGTTTACTACCACAGTGACTGACCAATCCTCGGCATACGTATTGCCACAAACAAATACAAATGACATGTTCTCTCTTTCCATGATAGATCTGGAAATGTGCTGTCTATAAAGATTCATGAGAGTCAGCTCACATACACTTACAAACACACACTGAGAAATTTCTACACTGAAGTGAAAATTTTTTCTGACACTAAAAAGGAAAAAAAGTATGAAACTGCAAATGTAAGTGTATAAAAAGGATAATTAATGTAGCATACATATTACATAATTATAGATTGGTAAGGGAGTCAGACAATGAATCAAGCAGAACATGGTAAATTGTTAAAGAGAACTGGGAAAAGCAGTAAGGAACAGGAGACTATACTTATATCTGGAGATAACAATCAACTAAAAAAAGAAGCATTGCTCAATTACATTATTAACTACTTTCTAAGTGTACTTGAGAAACTATTATGAACATTAACAAACAAAAGAAAATAACAGCACAAAAGTAGGCATCAGTAGGAGAATAAGTTCCACTAATGAATATGAAATGTGGAAGTAATTAATAGTCTGAGGCCAAAAATGTCTGCAGAAATGGATAAAGTGTCACAAATAAAAAAGTTGCTCCACAAATTTTGTAGCCACTGGTACATACTGCCAATTTCTCATTCAGTGAAGGTGTGTTCACACAGAGGATGAAAATTTCTAAGGTTAGAGCTCTGTTCAAAAATGGGTATTCATGCTAGGTAGAAAACTGCAGACATATGTCCCTCCTTCAATCTCTTTCATAAATCTTTAGGAAGTTGATGAAAATCAGGATCATAAGCTATCTCGACACCTCCAATCTTCTGAATTGTAATCAACACAGCTTTCATACAGGTTATAACACAGGAGCCATACAAGTCTCATGAAGGAGCCAGAAGGAATTTAGACCATAACAAAAGTGTTGTAGGAATCAACCAAGATCTTATCAATGCCTTTGATACAGTGAACCACTAAATACTCCATTAGAAACTGGAAGCTATAGCATCAAAGATATTGGCAAGGAACTAACTTAATCCTATCTACAACATAGAACACAGGTTTTGGAACTCACAGGGTCTCAAAACAGGCAAAAAATAAAGTGGCTATCAGATGCTAAGAGGGTGGCAACAGGTGTCCTGTAGGGTACTGTTCATGGCCCCACCTATAATTTCTGATCTATATAATTGACATTAAAAGCCCAAACAGTTTGTCAAAAATGATGTTATTTGCAGACCATACAACCATAATTTGGTGATGATGGAAAATCCTTATCTATTACTGCTGAAAATGTTGTGAATTCCGTGCTGCAGTGGTTTCTTCCTAATAAGTTAACATTTAATTTAAATAAAATAAATTACCTACAGTACAGTAAAGGAAATGAGAAGTATATCCTCCAGTTTTTATTGAGTGACCATGAAATAGAGAAAGTAAAGTTTACAGAATTATTGGGCATGCACACTGGCCATGTCTTCAGCTGGAAAAGCCATTGCATTTACATATCCAAAAAACTCAATTCTGCATGTTTTGCACCGAGCATAATTTATGGAATTTGTTGCAAACAATGTACACCGTTAGTGTATTTTGCTTATTTCCAGTCTGCTGCATCTTATAGAAGAATGTTCTGAGGTGTCAAAAAACCTCACTTCCAGATACTTTGAAATGACAGGAAAATGTCATTAAAATTATTAAATACAGCTCTCCACAAACACACTGCAAGCCCTTATTCATGCAGTTAATAATACTTACAGTACCATTGTTGTTCATATTCAAAAGTATGTCTGATAGAAGTACACACACAAGTAATTGACATATGAATTCAGATTTACAGAAGTACAACACACATCAGGAAGAATCTGCATGTAGAAAAATAAAAACAAAAACTCAAAACAGGTTGAGCCATTATGGAATAAAGCTGTATAACACACTGTCAATTTAGATCAAGGGAATTATGGATGACAAAAAATTTAAGTCAGAAATAAAACTTAAGTATTAAATTAATGTTTCTATATCATGGATGAGTATTTTGAATTCCTTGATGACTAATAACCTCTTGTTTTCTTTTCAGTGTCATTCAAACATGCTGTTCTCATTGTAAATATTAAATATTGTTTGTATATTCTTGTTTCTTGAAGTGTACTGCTTGTATGTCAGAATTGTTATAGGGCACATCTAATACCAATCCATTAGTCCATTATGAAATTTTTTAAACACATTGTATAATGTTAATTTCATATTAGTTATATTAACATCTAGAATTGTGATGTATGTATGCTGTATCTAATTATGACAATACCTACATCATATATGTGATGCAAAGGATACTATGGTGAACAGGAATTACTAACTTAAATCTGAACACACATTTCTTTTTGTAAATAATAAAGAAAAAACACAAACTAGGAAATGATCAGAAAGTAATTATATGTACAAATTAACTTGGAATTTCAATGTAAAATGACTTTCTCCACATCATTACAATCTGTCATGTAAAATTGTCCATGGAATGAGCAACTAACTAACTTTATAATGGGTCACTGATGAAGACGGAGTAGTTTCTTCTTTTATTTCTTTGATACACTAATAATAACACACAAATGGGGAAAAACATTAAGCCGTTTTCAAGATTTTTAGTGTTGTTGTTGTTGTTGTTGTTGTTGTTGTTGTGATCTTCAGTCCTGAGACTGGTTTGATGCAGCTCTCCATGCTACTCTATCCTGTGCAAGCTTCTTCATCTCCCAGTACATACTGTAGCCTACACCCTTCTGAATCTGCTTAGTGTATTAATCTCTAGGTCTCCCACTATGATTTTTACCCTCCACACTGCCCTCCAATACTAAATTGGTGATCCCTTGATGCCTAAGTACATGTCCTACCAACCAATCCCTACTTCTAGTCCAGCTGTGCCACAAACTCCTCTTCTCTCCAATTGTATGCAATACCTCCGCATTAGTAATGTGATCTACCCATCTAATCTTCAGCATTCTTCTGTAGCACCACATTTCGAAAGCTTCTATTCTCTTCTTGTCCAACTATTTATCATCCATGTTTCACTTCCATACAAAGCTACACTCCATACAAATACTTTCAGAAACGACTCCCTGTATTCCAGCCAACATTGTCAAAAGCTTTTTCCAAGTCTAGAAATGCTATAAACACAGGTTTGCCTTTTCTTAATGTAGCTTCTAAGATAAGTCATAGGGTCAGTGTTGCTGCACGTGTTCCAATATTTCTACGGAATCCGAACTGATCTTCCCCGAGGTCAGCTTCTACCAGTTTTTCCATTCATCCGTAAAGAATTCTCGTTAGTATTTTGCAGCTGTGACTTATTGAACTTATAGTTCGGTAATTTTCACATCTGTCAACACCTGTTTTCTTTGGGATTGGAATTATTATATTCTTCTTGAAGTCTGAGGGTATTTCACCTGTCTCATACATTTTGCTCACCAGATGGTAGAGTTTTGTCAGGACTGGCTCTCCTAAGGCTGTCAGTAGTTCTAATGCAATGTTGCCAACTCCCAGGGCCTTGTTTCAACTTAGGTCTTTCAGTGCTCTGTCAAACTCTTTGCGCAGTATCATATCTCCCACTTCATCTCAGCATTTTAAGTGTTATATAGGGAGAAAATGGAAGAACCTGATGACTTGCTTCAGTTACACGTAATATTTTTTGAGTGTTTCATCTACCAATGGGAAAATGCTCCTCTCTAAGCACAAATAAGTGTGTATGCTCCTTTATAAATAATTGACTGAAAAATCTGATTCCAGCTGCCTCATCCTACTTTACCCAGCACCTTCCCAAAAATTTCCCAACACTTTTGGTACACAAATATACTTGTTCTCTTCTCACTAATATATCACTCATACCCCTAACCATGGCTTGCCCATTCTCACTCACTCACTACTACTACTACAACAACAACTACTACTACTACTACTACTAGTAGTAGTAGTAGTAGTAGTAGTAGTAGTAGTAGTAGTATTTCCTCTTGCTGTCACTGTCTCTGGCTTGCTCTATATTACTGATACTATCTGTTTCACTCCTTCCTACTGCTGCTGTATCTTCTCACTGACACACCGTCTCTCTTCTTTTTTGCCATTGTCACAGACTATGTGTTGCATTATCATTGGTTCTCACCTACCTCTACTTCACAATTTTCTTCATTCCTCTCCAACCATGGAGAAAAGTCCGCATGCTGCCTGTTGTATTCAATCCCGATGCAATTTCTATCTTTCATCAACACTCTGAAGGTCCACAGATTGTAGAATGCCTCGAGATGTATTTCGGAAACTACTACTGGTCCTACAGGGAAATATCTAAGCGTAGACAGCTTCAGACCCTCCTTCCATGGAGAAACATCTGGATGGTGCCTGTTGTATTCATTCCCGATGCTATTTCTGTGTTTCATCAACACTCTGAAGGTCCACAGATTACAGAATGCCTGCACATGTGCTTCGGAATCTACGACATGTCTCCCAGGAGTCGATCAAAGCGTAGACAGTTTGAGACATTACACCCATGGAGAAAATTCCGCATGGTGCCTGTTATATTCAATCCCGATGCAATTTCTGTGTTTCATCAACACTCTGAAGGTCCACAGATTACAGAGTGCCTCCAGATGAGCTTCAGAAATTACTACTAGTCCTATAGGGAAATACCTAAGCGTAGACAGTTTGAGACATTCCTCCCATGGAGAAAAGTCCGCATGGTGAATGTTGTATACCATCTCGATGCAATTTCTGTGTTTCATCAACACTCTGAAGGTCCAAGGATTACAGAATGCCTCCAGCTGTGGTTCGGAAGCTACTACTGGTCTGCCAGGAACATATCAAAGTGTAGACAGTTTGAGACATTACTCCCATGAAGAAACGTGCGCATGGAGGCTTTTGTATTCAATCCCGATGCAATTTCTGTGTTTCATCAACACACTGAAGGTCTAGAGATTACAGAATTAGTCCAGATGTGCTTCGGAAACTACTACTAGTCTTCCAGGGAACGATCAAAGCATAGACAGTTTGAGACATTTCTCCCATGGAGAAAAGTCCGCATAGTGAATGTTGTATTCAATCCCGATGCAATTTCTGTGTTTCATCAACACTCTGAAGATCCACCGATTACAGAATGCCTCGAGTTGTGCCTTGGAAACTACTACTAGTCTTCCAGGGAACGATCAAAGCGTAGACAATATGAGACATTACTCCCATGGAGAAAAGTCCGCATGGTGAATGTTGTATTCCATCACGATGCTATTTCTGTGTCTAACCAACACTCTGAAAGTCCACAGATTATAGAATGCCTCCAGATGTGCTTTTGAAACTAGTACTGGTCCTCCAGGGAAATATTTAATCGTAGACAGCTTCAGACATTCCTCCCATGGAGAAACGTCCGCATGGTGCCTGTTGTATTCAATCCCGATTCAGTTTCGGTGTTTCATCAAAACTCTGAAGGTCCAACGATTACTGAATGCCTCCAGATGTACTTTGGATACTACTACTGGTTCTTCCAGGGAACGATCAAAACGTAGACAGTTTGAGATATTACTCCCATGGAGAAAAGTCCGCATGGCGCCTGTTGTACTCAATCCCGATGCAATTTCTGTGTTTCATCAACACACTGAAGTTCCACAGATTAATGAATGCCTCGACATGTGCTTCGGAATCTACGACATGTCTCCCAGGAATCGATCAAAGCGTAGACACTTTGAGACATTACTCCCATGGAGTAAAGTCCGCATGTTGCCTGTTGTATTCTATCCCGATGCAATTTCTATCTTTCATCAACACTCTGAAGGTCCACAGATTACAGAATGCCTCCAGATGTGCTTCGGAAACTACTACTGGTTTTCCAGGGAACGATCAAAGCGTAGAAAGTTTGAGACAATACTCCCATGGAGAAAAGTCGGCATGGTGCCTGTTGTATTCAATGCCGATGCAATTTCTGTGTTTCATCAACACTCTGAATGTCCTAAGATTACTGAATGCCTCCAGATGTGCTTCGGAAACTACTACTGGTTTTCCAGGGAACGATCAAAGCGTAGACAGTTTGAGACAATACTCCCATGGAGAAAAGTCCGCATGGTGCCTGTTGTATTTAATCCCGATGCAATTTCTGTGTTTCATCAACACTCTGAAGGTCCAAAGAATACTGAATGCCTCCAGATGTGCTTCGGTAACTACAACTAGTCTTCCAGGGAACGATGAAAGCGTAGACAGTTTGAGACATTACTCCCATGGAGAGAAGTAAGCATGGTGCCTGTTGTATTTAATCACAATGCAATTTCTATGTTTCACCAACACTCTGTAGGTCCACAGATTATAGAATGCCTCCAGATGTATTTCGGAAACTATTACTGATCCTACAGGGAAATATCTAAGCGTAGACAGAGATGAGACATTACTCCCATGAAGAAACGTGGGTATGGAGGCTTTTGTATTCAATCCCGATGCAATTTCTGTGTTTCATCAACACACTGAAGATCAACAGATTACAGAATGAGTCCAGATGTGCTTCGGAAACTACTACTGTTCTTCCAGGGAACGATCAAAGCATAGACAGATTGAGACATTACTCCCATGGAGATAAGTCCGCATGGCGAATGTTGTATTCCATCTCGATGCAATTTCTGTGTTTCACCAACACTCTGAAGATCCACAGATTATACAATGCCTCCAGATTTGCTTGGGAAACTACTACTGCTCTCCCAGGGAACGATCATTGCGTAGGCAATTTGAGACATGACTCCAATGGGGAAAAGTCGGCATGGTGCCTGTTGTATTAAATCCCGATTCAATTTCTGTGTTTCATCAACACTCTGAAGGTCCACCGTTTACAGAATGCCTCCAGTTGTGCTTTGGAAACTACTACTGGTCTTCCAGGGAACGATCAAAGCGTGCACAGTTTGAGACATTTCTCCCATGGAGAAAAGTCCGCATGGTGAATGTTGTATTCCATCTCGATGTAATTTCTGTGTTTCATCAAACTCTGAAGGTCCACAGATAATAGAATGGGTCCAGATTTGCTTTGGAAACTACTAGTGGTCTTCCAGGGAACGATCCAGGCGGAGACAGTTTCAGACATTACTCCAATGGAGAAAAGTCCTCATGGGGAGTGTTGTATACAATCCCGAAGCAATTTATTTGTTTCATCAACACTCTGAAGGTCCACAGATTACATAATGCCTACAGATGTGCTTTGGAAACTACTACTGGTCCTCCAGGGAATGATCAAAGCGTAGAGAGTTTGAGACATTACTCCCATGTAGAAAAGTCCGCATTGGTGCATGTTCTATTCAATCTCGATGCAATTACTGTGTTTCATCAACACTCTGAAGGTCGGAAGATTACAGCATGCCCCAGATGTGCTTCGGAAACTACTACTGGTCTCCCAGGAATCAATCAAAGCGTAGACAGTTTGAGACATTACTCCCATGGGGAAAAGTCCGCATGATGAATGTTGTATTCAATCCCGATGCAATTTCTGTGTTTCATCAACACACTGATGATCAACAGATTACAGAATGAGTCCAGATGTGCTTCGGAAACTACTACGAGTATTCCAGGGAACGATCAAAGCGTAGACAGTTTGAGACATTACTCCCATGGAGAAAAGTAAGCATGGTGCCTGTTGGTTTCTAACCCGATGCAATTTCTGTGTTTCATCAACACACTGATGATCAACAGATTACAGTATGAGTCCAGATGTGCTTTGGAAACTACTACTAGTCTTCCAGGGAACGATCAAAGCGTAGACAGTTTGAGACATTACTCCCATGGAGAAAAGTCCGCATGGTGCCTGTAGTATTCAATCTCGATGCAATTTCTGCGTTTCATCAACACTCTGAAGGTCCAAAGATAAGTGAATGCTTCCAGATGTGCTCCGGAAACTACAACTAGTCCTACCTGGAAATATCTAAGCGTATCCAGTTTGAGACATTACTCCCATGAAGAAACGTGCGTATGGTGGCTTTTTTATTCAATCCCTATGCAATTTCTGTGTTTCATCAACACACTGAAGGTCAACAGTTTACAGAATGAGTCCAGATGTGCTTCGGAAACTACTACCGGTCTTCCAGGGAACGATCAAAACATAGACAGTTTGGGACATTACTCCCATGGAGAAAAGTACGCATGGCGCCTGTTGTATTCAATCCCGATGCAATTTCTGTGTTTCATCAACACTCTGAAGGTCCACAGATTAATGAATGAATCGACATGTGTTTCGGAATCTACGACTGGTCTCCCAGGAATCGATCAAAGCGTAGACAGTTTGAAACATTACTCCCATGGAGTATAGTCCGCATGGTGCCTGTTGTATTCTATCCCGATGCAATTTCTATCTTTCGTCAACACTCTGAAGGTCCACAGATTACAGAATGCCTCCAGATGTGCTTCGGAAACTACTATTGGTTTTCCAGGGAACGATCAAAGCGTAGACAATTTGAGACAATACTAACATGGAGAGAAGTCCGCATGGTGCTGTTGTATTCAATGCCGATGCAATTTCTGTGTTTCATCAACACTCTGAATGTCCTAAGATTACTGAATGCCTTCAGATGTGCTTCGGAAACTACTACTGGTCTTCCAGGGAACGATCAAAGCGTAGACAGTTTGAGACATTACTCCCATGGAGAAAAGTAAGCATGGTGCCTGTTGTATTTAATGACAATGCAGTTTCTATGTTTCACCAACACTCTGAAGGTCCACAGATTATAGAATGCCTCCAGATGTATTTCGGAAACTACTACTGATCCTACAGGGAAATATCTAAGCGTAGACAGAGTTGAGACATTACTCCCATGAAGAAACGTGGGTATGGAGGCTTTTGTATTCAATCCCGATGCAATTTCTGTGTTTCATCTACACACTGATGATCAACAGATTACAGAATGAGCCCAGATGTACTTCGGAAACTACTACTGGTCCTCCAGGGAACGATCCAAGCGGAGACAGTTTGAGACATTACTCCCATAGAGAAAAGTCCTCATGGATAATGTTGTATTCAATCCCGAAGCAATTTATTTGTTTCATCAACACTCTGAAGGTCGGAAGATTACAGCATACCTCCAGATGTGCTTCGTAAACTACTACTGGTCTCCCAGGAATCAATGAAAGTGTAGGCAATTTGAGACATTACTCCCATGGAGAAGAGTCCGCATGATGAATGTTGTATTCCATCCCGATGCAATTTCTGTGTTTCATCAACACTCTAAAGGTCCACAGATAATAGAATGCCTCCAGATTTGCTTGGGAAACTACTAGTGGTCTTCCAGGGAACGATCCAAGCGGAGACATTTTGAGACATTACTCCCATTGAGAAAAGTCCTCATGGGGAATGTATTATTCAATCCCGAAGCAATGTATTTTTTTCATCAACACTCTGAAGGTCCACAGATTACATAATGCCTACAGATGTTCTTAGGAAACTACTACTGGTCCTCCAGGGAATGATCAAAGCGTAGACAGTTTGAGACATTACTCCCATGGAGAAAAGTAAGCATGGTGCCTGTTGTATTCAAACCCGATGCAACTTCTGTGTTTCATCAACACTCTGAAGATCCACAGATTACATAATGCCTCCAGATGTGCTTCGGAAACTACTAATTGTCCTCCAGGAAATTATCAAAGCGTAGAAAGTTTGAGACATTACTCCCATGGAGAAAAGTCCGCATGGTGACTGTTGTATTCAATCTCGATGCAATTTCTTTGTTTCATAAACACTCTGAAGGTCCACAGATTACAGAATGCCTCCAGATGGGCCTCGGAAACCTCTACTGGTCTCCCAGGAATCGATCAGAGCGTAGTCAATTTGAGAGATTACTCCCATGCAAAAACGTTCGCATTGTGCCTGTTGTATTCAATCATGATGCAATTTATTTGTTTCATCAACACTCTGAAGATCCACAGATTACAGAGTGCCTCCAGATGTGCTTCGGAAACTACTACGAGTCTTCCAGGGAACGATCAAAGCGTAGACAGTTTAAAACATTACTCCCATGGAGAAATGTCCGCATGGTGACTGTTGTATTCAATCTCGATGCAATTTCTGTGTTTCATCATCACTCTGAAGATCCACAGATTACAGAGTGCCTCCAGATGTGCTTCGGAAACTACTACTGGTCCTACAGGGAAATATCTAAGCGTAGACAGTTTGATAATTACTCCCATGAAGAAACGTGCGTATGGAGACGTTTGTATTCAATCCCGATGCAATTTCTTTGTTTCATCAACACACTGAAGGTCAACAGATTACAGAATGGGTCCAGATGTGCTTCGGAATCTACTACTGACTTCCAGGGAACGATCAAAGGGTAGACAATTTCAGTATTACTGCATGGAGAAAAGTCTGCATGGTGAATGTTGTATTCAAGGTCGATGCAATTTCTACGTTTCATCAACACTCTGAAGGTCCACAGATAATTGAATGCCCCCAGATTTGCTTGGGAAACTACTACTGGTCTTCCAGGGAACGATCAAAGCGAAGACAGTTCAAGACATTACTCCCATGGAGAAAAGTCCGCATGGTGAATGTTGTATTCCCTTACGATGCAATTTCTGTTTTCATCAACACTCTGAAGGTCCACAGATTACAGAATGCCTCCAGATCTGCTTCGGAAATTGCTACTAGTCTTCCAGGGAACAATCAAAGCGTAGACAGTTTGAGACATTACTCCCAGGGAGAAAAGTCCGCATGGTGAATGTTGTTTCCATCACGATGCAATTTTTGTGTTTCATCAACACTCTGAAGGTCGAAAGCTTACAGAATTCCTCCAGATGGGCTTCGGAAACCATGACTAGTCTCCCAGGAATCGATCAAAGCGTAGACAGTTTGAGACATTATTCCCATGGAGAAGATTCCGCATGGTGCCTGTTGTATTAAATCTCGATGTAATTTCAGTGTTTCATCAACACTCAGAAGGTCCAAAGGCTACTGAATGCCTCCAGATGTGCTTTGGAAACTACTACTGGTTCTTCCACGGAACGATCAAAGCGTAGACAATTTGAGACATTACTCCCATGGAGTAATGTCCGCATGGTGCCGGTAGTATTCAATGCCGATTCAATTTCTGTGTTTCATCAACACTCTGAAGGTCCAAAGATTACTGAATGCCTCCAGATGTGCTTCGGTAACTACCACTAGTCTTCCAGGGAACCATCAAAGCGTAGACGGTTTGAGACATTAATCCCATGAAGAAACGTGGGTATGGAGGCTTTTGTATTCAATCCCGATGCAATTTCTGTGTTTCATCAACACACTGAAGATCAACAGATTGCAGAATGAGTCCAGATGTGCTTCGGAAACTACTACTGGTCTTCCAGGGTGCGATCAAAGCATAGACAGTTTGAGATATTACTCCCATGGAGAGAAGTCCGCATGGTGAATGTTATATTCCATCTCGATGCAATTTCTGTGTTTCACCAACACTCTGAAGGTCCACAGATTATAGAAAGCCTCAAGATTTGCTTTCCGAAACTACTACTGGTCTTCCAGGGAACGATCATTGCGTAGGCAATTTGAGACATGACTCCCATCCAGAAAAGTACGCATGGTGCCTGTTGTTTTCAATTGCGATGAAATTTCTATCTTCCATCAACACTCTGAAGGTCCACAAATTACACAATGTCTCCAGATGTGCTTCGGAAACTAATACTGGTCTTCATGAGGACCATCAAAGCGGAGACAATTTGAGTCATTACTCCCATGGAGAAAAGTCCGCATGGTACCTGTTGTATTCAATCGCGATGCAATTTTTGTGTTTCAACAACATTCTGAAGGTCCGCAGATCACAGAATGCCTCCAGATGTCCTTCAGAAACAACTGCTGGTCCTAGAGGGAAATATCTAAGCGTAGACAGTTTGAGACATTACTCCCGTAAAGAAACGTGGGTGTGGAGGCTTTTGTATTCAATCCCCATGCATTTTCTGGGTTTCATCAACACACTGAATATCAACAGATTACAGAATGCCTCCAGATGTACTTCGGAAACTACTACTAGTCTTCCAGGGAACGATCAAAGCGTAGACAGTTTAAGACATTACTCCCATGGAGAAAAGTCCGCATGGTTCTGTTGTATTGAATCTCGATGCAATTTCTGTGTTTCATCAACACTCTGAAGGTCCACAGATTACATAATTCATCCAGATGCGATTCCGAAACTACTGCTGGTCAGCCAGGGAACGTTCAGAACGTAGACATTTTGAGACATTACTCCCATGGGAAAAGTCCACATGGTGCCTGTTGTATTCAAACCCGATGCAATTTCTGTGTTTCATCAACACTCTGAAGAACCAAAGATTACAGAATGCCTCCAGATGGGATTAGGAAACCACTACTGGTCTCCCAGGAATCGATCAAAGCATAGACACTTTGATACATTACTCCCCTGGGGAAAACTCCGCATGGTGCCAGTTTTATTCAATCTCGATGCCATCTCTGTGTTTCATCAACACCCTGAAGGTCCACAGATTACAGAGTGCCTCCAGATGTGCTTCGGAAACCACTATTGGTCTGCCAGTGAACGATCAAAGCGTAGACTGTTTGAAACATTACTCCAATGGAGAAAAGTCCGCATGGTGCCTGTTGAATTCAATCCCGATGCAATTTCTTGTTTCATCAACACTCTGAAGTTCCACATATTACAGAATGCCTCCAGATGTGCTTTGGAAACTACTACCGGTCTTCCAGGGAACGATCAAAACATAGACAGTTTGGGACATTACTCCCATGGAGAAAAGTACGCATGGCGCCTGTTGTATTCTATCCCGATGCAATTTCTATCTTTCGTCAACACTCTGAAGGTCCACAGATTACAGAATGCCTCCAGATGTGCTTCGGAAACTACTATTGGTTTTCCAGGGAACGATCAAAGCGTAGACAATTTGAGACAATACTAACATGGAGAGAAGTCCGCATGGTGCTGTTGTATTCAATGCCGATGCAATTTCTGTGTTTCATCAACACTCTGAATGTCCTAAGATTACTGAATGCCTTCAGATGTGCTTCGGAAACTACTACTGGTCTTCCAGGGAACGATCAAAGCGTAGACAGTTTGAGACATTACTCCCATGGAGAAAAGTAAGCATGGTGCCTGTTGTATTTAATGACAATGCAGTTTCTATGTTTCACCAACACTCTGAAGGTCCACAGATTATAGAATGCCTCCAGATGTATTTCGGAAACTACTACTGATCCTACAGGGAAATATCTAAGCGTAGACAGAGTTGAGACATTACTCCCATGAAGAAACGTGGGTATGGAGGCTTTTGTATTCAATCCCGATGCAATTTCTGTGTTTCATCTACACACTGATGATCAACAGATTACAGAATGAGCCCAGATGTACTTCGGAAACTACTACTGGTCCTCCAGGGAACGATCCAAGCGGAGACAGTTTGAGACATTACTCCCATAGAGAAAAGTCCTCATGGATAATGTTGTATTCAATCCCGAAGCAATTTATTTGTTTCATCAACACTCTGAAGGTCGGAAGATTACAGCATACCTCCAGATGTGCTTCGTAAACTACTACTGGTCTCCCAGGAATCAATGAAAGTGTAGGCAATTTGAGACATTACTCCCATGGAGAAGAGTCCGCATGATGAATGTTGTATTCCATCCCGATGCAATTTCTGTGTTTCATCAACACTCTAAAGGTCCACAGATAATAGAATGCCTCCAGATTTGCTTGGGAAACTACTAGTGGTCTTCCAGGGAACGATCCAAGCGGAGACATTTTGAGACATTACTCCCATTGAGAAAAGTCCTCATGGGGAATGTATTATTCAATCCCGAAGCAATGTATTTTTTTCATCAACACTCTGAAGGTCCACAGATTACATAATGCCTACAGATGTTCTTAGGAAACTACTACTGGTCCTCCAGGGAATGATCAAAGCGTAGACAGTTTGAGACATTACTCCCATGGAGAAAAGTAAGCATGGTGCCTGTTGTATTCAAACCCGATGCAACTTCTGTGTTTCATCAACACTCTGAAGATCCACAGATTACATAATGCCTCCAGATGTGCTTCGGAAACTACTAATTGTCCTCCAGGAAATTATCAAAGCGTAGAAAGTTTGAGACATTACTCCCATGGAGAAAAGTCCGCATGGTGACTGTTGTATTCAATCTCGATGCAATTTCTTTGTTTCATAAACACTCTGAAGGTCCACAGATTACAGAATGCCTCCAGATGGGCCTCGGAAACCTCTACTGGTCTCCCAGGAATCGATCAGAGCGTAGTCAATTTGAGAGATTACTCCCATGCAAAAACGTTCGCATTGTGCCTGTTGTATTCAATCATGATGCAATTTATTTGTTTCATCAACACTCTGAAGATCCACAGATTACAGAGTGCCTCCAGATGTGCTTCGGAAACTACTACGAGTCTTCCAGGGAACGATCAAAGCGTAGACAGTTTAAAACATTACTCCCATGGAGAAATGTCCGCATGGTGACTGTTGTATTCAATCTCGATGCAATTTCTGTGTTTCATCATCACTCTGAAGATCCACAGATTACAGAGTGCCTCCAGATGTGCTTCGGAAACTACTACTGGTCCTACAGGGAAATATCTAAGCGTAGACAGTTTGATAATTACTCCCATGAAGAAACGTGCGTATGGAGACGTTTGTATTCAATCCCGATGCAATTTCTTTGTTTCATCAACACACTGAAGGTCAACAGATTACAGAATGGGTCCAGATGTGCTTCGGAAACTACTACTGACTTCCAGGGAACGATCAAAGGGTAGACAATTTCAGTATTACTGCATGGAGAAAAGTCTGCATGGTGAATGTTGTATTCAAGGTCGATGCAATTTCTACGTTTCATCAACACTCTGAAGGTCCACAGATAATTGAATGCCCCCAGATTTGCTTGGGAAACTACTACTGGTCTTCCAGGGAACGATCAAAGCGAAGACAGTTCAAGACATTACTCCCATGGAGAAAAGTCCGCATGGTGAATGTTGTATTCCCTTACGATGCAATTTCTGTTTTCATCAACACTCTGAAGGTCCACAGATTACAGAATGCCTCCAGATCTGCTTCGGAAATTGCTACTAGTCTTCCAGGGAACAATCAAAGCGTAGACAGTTTGAGACATTACTCCCAGGGAGAAAAGTCCGCATGGTGAATGTTGTTTCCATCACGATGCAATTTTTGTGTTTCATCAACACTCTGAAGGTCGAAAGCTTACAGAATTCCTCCAGATGGGCTTCGGAAACCATGACTAGTCTCCCAGGAATCGATCAAAGCGTAGACAGTTTGAGACATTATTCCCATGGAGAAGATTCCGCATGGTGCCTGTTGTATTAAATCTCGATGTAATTTCAGTGTTTCATCAACACTCAGAAGGTCCAAAGGCTACTGAATGCCTCCAGATGTGCTTTGGAAACTACTACTGGTTCTTCCACGGAACGATCAAAGCGTAGACAATTTGAGACATTACTCCCATGGAGTAATGTCCGCATGGTGCCGGTAGTATTCAATGCCGATTCAATTTCTGTGTTTCATCAACACTCTGAAGGTCCAAAGATTACTGAATGCCTCCAGATGTGCTTCGGTAACTACCACTAGTCTTCCAGGGAACCATCAAAGCGTAGACGGTTTGAGACATTAATCCCATGAAGAAACGTGGGTATGGAGGCTTTTGTATTCAATCCCGATGCAATTTCTGTGTTTCATCAACACACTGAAGATCAACAGATTGCAGAATGAGTCCAGATGTGCTTCGGAAACTACTACTGGTCTTCCAGGGTGCGATCAAAGCATAGACAGTTTGAGATATTACTCCCATGGAGAGAAGTCCGCATGGTGAATGTTATATTCCATCTCGATGCAATTTCTGTGTTTCACCAACACTCTGAAGGTCCACAGATTATAGAAAGCCTCAAGATTTGCTTTCCGAAACTACTACTGGTCTTCCAGGGAACGATCATTGCGTAGGCAATTTGAGACATGACTCCCATCCAGAAAAGTACGCATGGTGCCTGTTGTTTTCAATTGCGATGAAATTTCTATCTTCCATCAACACTCTGAAGGTCCACAAATTACACAATGTCTCCAGATGTGCTTCGGAAACTAATACTGGTCTTCATGAGGACCATCAAAGCGGAGACAATTTGAGTCATTACTCCCATGGAGAAAAGTCCGCATGGTACCTGTTGTATTCAATCGCGATGCAATTTTTGTGTTTCAACAACATTCTGAAGGTCCGCAGATCACAGAATGCCTCCAGATGTCCTTCAGAAACAACTGCTGGTCCTAGAGGGAAATATCTAAGCGTAGACAGTTTGAGACATTACTCCCGTAAAGAAACGTGGGTGTGGAGGCTTTTGTATTCAATCCCCATGCATTTTCTGGGTTTCATCAACACACTGAATATCAACAGATTACAGAATGCCTCCAGATGTACTTCGGAAACTACTACTAGTCTTCCAGGGAACGATCAAAGCGTAGACAGTTTAAGACATTACTCCCATGGAGAAAAGTCCGCATGGTTCTGTTGTATTGAATCTCGATGCAATTTCTGTGTTTCATCAACACTCTGAAGGTCCACAGATTACATAATTCATCCAGATGCGATTCCGAAACTACTGCTGGTCAGCCAGGGAACGTTCAGAACGTAGACATTTTGAGACATTACTCCCATGGGAAAAGTCCACATGGTGCCTGTTGTATTCAAACCCGATGCAATTTCTGTGTTTCATCAACACTCTGAAGAACCAAAGATTACAGAATGCCTCCAGATGGGATTAGGAAACCACTACTGGTCTCCCAGGAATCGATCAAAGCATAGACACTTTGATACATTACTCCCCTGGGGAAAACTCCGCATGGTGCCAGTTTTATTCAATCTCGATGCCATCTCTGTGTTTCATCAACACCCTGAAGGTCCACAGATTACAGAGTGCCTCCAGATGTGCTTCGGAAACCACTATTGGTCTGCCAGTGAACGATCAAAGCGTAGACTGTTTGAAACATTACTCCAATGGAGAAAAGTCCGCATGGTGCCTGTTGAATTCAATCCCGATGCAATTTCTTGTTTCATCAACACTCTGAAGTTCCACATATTACAGAATGCCTCCAGATGGGCTTCGGAAACTACTACGGGTCTCCCAGGAATCGATCAAAGCGTAGACATTTTGACACTTTACTCACATGGAGAAAAGTCCGCATGGTGCCTGTTGTATTCAATCCCGATGCAATTTCTGTGTTTCATCAACACTCTGAAGGTCCACAAATTACAGAATGCCTCCAAATGTGCTTCGGAATCTACTACTGGTCTCCCAGGAACATATCAAAGTGTAGATAGTTTGAGACATTACTCCCATGGAGAAAAGTCCGCATTGTGCATGTAGTATTCAATCCCGATGCAATTTTTGTGTTTCATCAACACTCTGAAGGTCAACAGATTACAGAATGCCTCCAGATGTGCTTCGGAACCTACTACTGGTCTTCCAGGGATCGATCAAAGCGTAGAAAGTTTGAGACATTACTCCCATGGGGAAAAGTCTGCATGAATTCTCGGTTCCACAAAACCAATTACAGCAAAATAAGCATCTCCGGTTTAAAGACTATGAGACTAGCCGACAGGGATTTTCCAAGCTCTTTATAGCTCCTAGGTCTCCGTGAGACACCCTATTGTAGTGCAGAAATGAAGCAGTTGCTGAAGTGAAGCACATCCTGTTCATCAAAGAGAACTACTGACGGATGTGTTATGGAAAAATGTTCTTCTCCCCGTGTCCAGTGAAACTCTGTTGCGATCATGAGTAGCTGCCATCTACGATCACTGTTTGTAGGTAATGTCTAGTAAAGTCATCAGAAGATCGAAATCAGTTGCAAAACAATTTAGTAAAGATATCTGTATGGTTCGAAAGTTGGCAGTTGGCAATTAGCGCAAAGCTATGAAAAGTGTGGGGTTATCCGCAAGAGTGCTACTAGGAATCCGTTAAACATCGGCTACACGATAAATCAAATCTAAAAGCCGTAATTTTAAATTAATACCTAAGAATTACAGTTACGAACTACTTAAGTGGAGAGAAGAGAGAGAAAATGATGCGGGGAAGAGAAACCAAAGACTGCGTTTATTTGGCGGAACAGTTGAAATATGTAACAGATCTACTGATGAGTCTAGCTACACTGTGCTTGTCCGTCTCCTTTCGAAGTACTGCTGCGCGGTGTGGAATTGATACCAGATGGAATTAACGGAGTACATCGAGAAACTTCAATGAAGCGCTGCTCGTTTTGTATTAATATGGAATAGGGGAGAGAGTGTCACTGCATGATACACAGTTAGGGGAGGACGTCATCAAAACGAAGGCGTTTTTCGTTGCGGCGGAATCTTCTCACGGAATTTCAGTCATTAACTTTCTTCTCCGAACGTGAAAATATTTTGTTAACGCTGACCTACATAGGGAGAAAAGATCATCATAGTAAAATAAGGGAAATAAGAGCTCGCACTGACAGATATACGTGTTAGTTATTCCACCACGCTGTTCGAGATTGGAATAATAGAGAATTATTGTGAAGGTGGTTCGATAAACCCTCTGCCAAGCACTTAAGTGTGATTTGCAGTCTACCCATGTACATATAGATGTAGATAGTGGACGCTCATATCATTAAAAGTACCCCGTAACTCAACAGGAGGAAACGCATAAATCACTGCATGAAGGATTATAATTAGTGTGTTTATGATATGTTGAAATGTCTGTGTAGAGTCGCTTGATAAGACTGTTGCCCTGTTTGATTCTGTTTGTCTGCAGTTGGTTCTACTAACTGTCCCAGAAGGACTGAGAAGTTTCAGTGATAATCTGACGTTAAGTGCAAGCAACTCGTTCTGCGCATCAGTATGTCAGTACCTTAAGTGATCCATTTATATTCCATGTGTAATCGAGACCCATATTTATAAAGTTCGTCCATTAGCCTATCTTGTGTGACCAGGTCTTTTTATGTGTCTTTTCAGGTTTGTCTTGCATTTGGTACTTGAGCTGCTTTTCGTCTGCTAGAAGCACAGGATAACCAGTTTTGTACCTCTTACGTGGGCAAAGAGGTCTATCGGTGCTGTTCGACACCTTCGTGGTTGTCAAGTTGGTATTGTCCGTTTCCCGTGTGGGCTTTCCATGCGCTCCGAGCCGAGCGGTGGCTGTCGGTGGATGTATGGCTCTGAGCGCTATGGGACGTAACTTCTGAGGTCATCAGTCCCCAAGAACTTAGAATTACTTAAACCTAACTAACCTAAGGACATCACACACATCCATGCCCGAGGCAGGATTCGAACCTGCAACCGTAGCAGTCGCGCGGTTCCGGACTGAACTCGGTGGATGTAGCTGTGCTCTTAAGTGAGCCCTCTCCTGCCAGTGATGAGATAGGTCGTAGCTTCAAACGCGGTCTTCATGCGTGGAGCCGTTCGGAAAAGCTCTTGGCCTGAATGAAGTGTTTCGATTACTTCTTGCTTTATATTGCTCTTAATAGGATGCTTGAGTCTATGATTTTGTCAGTGTCCGGAGTTTGCTTTGTTCCTTTCTACTATTGTTGTGTCAATGCGCTCTACGGGATATGGTTAGCCTGAGTTAATGTGCTTTAAAGCTTTGTGAATATGACAGAACTTGTGTTATCGTGTATGTGCGATATTTCTTTTTATGTATTGTAGTTTATCGCATGTTCTATTTTCTGCTGTGATCTCGAGTTGTCTTTATTCTGTGAGCGTTGCGCTCTATTACTGAATCTCAATAGTTGGTCCGTGTTATTTTAACTGATAAGTGATGGGTGAATATTTGCGTTACTGCATTTCCGTGTTTTGTGGGAACGTGTAGCAGCTGCCTTTGTTTAATGGGGGCCATATGTTTCTCGAATCATTGGGGCCTTCCGCCTTGATGGTTTTATTATGAATTCGGTGTGATTCATGATCTATTCGTTGTTACAGTGGTGTACTCTCATTGATTTATACATTTAGCGATTTTCACTCACATCTGTTTGAAACAGTTGGATGTGCAACTCAGGTGACTTCTTTTCATGATGCTTGCGTGAATTCTCAGGTGGTGTATTTGCTGTAACAAGATGTTTCAATTGGTGTAAACCCCTTTGATGTTAGTGCATGCACGCAATGCAGGTAATGTTCCTCTGAATTTCGTCGTTTTCGTGTGAAGCTTGATTGGATAACTGAAGTCATATGTTTCTGTTCCCTTTCCTCTCTTTTCCCTCACGTATGCATAGTTAAATTGCGCTATGTAATTTCTTCTTGCCAGATCAGATTAGTTTATTTCGTGTTCAGGCACAACTTAAGTATATCTTCAGAATGTCCACCCATAATTCTTTGTGGCTATTTTTGAATAAATGTGTTTCATGAAAACTCAAATCGTGTGTCCTCTAACTACTTCAGAACGCACCAAATAGCTGCCAGACTTGCAACTCGACGCTCTTAACTGCTTCTTTCTTTGAAATATTAGCCTGATTTTTATATGCTGCACAAAAAGACAGTGATAACGAAGTACCCAGAGAGAGGAATGAGTAGAACTAATGTGCCAAATTCACAATCCGTTGATTAATTATACAGGTTCATTTAACGATGTTATGTACTATGGTTAGATTTAGTATTGCATTAACTGCATGCAATTTTTTTTTTCCGCTATTCTCAAACAACCTCTGTGCCGGTTGGTGAACTCACGAAGGGACTGAAGAGAAATTTAATGAGCCGAGGAAAGTGAATGAAAAGCTATTTGATGACTTAGAAGCTGCGAATCTTAAGCTCGAACGGAACGTGGAAAGTAAAGCGAATGACTTTAGAAGATGCTACGGGATGAAATAGCGATCGAGTTAGCGAAAACGTCGAGGGTCGTCGAGAAGCGTCTGTGAAGCTGAAATCGAGCAGTTGCCGCTAAACAGAGTGCTCGAAGAACAGGAGAGCAGGGTTATGGCGACGTTCGTGGCTGTCCCAAAGTGAACGCGTAGAGCTACTGTCCCCAGCTGAGAGAGCGGCTGCCGGGCGTTTGGAAGCCACGAAGGGTCAGGCAGAGCAGAGAATCAGCGCGATACGTACTCCGTCTTTTGCTGCGCCCGAGTTCCTGTTCCAAAGAGATGCCGAGAGCCGGGAGTTAACGTCGCAGAGACAGCGAGCACCAGTTCGGCCGCAGGCGGTGGCGATAAAGCAACAGACTGCCGGCTACTGTGAGCAACACCCAGGTTTGGTCCAGAGGGGACGATACGTAGCTCGTGACTTGAAGAAACGTGTGGCTCACCTCAAAGTAGGTTGTCCCGAAATTGAAGTAGACACTTCCTGCGAATTAGTATGCACAGAGGACATTCTTGGCAACCGGAATCATATAATAACTGGATCCTTTTACCGACCTCCCAATTCAGATGATACAGTAGCTGAAAGGTTCAAAGACGAGTTGAGTTTAATTTCAAACGCGTACCCGACTCATACAAATATAGTTCGTGGTGCCTTTAATCTATCCTCGATATGTTAGTGAAAATACATGTTTAATTCCGGAGGTACGCATAAAACATCATCTGAAATTTTGCTAAACGCTTTCTCCGACAACTATTTCGAGCATTTACTTCATGAATAGTAAAAGGTTGTGAAAACCGCGCTTTACCTGTTAACTCGGAATAATCCTGAACTAGTAACGAGGATTAAAACGGATACTGGTATTATTGAACGTACCCAGACCCCCAAGTCCTCCACAAATAAACGAAATATATACCTGTTCAAAAAAGCACATAAAAATTCACATAACATCTTCCTCCACTCCTTCCACATTAATAATTTCACTGCAGACCAGATGTGACTTGAATGCAAAGAAATAGTATCGGCGGCAATTCAGAGATTTACACCAAATAAATTAACAAACGACGCAGTTCATCCTCATTGGTACGCAAAACGCGTCAAAACACTGTTGCAGAAACAACGAAACATACCAAATTTAAACGGAAACAAAATCTCCAACATTGGCGATCTTTTAAAGAGACTCGAAATTTAGCGCTGACTTCAATGCGACATGCTTATAATAGTTTTCACAACGAAACTTTATCTCCAAACCTGGCAGAAAATTCAGACAGATTCTGTTCGTATGTGAAGTATGCTAGCGGCAAGACACAATCAATGCCTTCTCTGCGCGATAGCAATGGAGATACTATCGAAGACAGTGCTGCCAAAACAGAGCTACTAAACACAGTTATCCGAAATGCCTTCACAAAGGAACACGAAGTAAATATTCAAGAATTCGAAACAAGATCAGGTGCCAACATGAGTAACGTCGAAGTAGATATCCTTGGAGTAGTGAAGCAACTTGAATTACTTAATAAATGCATGTCTTCTGGCCCAGAGTGTATACCAATTAGGTTCCTATCAGAGTTTGGAGGTGCAAGCCATCGAGTAAAACAGAAGTGATTCCTGGCGTTCTTCAGGGTCCTTTGCTGTTCCTCATCTCTATAAACGATTTTGGAGACAATCTGAGCATCCGTCTTTGATTGTTTGCAGATGACCCTGTCGTTTATCGGCTAATAAAGTCATCAGAAGATCAAAACAAATTGCAAAGCCATTTAGAAAAGGTATCTGGATGGTGCGAAAATTGGCAATTGACCCTAAATAACGGAAAGTGTGAGGTCATCCACATGAGTGCTAAACGTAATCCGTTAAACTTCGGTTACACGATAAATCAGAAAAATCTAAAGGTCGTAAATACCTAGGAATTATTATTACGAACAACTTAAATTGTAAGTCACACACAGAGTATGTTCTGGGGAAGGCTAACCCAAGACTGCATTTTACTGGCAGGAGACTTTGGAAGTGTAATACATCTGCTAAGGAGACTGCCTGCACTATGCTTGTCCGTTATCTTTTAGAATACTGCTGTGCGGTGTGGGATCCTTACCACATAGGACTGACGGGGTGCATCGAAAAAGTGTATTATCACGATATAGGGGAGAGAGTGTGACTGAAATGTTGGAGGCTTTGGGATGGAGATCATTAAAACAAAGGCGTTTTTCGTTGCAGAGAAAGCTTCCTACGAAATTTCAATCACCAACGTTCTCCTCCGAATGCTAAAATATTCTGCTGACGGAGACCAACATAGGGAGAAACGATCAGCATAATAAAATAAGGGAAACCAGACCTCGCATTGAAAGATATATATGTTCGTTTCTTCTGCGCTCTATACGAGATTGGAATAATAGGGAATTGTGAAGGTTGTTCGATGAAATGGCTCAAATGGCTCTGAGCACTATGGGACTCAACTTCTGAGGTCATCAGTCCCCTAGAACTTAGAACTACTTAAACCTAACTAACCTAAGGACATCGCACACATCCATCCCTGAGGCAGGATTCGAACCTGCAACCGTAACGGTCGAGCGGGGTTCGATGAACCCTCTGCCAGCCACTTAAATATAATTTGCAGAGTATCCATGTAAATGTAGATGTATAGGGGCTGATGGAGTTGGAGCCTCAGGGAATAAAGTGCAAAGAGGGACTCGGAACGCGAGGATAAGTGCGATTACAGGGAAAGCAATGTTGCGGGAGGCTTTCGCGGCGGAGGACAGACCTTCGCGAGAGAAAGGCAAAGTTTCTGTTTTAAGCATTTCCTTTCACTACGTGAGTTTGAGTTGTTCCTGAATTCGGTTAACTGAATTCACCCTATGCCTGGTCGGAACTGTTCGAATTTGTGCTTTCCCCAGTGTGGCCCAGCACACGCAACTGGATTCGTCCGTTGTTTCTTAGCAGGGGAACCTGCCATGCCAATGAGGACCAGATCGCGGCGTTGTGCGACAGTAAGGGAATTTCGGCAGGCTTTCCTTTCAGCGCCGGGCGGAGTAGCCATGAGGTTTGAGGCGCATTGCACGGATTGAGAGTCCTTCCTGCCGGAGGTTCGAGTCCAGTCTCTTGCATGGGTTGTGTGTTGTTCTTAGTTGGGGTTAGTGTAAGTGATGATCTCTGCAATTTGGTACTTTAGGAATTCACTCACACACATTCCTTTCAGCCTACTGGTCGGAGGCTGCACGAGCCCACACAACATTATCGTAATACTCTTCTTTAAATATTCTGGATTTACGAGCGCCGCCCGTTTGCTCGAACACATGGTACAGGCTAATCAATTTTTGTTTTATACGTTCGGAGAAACAGAGCTGATCAGTATTTGCCTGACTATAATGCCAACCCACATGTGTCACATCATCTCAGCTGCCAAATGCAGCCGGCCGGTGTGGCCATGAGGTTCTAGGCGCTTCAGTGTGATGTCATTTTGTTAGTTAGGTTGAAGTAGTTCTAAGTTATAGGGGACTGATATCTCATCGTTTTGCAAAATGAAAGGATGATTTGGAAGCATTTAAAGCGGTGCAATAAGAGTTCGAGTACGATTTGGGGGAGTATGTGTCTAAGTATACGATCTAGTCACGCGGTGCGCAAACGCACGATTCCAGTTGCGGGCGCAGTCAAAAACCTAGACCAGAGTGACTGACCGTACGCGGCCACCCTAGTTCCTTTGGGAACAACTGGGGAATAGAAAAACGTAGGGTAAATCAGTACAGGAATGAAGGGGCACACGTACGCGGTCACGAGAACCCTGGAAGCAGTGGGATCAAAAACCATTTTTATGCGTTTCTGTCTGTAAAATATCTGGGAGTGTGCGTGCGGAACGATTTGAAGTGGAATGATCATATAAAATTAATTGTTGGTAAGGCGGGCACCAGGTTGAGATTCATTGCGGGAGTCCCTAGAAAATGTAGTCCATCAACAAAGGAGGTGGCTTACAAAACACTCGTTCGACCTATACTTGAGTATTGCTCATCAGTGTGGGATCCGTACCAGATTGGGTTGACAGAGGAGATAGAGAAGATCCGAAGAAGAGCGGCGCGTTTCGTCACAGGGTTATTAAGCGTGATAGCGTTACGGAGATGTTTAGCAAACTCAAGTGGCAGACTCTGCAAGAGAGGCGCTGTGCATCACGGTGTAGCTTGCTGTCCAGGTTTTGAGAGGGTGCGTTTCTGGATGAGGTATCGAATATATTGCTTCGCCCCGCTTATACCTCACGAGGAGATCACGAATGTAAAATTAGATTCGAGCGCGCACGGAGGCTTTCCGGCAGTCTTTCTTCCCGCGAACCGTACGCGACTGGAACAGAAAAGGGAGGTAATGAGAGTGGCACGTAAAGTGCCCTCCGCCACACACCGTTGGGTGGCTTGCGCAGTATAAATGTAGATGTAGTAGCGACAACAACGGGCGGTCGTAGTGAGACCGATTACGGGGCTGGGATCAGCTGAGTGGTGATAGCAATAACGGGTGGCGGTGATTTGGGAACAACTGGGGAATAGAAAAAGATAGGGCAAATCAGTACAGGAATGAAGAGACACGCGAACGCAATCACAAAACCCTGGAAGCAGTGGGATCAGAAACACTTTAATGCCTTTCTGTCTGTTTTAATTATTGGGGAGCTGACGTTTGGTTTTAAACTTTGTTTTCTGCGTTTAATTTGATTGGGAAACCATTGAGATTGAACTTAACATATACATGGATGGACATGAGAAATGAAAGGTGTAAGTAGGCTGTTTAGTTTTTTATGTTGGTAACGCCACATAGCGCTCTGTATGAAAATCACTGATTATGCTGTGTGCAGTCTGTGGCTGGTTGGCATTGTTGAAATATTCGCTATTGTAGTGTTGGGCAGTTGGATGTGAACAGCGCTTAGCGTAGCGCAGTTGGAGGTGAGCCGCCAGCAGTGTTGGATGTGGGGAGAGAGATGACAGAGTTTTGAGAGCGGATGATCTGGACGTGTGTCCATCAGAGTAAATTTGTAGGACTTGATTTCTAGTTAGTGCCTTCAATAGTTAGAATCGTTTATGTAGCTGGCAGTACTGGCGCTCGCTATATTGCAGTAGTTCGAGTAAGGAAGATTTTTATGAGGTTAGTGATTCATGAAAGGTATAGGTTATTGTTAGTCGGGGCCATTCTTTTGTGGGGATTATATAAGTCAGATTGCGTTGCGCTAAAATATTGTGAGTCCGTTTAGTGATGATCAGAGTAAGTAAAGAGAAATGTCTGAGTACGTTGAGTTTTGCTCAACTGTTTGAAAATCAAATAACGTAAAGGAGATTATCAGCACAATCATTCATAAATTTTTCTAAAGGGAGTTTTCAAAGGTTGCAATAAATTTTTTATCTGTGATTATTACTTTAGGTATGAAATATTCTATTGCAGATTAATAAAAACGAATTTCTTTGAATGTTCCCAAAATAATGATTCAAGTTTAATTTTTATTCAAGGACTACTGCTGTTTGTACAAGAATGAAAATATTATTTTCCATCGAACTTAGCAAAGATTTTCACGTTGCACTGGATTTTTGTTTACTGGATATAGCCCGACTAGCTTTGAAGCATAAGACTATCTTTACTTTATGAATTCTTTTTTATATTTGTAAGCTCTCCTGAAGAATTATCCACTTTCAAATACACTTCACGATATGTTCCTAATTTTGAATGAAAATTTAAAAGAGCTGCAGCTTGTATCCACCTGTGAATGCACAAGATAAAATCTACTATCTCTTTGTATTCTGCGTATGGAATGCTGTGAAAAGAAACACTTTTTTATTTTCGTTCACCTCTACCTGTACCCTTTTTAGGATGTGGTCGTTATTGCGATGGTATATTTTAATCTGCCGCTGTTCCAGAATGCTCGCTCACGGCGCAGCTCCGTACTGCCAGCGATATCCAATAAAATGCTGGAAATTCTAAAATAAAATGGGTAATGTCCGGTGCGAACTTTGCAGTAATTGTGACAAACAGATTTTACTAGATAAATATATTTTAACAGAAACAATTAAAATCTTTACACACCGTTTACAATCCCAGCTACAAATGGCGTCGATCATCGACTTATGACAAATGAAGACTACGTAATAGCCTAATGCAACGTTGCGGGTTCCTCTCCCATTTAGTCTGTGCAGAAGGCAAGCGATTCTACTACAATATATTGCCACTTTATATCTTACCTAATTTTTGTACAGTCTTTGTCGTTTTTGATAACATATCCTTTCTTCTGTAGCGGTTTTCACATCCTCCGCCACAGACAGTATTTAACAGTCTTTGAATAATCATTTATAATAGCAAAATTCATAATTATCTTTTAAATGTCCTTTTGAAATACAATTAACAGAAATACATATAAATTATTTGTTGCAATGAACATTATACATCGAAATGTTCTTTTAACTTTCACTTTGGATGCATGCTGCCAGAGAACGTTACACCACGAAAGCAGAGACTGCTCATGAGGGGACCGTGAGCAGAATAGGAATGCCTTGGCGGGACCACCACAGTTGGAGAAAATCGAACCCGCTGATCCACAACATAATCCACTTAACGACAATGAGTGGCTGGAACTCTCGCGGCAGAATGGTGCGGAACAGGACGGATCTCTGAGCAAGGTAAGTGCGAATGTTCTACACGTGGAAAAATCCAGCACACGGGACGATTTGTTACAGGAGGCTGCAGGCAGTAAGGTTTCAGCTTTTATGCCAGATATCACCACCTCTATTAGAGTATCAGTACCCAGAACGCACTTGAGCTGCATCTGCCTGTGTTCTATTACAGGTGAGGCAGTGTTTCGTAATTATGTGTGGATACAGAGGCAGCGTGCAATATTTCTGCAAGGGACTTCTATCGACTTTTTGAGTACACGCCACACGGAGATGATGCTCTGTACTGGGTGAAACGAGGTCCGACACGATGCTACGACGTGCTCCGTGACTTTTGCCACTTCAGTGTATAAATGTACCGGATGTCTCTCTTAAAAGTCTTCAGGCACATTTCTTCTGGCTTTTCAGTAGATATTTTAAATGTGTAGATGCAGTCAGTCCAAACGTGTACTGGTCATCACGTCGAAGGAAAGCTTCGGTTTGTTTCCGTTACACGCGAAATGCTTTTTGAAGCGGAATTTTACATTCTCATTCGATAGAGCGGCCCGAGATGAGTCCAGCTTGGTATTCGTTTTAGCGATACGTATTAGCAGGAAAACTGGAAAACGGAGAGCGGCGGTAGCAATCAATTTGGGCCAGGGCCTTGTTGTCGCTGTTAGAGTATCGGTTATTCTTAGAGTTTTCCCGCTCCTGTTAATACAAATGGATGAAGCGAAAAACGTTGTAGACTAGTTTGTGGCCAGTCCATCCGAATGGATACGTGAAATTCCGCTTTGAAAATAAATTAATTTTTTTTTTACCGGGAACAAACCGACGCTTTGCGGCGACAGTGGCACATCATGACAGGCGTAATGAACAGTATTAATTTCGACTGACTCCACCTACACATTCCAAACACGAAATTGAAAATATCTGTCGGAACACCAGAGCAAATGCGCCTGAAGACTCTTGGGTGGAATACCTACACCGAATATTGGAGAAATAGTGGCAAATATTTTGATAGGTGATACCAACCACAAGAACAAGAAAAAAAATACCTTGAACGTGGGTCTGGAAATGCATACTTTGTGAGATCTCTACACTTGTCCATAGTGGCTGAAGACGTTCGGGTGTGAATATGTCCGCCTGACACGCAAGGTAGATATTAAATAAACAAATGATGTATGGCCACAGGTGCTGCCCCTATGATCCGTGAACCGAGCGATGTGACGCAGTGGCTTGCACACTGGACTCGCATTCGGGAGGACGACGGTTCAATCCCGCGTCCGTCCATCCTGATTTAGGTTTTCCGTGGTTTCCCTAAATCACTCCAGGCAAATGCCGGGATGGTTCCTTTGAAAGGGCACGGCCGATTTTCTTCCCCGTCCTTCCCTAATCCGATGAGACCGATGACCTCACTGTCAGCTCTCCTTCCCCAAACAACCGAACCCCAACCCATGATCCGTCAATAGCGTTCACTACTGTACGTGACTTTCCGTATTGACGTACTCCAGTGTACACAAGTCTGAGCACTGGGTAATCTACAGGCAGTTGTGTTGCATGTACTATAGTTTTAGCGTTGTTAGTGTGTGTTATTTTGTAGTAAATTGCTTTTAACAATTAGTATGTATCGCATTTATTTATTCAGAGTATGGCATTTAAGTACATTTCAGAATTGCATCACGTTATTCTACATTACATGTATTCACAGACAAACATCTAGTCCGTGTAAGTCATATCGCAATGTTTACTGTCACTGTGATATTTGTAATGCACTGTGCACGAATGGGTTGGTAAATTTTCCATTTCTCTTCTGCTTGTTAACAATGGAAGCGTACTACTCCTAAAGTGACATGGCGGATATAATTATCTGCTATGGGTTAGCAGTTGGAAATAGCCCGTAAGCACGTTCCCACTACGCAGAAAAATACCCACGTTGCAGAGTACCATGCGATAAGTTGTTGACCCAAAGTTTTCGGCTTCTTAAGGACACGGATTTTCTAGCTTCCAAAAGACGAATAGTGGACGGAATGAGTCAGTTCACACACCTCAGATGCAGGAGGACATACCAGATTTTCTGGACGAAAGACGTGCAACAGCAGTGTGGGTATTTGGCGATAGACACCAACAGAAGGCATAAGTCATCCTGTTGTCCGGCTGGTACTGCTTGAGCTATTGCTGTATCCGTAACACCTTCAACACATCCAGGCACTAATGCCAGAGGACCACGATAGCCTATCATAGTTGTGTCATTGGCCCATACAGAAGCGTGCTGCAGGTCCACTGTTTTCGACGAAGAATTTATTTCTCTGATCCTGTGCGGTTCACAAAGGGTCGTGCTGTGAACTTCCATACTCAGCACGTGTGGGCTTATGAAAACCCCTATGCTGCTGTACAAAGAGTACATCAACCTCATTTCTCCGTCAACTAATGGATAGACATTCTTGGTGATAAGTTACTAGGGCCATATATCCTACTCCAAACATTTAATGGAGCTCATTATCGTCAACTTCTTGTTAACATTTTGCTTACCTTGTCTGAGGAGGTACCACATCAGTAAAGACTACCGATGTGGTTTATGCATTATGTCACATTTCATCTGCAATGTGTGTGAATATCGGATGCTGACGCTTCATGTCTTTTGGAATGGTTGGGGCGGAGGGGGCACACCTTGGTCCCCTGTTCCCTCGACTTCAGTCCTCTGTAGTTTTGGTTATGGGAACAGTTCAAGGCGTTAGTCTTGCAGTACCACATGTATGTGAAATTAGAAATCGTTACCAGAGTCGGAGACTATTTAGACTCTGACAAATCCCTTTAGATACAGTTTTGATATACATAATACAATGGAAATATGCTACTTGAAATTTGGCCCTTACATGAGGTCCTAGGGTGAACAATTTGTATAAAATTACTTAATAGCTGTATTTTAAAAACAATTAATAATGCAAATCAAATGAAAGGAACACTAAATTCTTTAAATGAAATTCAAGTAAAAAATGAACTGGTGATTTATTGCAAAAAGTCTTCTTCGTACACAAGAAAACCAATAGACTAACTGTCTATCATGTTAGACTAATACTGACAATCAGCAAAAGCATAATGTCCAGGGAAGGATAATGTGTTCATGCTGCACATTCCCTCCACGATGTTGAGGCGGAATAAATAAAAAAATTAAATTTCTTGGTTTTTTGTAAAGAGGAAAAATTGTGGACATGGAATTGTAACTTCAGAATTTTTGAAAGGCCTTTCTTTTTTTATGGGCTGTATTGACCAGCTTGAATGCGGACAAATTCAGTGCTGCGTGAAATATGCCTGTAATATAATTTACCATTCCGATTAATTACATTTTTTAATTCTACGTCACTGTTGATTTAATCAGAGTTCTCACCTTAGACGTAGCATTAGTCCTTCTGCCACAATATTAATTCATTAGTCGCCCTCGATGTTCTTCTCTTTGTTGACCGTGTGTACCTTCCTAAGTCGGCATCGGTTCACTTCACGTAGACGGTGGAAACCAAGGAAATACAATGCTACGTCACTTTAAAAAATAGTGAGAAGTATCGAAGTGTTACGAAAATTATTTATTCACAAGACAATAAGACTAGCTCTGCTCGTCGCACAAATCATGATTACTAACAACATGGCTGCCTTTCCGCACAGTCCGAAATTACGTCCTTCCTCCACAAGGCAACAATCGAAAGTGTCTCTTAGCTACTTCTTGGAGTATGAAACAAAAGCGAATCCAATATGAACATTACAGAGATTATATTCTACATCCCTCTCAATTTGATCTTTGGCGCAGCCTTTAAGGTGTTGTATGTCTCTGCGTCGGAATGTGTCATTACAATGTGAATAAACCCTACGAATCTGAATTTTACTATGTAGTGGTTCCTTGTCGGGACTAAAATGAAAAGAACCTTTCTTCGTATCTGGAATCTTACGGTACTGCGGTGGTGTACAACTATAAAGTGGTAAGCTCCCAGACAAATTGGTGCCGCTACAGTGTGCTCACCAATCACTAGCCATCTCGATCTACATCCAAATCTACATCGATACTCTGCTAATTACGTTGAAGTGCCTGGCAGAGGGTTCTTCGGACCACCTTCAAAATTCTCTATTCTCCAAATGTCGTATAGCGCGCGGAAATAACAAACACCTACATCTTTTTCGTACGAGCTCTTCAAATGGTTCAAATGGCTCTAAGCTCTATGGGACTTAACATCTGAGGTCATCAGTCCCCTAGACTTAGAATTACTTAAACATTAACGAACCTAACCACACACACATCCATGCCCACGGCAGAATTCGAACCTGCGACCGTAGCAGAAGCGCCGTTCCACACCGAAGCGCCTAGAACCGGTTGGCCACAGCGACCGGCTGTACGAGCTCTGACTTCCCTTATTTTATCCTAGTGATCGTTTCTTCCTATCTAGATCGGCGTCAACAAAATATTTTTAAATTCAGAGGAGAAAGCTGGTGACTGGAATTTCGTGAGAAGATTGCTCCGCAACGAAAAATGCCTGTGTTTTAATGATCTCCATCACAAATCCTCCATCATTTCAGTGACACTCTCCCCCCTATTTCGCGATGATGCAAAACATGCTACCATCTTTGCACTTTTTCGATGTACCTGCTAATAAAACGTAGTGTTGGGTTAGCCTTCCCCACATGATTTTCTGTGTGTTCCTTACAATTTAAGTTGTTCATAATTCTAATTACTAGGTATTTAGTTGAATGTATGGCCTTTAGATTTGACTGATTTATCGTGTGACGGAAGTTTAACGGATTACTTTTAGCACTCATGTGGATGACCTCACACTTTTCGTTATTTATGGTCGTTGCAATTTGTTTGCCGGCCGGTGTGGCCGTGCAGTTCTAGGCGCTACAGTCTGGAACCACGTGACCGCTACGATCGCAGGTTCGAATCCTGCCTCAGGCATGGATATGTGTGATGTCCGTAAGATAGTTAGGTTTAAGTAGTTCTAAGTTCTAGGGGACTGATGACCACAGATGTTAAGTCCCATAGTGCTCAGAGCCATTTATCTATTTCTTTGCAATGTGTTTTGATCTTCTGATGACTTTATTAGTCGATAACCGACAGCGTCATCTGCAGACAACCTAAGCGACTGCTCAGATTGTCTCGCAAATCGTTTATACGGATAAGGAACAGCAAAGGGCCTGTAACACTAAGATGTGTGCGTCAACACGAGATCTGCGCCCCCATGGAACTTGTGGACCGAGCTAAGTTGTCGGGACGACTTCCCAGTGCAGAACACTAGAATGATCGCCCCCCCCCCCCCCCCTCAGCGATCGAGCACGAGAAGTCTCCTCTACGACGATCGACCCAAGAGTGTTCGATCATCCACATCCAACTCCTCAGTTTGGGCCGTCATGGCAACAAGCATATAAGGTAAAACGTTATGTACTTCTGTCCAATGACAGCAGACGAATCAGAGCCTTGTATAAACAACTCAGAATTTCCAACAAGCCAAGCAAACGCCGCTGGAACCCCACCAGGTCAGGTTCACACAGCAGCAGGCCGCTCCTCGTCAAGAACTGGTCAGTTCTCTCCAGATGTTACCGGGTAAGACACTGAGCGTCAAATTCTGAGCTTCCTGGGGTCGTGACTCGTGACGTCACTATGTGTGCCACTGGATGTCAGACTCGGAAAAACTTTCTTCTTCAAGGCGTGAAAATGACTGTAATGCGTGAGTTATTGCCGGATTTGTTATGCGCTCTGTATGTGCTTTCACCGTGCTCAGACAGCAGCTGGTATAGATTTTACGCTTGTGAGCGTATATATACGTTGTTATGTGGCTAGCGGAGCTTGTGGATTTCCTTTACGTACATTTATGTAATTCGAAAATCTGTGCCCAGACATCAGTTTACTAAAACAACGTGACAATTTTAAAAAACTCAAAAATGTTAATTCTAAAAAAGGGAGATATTTTTCCGGCTCACTTAGATACAAATCTATTCGTAAGTATTTGAGTTTCATATTGAAACAATGTCGAGGTTAGAACCTCATTTTCAGCAGTTTCTTTAATTGTATTAATATTGTATCTTTTTGTCAACTTGAAATACTGAATTATAATATTCTAATGAAAATACGATTTTATTTGAGTCAAATCAAATAAATTAAAATTTGATTCAGACATGTGAAATGACTTGTCTATACTAATAAAGTTCCCAGAAAGAATTTCACTCTGCAGCAGAGAGTGCGCTGCGATGAAACGTCCTCTCAGAACTAGAATAATCTGCCACAAGGTTCTATCAGTAATACTGGTGCGCTTTATATGTTCGTTTCTCCATGTAATGGAAAAAAAAGAAATACTCGACATTCACAGTGACTAGAGTATGTACAAAAAGGGCAATCAATACACATTTGCAGTTGACCAGCAGATCGTTCTGCAGATACAGTCTATCCTTTTGAATTTTTAAGTACTATAATCTATTTCTGTGAAGGATGCTTATCACGATATTTATTTGCTCTTTCACTTTATTCACATGAACTCTGAGAGTTTTATGTGACTATATTATTTTGTTTCTGCAAACATAATTCGTTCCACCAAAATAGCTGGAAACCCCACAGCAGATCAGTTCCAGTCATTCCACGAGTAAGGAGGTACAAGGCTCGTCTTGTCTGTAATTCTACCATGCCTAGACGGTCAATACCGTATTCTATCGCGTCCGCATTGTTACTTTGTGCCAAGAAGGACTCTCAGCAAGGGAAGGGTTCAGGCGTCTCGGAGTGAACCAAAGCTATGTTGGTCGGGTATGGAGGAGATACACAGAGAGAGAGGAAATGTCGATGACATGCCTCGTTCAGACCGCCCAAGGACTACTACTGCAGTGGATGACCGCATCCTACGGATTATGGCTCGGAGGAACTCTGACAGCAACGCCACCATGTTGAATAATGCTTTTCGTGCAGCCACAGGACGTCTTGTTACGACTCAAACTTTGCGCTACAGGCTGCATGATGCGCAACTTCACTTCCGACGTCCATGGCGAAGTCGATCTTTGCAACCACGACATTTTGCAGCTCGGTAAAGGTGGGCCCAACAACACGCAGAATGGACCGCTGAGGATTGGCATCACGTTCTATCCACCGATGAGTGTCGCATATGCCTTCAACCAGACAATCGTCGGAGACGTGTTTGGAGGCAACCCGGTCAGGATGAATGCCTCAAGATACACTGTCCAGCGAGTGCAGCAAGGTGGAGGTTCCCTTCTCTTTTGGGATGGCATTATGGAGGGCGGACGTACGCCGCTGGTGTTCATGGAAGGCGCCGTAACGGCTGTACGATACGTGAATACCACCTTCCGACCGATAGTACAACCATGTCGGCAGCATATTGGCGAGGCATTCGTCTTCATGGACGACAGTTCGCGCCCCCATCGTGCACATCCTGTGAATGACTTCCTTCAGGATAAAGACATCGCTCGACTAGGGTGGCCAGCATCTTCTCCAGACATGAACGCTATAGAACATGTCTGGGATAGATTGAAAAGGGCTGTTTGTGGAAGACGTGACGCACCAACCCTCTCAGGGATCTACGCCCAATCGCCGTAGAGAAGTGGGACAATCTTGACCAACAGTGCCTTGATGAACTTATGGCTAAAATGCCACGACGAATACAGGCACGAATCAATGCAATAGGACGTGCTACTGGCTATTAGAGGGAGAGGTGTGTACAGCAATGTTGACCACCACCTCCGAAGGCGTCCCTGTATGGTGGTACAAGATGCAATGCCTGACTTTCATTAGCAATAAAAAGGGTGCAAAGGATATTCATGTTGATCTCAATTCCAATTTTGTGTACAGGTTCCGGAGCTCTTGGAGCCGAGGTGATGCGAAACTTTTTTGATGTATGTACATTTTTACTATGTCTGTACAGAACTGTATACACTGTTAGCGTAAATAGCTCTGGGGAGGTGCATTATAGAATCAGTAAGCGTACAATACTTCAAAACTCGTTTACTACCTCATTTTCCGCAATTTGATCTTACGTTCTTGCCTCAGTGTCAGAGGTACAACAACAGATTTTGCGCTTGGCTGTCATCCATTCGTATGTGCCGCTACATTTTTGGAGAGAAACCCGGTTGCCGCACAGTCGCGGCGTTGGTCTCCCTCTCTCTCTCTCTCCCTCTCTGGTGCCGACTCGCTGAGTGTGACACCTAGCGGCAGCACTGGGTACCTTTGGCGCGACGTCGCGAGTCACAATCCCAGAAAGCTAAGGAATTAACGCCGGGTCTTGAGACTCAGACCTGCTAGCCGCCAATAGCGCACGCAACACCGAAGATCCCACCCTCCTCCAAACGGCGCGTGACCCCTGCGGGCCCCAATGTAGCTGCCCTGCCGCACATAACCGGGGACTCAATGCTTTGAGCGGTGAGCTGGCTGTCCCTCCCTTATTCCCATTGTTGTGTGCCTCGGACGTTCTACAACTCCTGGGGAAACAAACTCCGAGTTTCCCACGAATTCTCTCAGCTGAAGTGACGTAAGTTAAGACACACAACCTCTGGAATTTTTATCAGGCACAATAGTGAAAATCAAGTATAGTAATGAGAGTTTAATAAAGTGATGAGAATCGTGTTCCAGCATTTCTCCGTCATAAGGAGTGGGTGGTGTTATTTTATCAATGGATGGAGCAACCCAGATTGCTTGTAACATTTCAGCCGACGCCACGCCGGTCAACGATACCCAGACACTACAGGATCGCGTCTTCGACGCAACAACAAGCAAGCGTATTTCGGAGAGTGCGTGATCTCTTAAGCTGAGGATCAGAGCGATACATTGCCATTGGAGGAACGTCACGTTGAGCACCTCATATGAGAAATGTCATTAACGGATATCAGGATGGACGGCTCCTATGGACAAGTGTGCAGATCACAGAAAGTATGCGTTTCCCGATCCACGTGTAATGGATTTTTTTCCCTTGTTTTGATGGACAGCCCCACCTCGAAATATTCGACACTTTGCGCTACAGGTTAAAAGAAGAGTGACGAATATAAGATGCCTTCAATATTTATTAACGTTGTGGGTGGTTCTCTTGATTTATGCTAACTTTTTTCCAGCCTACGTCTAGATCTGGTTTTGTTCCCTGCATATTAAATTATATGCAAGCGTTTCTATCGCACCAGAAAGGATGGAGGAGGTTTGATGTAAGATCTATTCGTGGTTTCTCCTTTATCGAAATCGTTTCCCATAAGAATCCAAGCTACATCGTTAGCCTCGTGGCTATTGAGGTTGATCCTCAAAAAAACGTAGTACTAATAGTTCAATCCAGAACGGTTTAGGTAGCCTTTACGGTAGTTGGGTATAGCTGTGTGGTTAGTATTCGAACAGACATCCGAAGTAGTGTGGCGGTAATGCTTCAATCTGTCCGAAGAACAGTTCCAGCTTTATAAATGTAGCCAGAAGTGTATCGTGGCTAATGGAGTTGTTCATGAAGACCGATTAAAGTATTTTCCTAATATATTTTGTTGCCCTTATTTTATAAAATCATTTGGTGGCTTTCTAAGAGGTACTTTGTGTTAGGAGTACAAAACGTAAATAAAATTACATTTTCACACGTTTTACTTCAGGCAGAATTAGGTAATAAAGCCAGTCGATACCTTTCGTATAGTGCAACGACATAGTTGCTTACTGGCTGAGTATTTTTCAAGAGATCCTCTCACACAGACTGGTAATTTACACTGTTTTTAAGAGACACTCCGAGTGCGCCGTATCAGTCACTCTTTAACCTGTTACGTAAGGCGATTCGTTCCTGCTGTTATCTTTTGCGTGTATTCAGTCCCGCAACCAATAACCGTGCATTCGGGCGGTAATCAGTTATCGGTGCGTTATTGTAGTCTAAAAACTGAATCCGTTATCGTAACTCTTTTGTTTACTCACTCGGGGTCCCACCGTTTTGTACACAACTGAGGTGAGAAGTAGTTGTGACGTTCTCTACGGCGACATCAAAAACCCATTCTGAGGTGGTGCCGTCGAAAGCGTAAACCGAAGCAATCGGTCTGGATTCGAATACATCTCTCGAAAGAGAGTACAAAAGAATATTATCACAGGGCTTTACAAACAGGTTTTTCAGAAATTCCTACCAGTTCACTTACTTAACTTATTTAATACTGCAACGCGTTTCGAGCTATCACCTCTTTATCAGGCAAAATATGACAAAACAAGAAACATTCAAACCGAATGGACATATACCTTAATGCAAGTATTCTTTCAGTCTTGTCGTTTGTTGTGGCTTTCCTGCAGAGAAAGTCAAATAGAAGCCGTATGAGAGCGCGTTTACTTCGTTTTCTTGTCTGTAGATGAATACTGGAGCACTCCGTTCATCAGAAAAGGCTGCCGTCTTGTTGCCACTGTGGCTTTAAATTGTAAGCACACCACGTAGCTCACTCGGAAAACATGAATAACTGATCTGGCTACTTCAGTATTATTCGGTTAATCACAAGGCGTCTACTTCGGTAATAATCTTGCTGGCATTTCGATGATCTTTCTTGGGATTTCTTCATGATTCATTACATTCTTGCACGTGCTACCTTTTTATAGTTTTATGCACAGTGAGATATAATATCGAGCGATTTTAAAAAGCGAGTGAATCAAGTTGCGTCGGATAGAGGTGCAGGGGATAGCGTCAGTTACGTTTGACGCGAAATAACATTTAGTCATAATGGAACATAGACTGTCAAAGCATTTTATCAAAACGGTAGTTCGTACCAGCTAGCACGTCGTGCAATCCGCAACGACTTCAGCGTTAATCGAAATCGGCAGGTGCACCTGCCTGGGCGATTAAAAAGTGGCTGGGGAACATTGAGGAGACGGCGCCAACTGGGAGACCAAAAACTGTGCGCTCGCCTGAAAAACATCGAACGTGTACGCCAAATGAAACGCGTATAGCACGTGTGCCTTGACACGACACTACAGCGCGACACGCACGTGCCGCACGAGTCGCGCGGCTGCAGTGCATATTGCGACACGTACACCGTACTTAGCACGCGCCGACTGGCGACGCTCTGCAATGACAGAACCGAAGCGCGCGCACCTTTTTACCTTTCTCTAATAATTTACAGAAACTATTCACTGAAAATATTTGATTTTTTTCCGTACTTGTAGCTCTTTGTGTAAACTTCTTGGCCAAGTGCCCATCATCTCGCTAATGGTCATGCTTACTGGGATCTACACATTTTAGTAAGTCACTACGCAAAACTCAAAAAGTTTGCAATGAAAAATAGGGGACGCTATGATTTAGCGTTTGGTGCGTATTACACCATATGTTTCTGAGTATGAAATTCAGCTAACATATTAAATTTTGGTTTAGACTTAGGAGGAGGTCTCCATCTGTCTTCGATTTCGAGAAAATGGATCCCATGTAGCGCATTCACTTCCAATCTTACGCCACGGGAATGAAATATTCCTACATCACTGGTATTTCCTAAACCGCTCGAGACATCGAAACGAGATTTTGGCGAATGACGACACAAGGAGGAGAGTACTTTGCCACGCCGGCCGGTGTGGCCAAGTGGTTCTAGGCGCTTCAGTCTGGAACCGCGCGACCGCTACGATCGCAGGTTCGAATCCTGCCTCGGGCATGGATGTGTGTCATGCCCCTAGGTTAGTTAGGTTTAAGTAGTTCTAAGTTCTATGGGACTGATAACCTCAGATTTTAAGTCCCATAGTGCTCAGAGCCATTTGAACCATACTTTGCCACGTCGTAAACACACTGAGCTTTCTTATCTATCACGGTATATCAGTAGTTACACTTCCCTATTTATTTTTTTTCATTCCACTGACTAATTTTTTAAGAGTTATCGACAACTAGTGAGACAAGAGTGTCCTAATATGAAAGTAAACATGAAATTTCTTCTCTTATGTTGCCACAAACCGTCACAATGAGTTTTTTGATAAGATATTCGGCTCTCTGAGCGCCAATTACTTGTTTTATGAGACAGATTTCTGAAACAGTGTGTCACAATAACTGCTGCAAAAATGAGTTTATGCAAATCATATTGTGTTTTGGCAAAAGAAGTGCTCTCAAACCCTTCAACAAGAGAAGTGTGGCCGTTACTCGCAAATGGTGTTGCTTCTTCGAATGAGAAGAGGTTAACAACTCACACGAAAATAAATCGCTAATTCTGTTGGAATTTTGGTTGAATCCCACAACCCATTTTATTTTTAACACCAGCGACTGAAATGGAAACTTACCAAAGGAGTTTTATTCCTTTTCTTTATCTGAGCAATAGCAAAGTAATGAAGAGCGTGGTCTTCAGGCGGGATACCACGCACACTACTGATGCCGGTTCCTCACCAACGCCTTGCCAAACTGACAGTCCGTGGTTTGCGAATAAAATAGTTGTTACTGAGAAAAGTAAACAACTGATACGTGGCACAACACAATGGCCAGTGTATCGTCAGCAGCTGCGAATAAATCGATCGACAGGAATGCGGAAGCCAGCAAGTGTGCTTTGTGAGAGGAAGAGTTCACATCGTTCCGAAAACATTGTCATGAAAGTAGATCTGCCTTTGTCACCATTACATTTCTACATATCACCACACTCTTTCAGGATATTCCTACTTTTATATTAGTACCGACACTAATTCCTTTGTGTAGCCTGTTGTGTAATTAGTTTATTAACGCTGATAGCGTGTATGCAACCACTGAAATACTTTTCCTCGTCACGACGAGCCGATTAAAACATCGTTATTTACGAGGGCTTCTCGACTATTTCGGGCTTGCAATGTACGAAGTATAACGTCTCTTATTAGACCCATATCCACATGATGATATGAAGTACGTAAGTTTTACTATCTCGGACGCTTTTTACCAGGAGCGCAAAGGGGTCATACCTGTGGAAATTATGCCTTTCCGACTTTTTGTAACGGATCGCAGAGATACTTCAGCATAAGAGGCAGCAAGTAGGTAACCTTGTTTTACTTTCCTGTCTTGCTTCTAGATGACACGATTTTATAATATTCCTTACTTCCTTATTCACTACCCTCACGGTAAATCGTCTGTCCCTTCTTACGTTCTGAAAACATTTTGGAGGCAGACGATATACTTTCAGTGGCTAATGGCTCACCGGTTATTGAACTGTGCATTGGGTTTTTTGACAAAGAATAAACAAAACAAAAGAACTGTACATATGTATGTAAATGAAAACTATTACGTGCTAACGAAAATGGACGGAGCGCTTAAACAGCGAAAAAAAGAACACTTCTCAGTGATAGAAAACTTCAGTTTACATTACAGGCCGTACTCTTCGGATGGACAATACTTCCACTGTCCGTATGCGCCATGCCGAAGTGAGTATATGGCAGAACTGCCCTCCCGCTCCCCGCCTCACACATCCGTCAGTACCCGCGTGACGCGCGGCGCGAGAAACTTCGCCGCTACCACAAAGCCGCGCGACCTGGCGCAGGCGCGTGTCGCGTCCCAGTCGCGTCGCGTCGCAGTTTGCGCGGTCCCATTTGAACCTGTGAAATTGCAAAAACGCGCGCTGCGCTGCGCCTAGCCTTTAGAGTTGCCATTGAGAGACACACTCGTCGCTCAGTTCGCCGGCACAGCGCTACACTTGGGATTTCAAAGAGAACGGTAGGAAGGATTTTACCCCAGGATTTGCACTTTCACCCCTACAAAATCTAAACGGTACAGGTCCTTAAGGGAATAGATTATGTGATCCGCAGCCGCTTCTGATTAAAAGTTTTGGTCATGATTAGTCGGGACCAGGACATTGTAAACCGTTTGTGGATGAGGGATGAAGCTCACTTCCGTCTCTCCAGTTATGTGAACAAGCAGAACTTTCGATTTTGCAGTGACTTTAATACTAGAGAACTGCATCAGCAACCACTGCACTGGGCAATAGTTACTGCGTGGTTCGTAATGTCTTCAATTAGGGATAATAAGGCCAAACGATTTTTAAGTTGTAACAGTGACTTCACAGAGATACGCAGACGTTTTAGAAAACTTATGTCTCATCGTTCACTTCATTGTGTGCAAGTTGTGGAGTAAATGTTTCCAGCAGGACGGAGCAACGTCCCATACTGCGCTAGTAAGCATGAATATTGTCAGTCGTTTGTTTCCAAATGATATGGCCTCCCGAAATGGGTACATTGCATGGCCCTCTCGTTCACTGGACGTCACATGTTTGTGACTTTTTCTTTGGGGTTATCTGAAGCGGAAAGTTTAGCAAGATAACCCACCTTGAACAACTGAAGCCCTGAAAGAGTGGATGCGACAGGAAGTGTGATGAGTCAGTACAAGGTCTGGCTGGAGGAATGCGTGCTTCTAAGCGGACGCCATAATAAGTAACTGAGGAGGAGGAGGACATTAGTGTTTAACGTCCCTTCGACAACGAGGTCATTAGAGACGGAGCGCCAGCTCGGGTGAGGGAAGGATGGGGAAGGATATCGGCCGTGCCCTTTCAAAGGAACCATCCCGACATTTGCCTGAAGCGATTTAGGGAAATCAGGGAAAACCTAAATCAGGACGGCCGGAGACGGGATTGAACCGTCGTCCTCCCGAATGCGAGTCCAGTGTGCTAACCACTGCGCCACCTCGCTCGGTGAAAAAGTAACTGACGTTTTACTGTTACAGAAAACACTTTTTCGTATATTTTAAGATTATGAAATAGAAAAAGTGTCTTTATTTAACAGCTTTTCAAAAATCGCTCTTTATTATGCCTCACCCTGTAGTTGAAACTCTCTTCTTCATTTAGCTCATGAGGCCCTCAGCTTTAAGAGAATTTATTGTGTCGTAAACACAGTACTATTTCAATATGCTATACGAGCGTATTTTAGGAAAGACACACGGGAAATATGTAGTGGTAAATGCGAAAAACAAATACAGAACTAGTTCTCTCACAACTGTTATGACTACTCTTATTTTTTATTTGGGGGACTTACGAAATCTGAATATTTTCGTAGTCTCCATGAAATAGCTGTGTTAATCTTAGATAACGGTAGGTGTGATTAACGTCTCTGACTGGTGGTGTGGAACTGTCCCAAGTGAAGGACAGAAGGAATTGGGTTATTCAGATACACACAGTAGACGATTGTAACTGCACTGTTTACGTGGAAAGAACCCACACATATTACAAAAAATTGATGTATGTACGTATGTGGCACATCTCCCCCTAGACCACTGGACTGATATGGACCAAAGTTTGTGCACATACCCCTTACTGACAGGTAACAATCATAATTCAGGAGGTGCGGCATCATAAACGATGAGATGTATGAAAATCAGCCGTACCATGCCTGATGTTGAAATTTGCTTCTGTACTACTAACTCTATTCGTAACAAATTTCGCAGACATTCGCAGCGAAAGGCACATACAAAATTATATCATGATGCCACACATAATTCGGGAGATCCGACGTCATGAACACCAAGATGTGTGAAGAACTGCCGGAGTGTGCTTAATGTTTATATTTATCCTTGCTGCTCACTCTGTTAGCAACATATTTTGCTGACGGTATCGACATACGCCGCTGAATGCGCCTACATGAATGCATCGTTGTAGGACTCTTTACTGCCGAGCCACTCGTGCAGTCGAGTGAAGTCGAGTGAAGTGACACCAGGCAGCGCTTTTGGCAGCTTTCAACTATGAGGCGCAAACGGTTGTAGGCCTCGCCACAGAGGCGTGCAGATACTTGAAGCAGCTGTGCCAAGCGCATCATCCCACGCCGAGCCTACTGGCAGGTGTGCGTGCAAGGTTCCTCGTTGTGGAAAACTAGCAAAGTGAACACCCCGACCGACAGTGCCGGCTGTCAGCTAGTGTACAATAAAAACATTATGACAGGTGACAGACTTCCGTCATTCAACAGTCTCTGGTCAATGAATTAGTTCTTTCTTATGATCTTAATGAATTATTGTCAATGTAAACAACGAGACACCAACAGAGATAGTGATAAATGGTTCAAATGGCTCTGAGTACTATGGGACTTAACATCTGAGGTCATCAGTCCCCTAGACCTAGGGTAGTTAGGTTTAAGTAGTTCTAAGGACAGCACACACATCCATGCCCGAGGCAGGATTCGAACCTGCGATCGTAGCAGCAGCGCGGTTCCGGACTGAAGCGCCTAGAAACGATCGGCCACAACGGCCGGCGAAAGCGATAAATGAGGTATTAGTGAAAGATACTGGCTTATTAACATGGTTTGCTTCAAATTTTCAGAAAATGTAACTGATTCGAATATTTGACTAACGTAAAGCCTACCAAAATCGGCTGTATAGTTACGTTCATAGTCTGCACATAACTTTGCGGTGCACGGCCGTTGCCCCTGATAACAAAGTGCGAGTGCACCCCCCTCGTGGATAACATTGCGCCCCCTAGAGTGTGCAGCTGGAACACTGATAGAGGCAGAACATTCCCATTCGTCTGGTGCGCTCTCAAGTGTCATTGATACCTTCTCTGATAATGATCTCTTACCTTCGCCATCAAAATGGCCTACCTCACTGGGAACGCATTTCTGGCCATATGTCCGCATGACCTTTTTTCCTCCTTTTGCTGCGGAAGCTGTGATCTCTGTATCTTGAAACAATACAAACCAAGGGAAAATCGAAATCACTATCTCTCGCCAATAAATAAACGATCTCTATAATCATACAAGACGAGGGAATTGTGTTAAGTAACTGATCGTTCATTTTGGCCGCTGTACACAACGCAAATACCGTCTCCTTGCGATGAACAGCTTACGAATACAAGAGGTTATATTTATTATTTGCGGGTCGTCTTGTCCCTCAAAAACAGGAGGACAGTAAGTGATCTTGAAATTCGGCGACGTTCCTGGGTGCATTACGTGCTCCCACTTCTGGCCATATGAGGGTACGACGAGAATTCTCCATATAATCGTTCCGATGCGCTCACGTGTTATGTTTTGGAGAGGCATACCGTTGGTTGGGCAAATTGATCATGGTACACTCGCAGGTCAGCGGCATTGTGACACTGCATTCGTTTCCCATGCGTATCTTTTCAGGCTGTATGCGACCCTCACTGTACTTTTAAGAACGACAATGCGTGATCGCATCGAAAGCACTGGTGTAGGAGGTCTTTGAATGAGTGCATGTTCGGCAAACTTAAACCCCGTGGGCCACGTCGTTATGCATTGGGGTACATACCGCAGCTCGCCTACATAGTCCAGCGACCATCCAGAGTTCTCAGTCAAACATGTTGAGGAATGGAACGCTCTACCACATTTCCTTACCAACCTCGTGCCCAGCTTGGGAGCTGGTTACAGAGCACGCACAGCTGTGTTTGGTGACCACATGCTTTATGGAGAACACGTTCCGCCTTTTGCAATGTGACTACTGTCTTTGAACAAAAACGTCAGTTATGTTCGTATCATTGCATGTTTCTTTGTTACCATCTGTACCATGCAGCAGCAATTATTTCTATTTTGCTTGACAGTGACACAACATGTGAAAGTTACTTTGGCCCGGAGTTTCGCAAAGCACTATAATCGAAAACGAAAAAGGTCTGACGGGGTCTATTGGGGTGAAGTGAGACCACGGGAGCTGATTCCATACCACTGTGGCGGCTGCTTTATTGTATGAAGGACTGAATTTAGTTGAAAGTACTTGATCTTCATTTGTCGAGTATATGCTGAAGATTAAAGTTAATCGCATGTGAACCGGTACTTTCAGAGACTAAAATAAAGAGCTCCTGAAAACGCTATTTACTATTCCAAAGAAATGTGACTGGGATCCTAGAATACGAAACTGACTACAACTGTATGTAAGCAATATCGGTTTCTGCTGCTCCGGCTATGACAATATGAGAATAGGGGGAGGGGGGGGGGGGGCATAGGATAGTGTACCTACAAACACATCTTCTTTCTTGGTCGGTGTTTCAGTTAGTCACCGATTTTAGAACTGTATGAAGCAACGCGTACTAGAGGACGCGGTAAGTAGTTCCTGGCATTTTCGACTGCTGCTGTTGTGGGGCCTGAGGTTTTGTTTTCTGCAGGGTTTGCAAATATAACGAGTTCTACATATTTAGTGTTGTGTAATATATTAAAGATATTTGGAGGATACTGTCTGTTCTAAGGTTAAAGAATTTTGTGGTGAATAAAATATTGTTAAATTTTGACTAGTTACATAACGTGTGGATGAATAAGTTATAGTTCGTGAGTCACAAACCATCTCGTACCTTCAAACGGAAGACCTTGCACCATGGAGTATATGAGATTTGCAAAAGAAGTAAGTTTATGTAATGTATTAACGAAGTTACCTGTCTCGAAAAGGGAAATTTGTGATAGCTGCAACAGCTTCTATTTCAGATCGTTGTTAACTTCTAACTGGTTTTTGATAAAACGATTGATTTCGCTTGCTGATTATTCTTGTGGAGTAGAGTAATAACGTAAGACATTTCTCATAGAGAAATACACTACTGACAAAATTTTTTCTCGATTGCAACGATTTGAACTGATATTTGTACCTAGGTACATGACCATGTTGTATCTTGGAACAGTCTCTCATTTGTCAAAAATCTTACTTTTCCGGAGTAATTGTAATTTCAGAAAGAAAGTGCACCACTCCTAAAGTGAATGCTGTCATTTCAAAATAGAATAACAAAATGGAGTAAAGGTCTATTAAAGTGTGAAAGTCTGAAGTGTGTTCCACGGTAAAACACTTTTCGCTAATAATTGTCAAAACTAAGAACAAACACAAAACGCTGTCCAAGCATATAAACGATCGATAGTCGAACTAAAAATCTGAATGCCGGGTGTTCGGACAAACTTCTAGGACTTGTAGAAGGGAGACAGGAAAGAATATTTTGAGTACAAACCCATGCCCAGGAATGTACCGTTTCAGTTCTACAATGGTTTCAACTTCGATTTTTAACTCATCCACTTCTGTTTGAGGGATTAAATTACGCATAAGGCAATACAAAACAATTCGAAATGAAACATAACGGAACACCTGTTTATCACTTAAGCACATTTGTTTGTGTTAAGACTCCTCGCCCTGTCCATCTGTCACCATATCGTTTGTTCAGATGTCTGCAAACTGCACGATACAAACGAGTTGGTGCATCATCATGCTGAAACCACATTTCCTGATGGGCAATCACTGGCACAGCTTTCAAGGACGGCCCCAATATCTTTTGTAGAGACATAAGAGATGCAAGACCAGTTAGAGTGGAAGGAGGTACGGCCCAGTTACACGACAGTCTGGAATGCCTGCCAACAAACAAATATCCAACAGGCACCGAAGCCTCGGAATGTGCTTCGCATGGAGCTTTTTGGCTGCCAGACATGGCTGTTTAGCGAATTCAGAACACAATCCCTCCCCAGTGAACTCACATTTGTCTGTGAACAGGAGTAGTTGGGTAAGGAAAGGATCAGCACATTTTGTTAGCGCAGGTTGCCTACATCAGGATCAAGCATACATTCAGTGGAAAACCTATTGTTCTCTTTTGATTGACGAGTCCTTAACTTACTATTTTGCTAAGTGGATTATGACCATCTGAGGATAATCCGTCATTCCAAGAAACCCTCCATACTCCTCCCTTCCCTCTCCTTCTCCCCACTTCTCCTCCTTCTCCACCACCCCTCTGGAAATTGTCTCGCAATACAAGCACACTTATGATATGGGCCCATTTGACTAATTAATTAAATCGACCAATTAATTAACCCCTCCCTATCTGGGACACCCCCAGCAGTTCCCCTCCCCTCCCCCTCCAGGAATTTGTCTGGAAAAAGACCCAATTGATTGGCTAGCAGGTGGAAAATTGATTGCAGTGTACGGAATATTGTTTAACCCTTTATTTGGCAGTGTTGCTTCCAAGCAACATCACATTTACCTTGGCCTTATGGGACAACAAACTCTTCCCAGTGCATTTCACTGGCATTACTGCCTCCAGGCAACATTCCTTTACACACTGCGAACGCCAGTTTTTGTAATAGCTTAAGGTTTTCCACACGAGATAGCAGTTTGTGCAGTGGTGTTACAGAGATCTCCTCGTGTGAGCAACAGAGGTGTCTTATTTTGGTTTTAAAAGAGTGGATTTAAATAGATTGAAGAAAAACTGCTAAGATTACTGGCAAGATATACCCAGAGGTAAGTTTACAGCAGAAATATTTCAATCTTTGTTTGGAAATACGTAAGTAGTATAAAACTTTTATGTTGCCTGTGAGCAACATTGCCTATAGTTAGGACATGTGCCATTAGTATATTACACATGTTTACGGTGTGACAGAGAAGATATTTTTATTTTTAGGGGCTTTTTAGCAATGGATTCCAGAATATTTTATGGAATCGAAAAAGCGAGAGGAATAGTAGTTCCACTAGAAAACCCGGCTTTGTCTGATCTAAGTGAATCTGAAGACACTGAACTCGAAGCTTTGGCAGGCTGTAGTGATTCCAGAGCGTCAATCTCAGTTCCATAACCAAGTTATACAAGACACTGATTCTGATTTAGGAAGTGAAATCTCAGAAGCTGAACATGTGCAAGGACCTTCTGCAGTGAATCCTTCTAGTGCAAGTGGCAGTCAAGTGAAAAAGTAAATTAAAAAAGCAGTCACATACATGTGGGTAAAGGATGATACAACTGCTAGGGCAGAAAGTCTCTCTCCTTTGTTTTCTGATGAAGGCAATACACCACTGGGTTATTTCAGAAGATTCTTTGATTCAGAACTAATTGACAAAATTGTGCAGGAAACGAACTTAAACTCTGACCAACGAACTACACGTCAGTAAACAGCAATATAAATTAAATAGAACAATTTTTCGGTGTTCTGATATACATGGGTCTTGTTTCTATGTCTTAGTAGACTGACTATTGGTCTCAGTCAATGAACTGTGAAAAATTCACCAGCATTTTCAGTTTGAAGCGCTTTCAGAAACTCCGCCGATACCTGCATTTTACGAGCAATGAGAATGCTGTGAACTGTTCTGACAGACTTTTGAAAATAAGACCTGTTCTTGAGTCAATTGTATAGAACTGCCGTGAGCAGAAACAAGAGTCGGCATTTTCTACAGATGAGAAGATGGTTGCATATAAAGGTACAAGAGCAGGTAATTTGCGCCAATATATTCAAATAAGCCACACAAGTGGCGTTTTAAGATTTTTGTTCGTGCTGGTGTGTCTAGAGTTGTCTATGATTTTCTTCCCTATACTGGCAAGGGGATGATAACTGATCTTGCTGATGACGTGAAAATAATGGAATTGGAACACTTTTATTTTGACAATTTATTTTACAGCCTTGAACTTAAAACATACTTAAAAAACATCAAAACATTGAGTCCATGGGCACCATAAGGAAGAACTGAATAAAGAACTGTCCTCTACATGACGAGAAGCGGTTACTGAATGACGAGTCAGCTATGACTACAGGAAGGACAGTCACTCAGACCTCATTTTAGTAAGGTGGGCAGGCTATAAAATCGTGACACTTGCAAGCTCGTTTTTTGGTGTCCAACCACTCTCAACAGGAAAACGATGGGACAGCAATCAAAAAGGAATTGATGTGCCCTGTCCCAGTATTGTACGTCAGTACAACAAGCACATGGGAGGAGTTGATCTTGCTGGTATGCTGATAGAGCTCTACAGAGTACCAATGAAAACTAGGCGATGGTACATGAGATGGTTTGGATTTATTCTAGATCTGAGTGTTTTAAATGCTTGCCTGCATTTTTCGAAGAGAATCTCTGGACAAGAAGACCTCATCAAAGTCATTTAGGGCAGATACTGCCAATGGTTTGATATTTTCAGGTAAAGGTAAAGTAGGAAGACCTTCAACAGACAAACCACCACCATAAAAGAAGAGTAGGAAGGCAACAGCTCCGACTGTTACACAAGATGTCCGATTTGATAATATGGAGCATTGGCCTGTATACGGTCCCAAAGGTCGTTGTCGTTATTGTCCGTCTGAATATTCTACAGTCATGTGTTCCAGTTGCAATCTAGTATTGTACTTCGATCCAAAGAGGAACTGTTTCCAAAAATTCCATTGCAAGAAGAACAAGAAGGAAAATAAAACAGTTCTATTACGCAGCAGGAATGCATAAATGTGTTTATAAATTAAATTATTCACGTACGGCAAACATTTTGCTTGAGGTTATCGGCAAACTCCTTTTTCCTATGATATGTATAAGTGTGATCTACTGCTGGCAATGTTGCTTGTAAGCAACGTTTCATAATTTTCATAATTTTTGTCAAAAATTTCTAAAACTGACTGAATTGTATTTCTTTAAGTATAATAAATAGATATAAGCACTTAATTTTTTTTTATTTTCACCATTTGCCAAATAAAGAGTTAAAAAGTTTCTCATACACAAGACAATGTGTGAAAGATTCTTTATTTAAACAATTTAAGGGATACAAGGCAGTGTATATCATATAGTTCATTTATTTACTTTAAATATTTAAATAGACAAAATTCCATTCCCTACAAATTCTTTGAGGGTGAGAAGATACTTGGAATATTAAACAACTTCGAAATTTTTTTTTAGCCCACACGCCCAAACACTTCACTGGGCTTGTCATTCCACGTATTACTATATGTGGAGGCCACGCTACCCCTGCTCAGGTCTGTGACTGGCCACTATGAGAGCAGACGTTGCAGTAATCCCCAAACAAAAGAGCTTCTGATGGTGGCTGTCCTTTATTATTTGATTGCTGAGAAATTCCTGTTCAAGCACATGCGCTCTCTCTCTTTCCCCTATCCCCCTCTCTCTCCCTCCACCCCCCTCCTCACAACCGGTCATGTCCTGTAGTGTAACCCTGCTAGGACTGCATGCACCATTGGCCGTGGTCGGATCGAATCACACACAAAGCAGCATTTACCTAGTAAACCCCACCTGTGCATTTCTTAGAGTGAGGTAATATCTCCATCAGATTGATTGTCTAATTAATTAAATCGATGCCCTTCGTGTGGGACAGTTTTCCGTTGCTTTCTATTGGTGGATTACTAGGATTAGAATATTTGATGGGATTCGATCCTACAGCTTCCCAATTTCCGAACCCTACTGTTATTTTTTCCCGTTGCCTCCTATTGGTGTATACTGATACAGTTAAGTCATTTATAGAAAGTCCATTAAGCTGGAGGTAGCTGAAAATTTCAAATTTCAGCTCAGCTGCATGCTGTGTCCATAGAAAATCTGAGGAGATTTCGGACTGGTATGTGTGCTCGCAATAAAGCAACAACAATAAATTGATTAAACGGGGATTGGATATTGCGATTGGATTTTTAAACCTTTGTAGAATTCCTAAATTGGTTCTCTCCACTACATTCGGAAGGAGGAGGAGGAGGAGGAGGAGAAAGGGTGTGTTAGGGGATAGGACAAAGACACAGAAAATACCACAATCCAGGCCGTAGCAGTAGTTGTCATGGCCAGATGTTGGATATCGCTGAAATACATCCTGAATGCACATGCCCAGTGTCCACACGTCACTCGCCAATCTCCTCATGAGCAACCAGCGCCAACGCTCAGAGGTCGGACGGCCGTAGCCAGTTTGGTGGACGCGTGTGTCCGCCAGAGTGCACCACCCTGACGTGGAGGGCGTCTGGAAGTGATTGGAGTGGTAGGAATTAGGATGTTATCAACACGTTCATTGCCAACACTTGGCAGTTATCGATATTGAATGACTCAATTTTCCAAGGGGAATACATGCAACACATGCGATCACAGAGACAGCCCAATGCACACTGTGTATTAGTTTGCTGTTTAGCTATCGAAAGGGCACTGTGGCTGGGACTTACTCCTGTAGCTGTGTGCAATAACCGACTAGCTGGCCTACTGGAACTTTTCGTTGTAACCACCGATTGCCAGAAAAGCCCATTTGTTCTGGCCACATGCCTCCTCTGGCACACGCCTCACATTCGAAACCGCGTCGTCCTAGGAAACCAGCAAAATTTATTTATCGCTGTAATTAGAATTAAATATTACACTTGCAGCCCTAATCTCATAACATTGGACACCGACTCTGGAAATATCCCCCTTATAACTGGGTACAGTTTAACACATAAAATGCTTCATCCTCCTTGGGGCTATTGGTGAATTAGTACAATGTACATCCAGCTCACAAAATAGTTTGATTGGGGTGATCATGTGCCATCACTGTGGATTTTTAGAGTATAAAAGGAGGTGTGATAGGAGCAATCGTACACCTTGCATGTTTATTATTACTGGAGAATCTAGACAATATTGGTTGTTGTTTTGGCCTTCAGTCCTGAGAGTGGTCTGATGCAGCTCTCCATGCTACTCTATCCTGTGCAAGCTTCATCATCTGCCAGTACCTACTGCAACCTACATCCTTCTGAATCTGCTTAGTGTATTCATCTCTTGGTCTCCCTCGCCGTTTTTTACCCTCAAAGCTGCCCTCCGATACTAAATTGGTGATCCCTCGGTGTCTCAGAACATGTCCTACCAACCGATCCCTTCTTCTAGTCAAGTTGTGCCACAAGCTCCTCTTCTCACCAATTCTATTCAATACCTCCTCATTAAGTATGTGATCTACCCATCTAATCTTCAGCACTCTTCTGTAGAACCACATTTCGGAAGTGTCTATTCTCTTCTTGTCTAAGCTATTTATCGTCCATGTTTCACTTCCATACATGGCTACACTCCAATACAAATATTTTCAGAAACCACTTCCTGACATTTAAATCTATACTCGATGTTTACAAAATTTTCTTCTTCACCAACGCTTTCCTTGCCATTCCCATTCTATATTTTATATCCTCTGTACTTCGGCCATCATCAGTTATTTTGCTCTTCAAATAGCAAAACTCCTTTACAACTTTAAGTGTCTCATTTCCTAATCGAAATCCCTCAGCATCACCCTCGTTTTGCTTTTGTTGATGTTCATCTTATATCCTCCTTTCAAGACACTGTCCATTCCGTTCAACTGCTCTTCCAAGTCCTTTGCTGTCTCTGACGTTCGCCGATGACATTGTAATTCTGTCAGAGTTTTTATTTCTTCTCCATGGATTTTAATACCTACTCCGAACTTTTCTTTTGTTTCCTTCATTGCTTGCTCAATATATAGATTGAATAACAACGGGGACAGGCTACAACCTTGTCTCACTCCCTTCCCAACCACTGCATCCCTTTCATACCCCCCGACTCTTATAACTGCCATCTGATTTCTGTACAGATTATAAATAGCCTTTCGCTCCCTGTATTTTACCCCTGCCACCTTCAGATTTTGAAAGAGAGTATTACAACCAACATTGTCAAAAGCTTTCTCTAAGTCTACAAATGCTAGAATCGTAGATTTGCCTTTCCTTAATCTTTCTTCTAAGATACGTCGTAGGGTAGGTATTGCCTCACGTGTTCCAACATTACTATGGAATCCAAGGTGATCTTCCCCGAGGTCGGCTTCTATAAGTTTTATCCATTCGTCTGTAAAGAATGCGCGTTAGTATTTTACCGCTGTGACTTATTAAACTGATAGGTAATTTTCACATTTGTCCACACCTGCTTTCTTTGTGATTGGAATTATTATATTCTTCTTGAAGTATGAGGGTATTTCGCCTGTCTCATACCAAATGGTAGAATTTTGTCAGAACTGACTCTCCCAAGGCTGTCAGTAGTTCTAATGGAATCTTGTCTACTCCCGGGGCCTTGTTTCGACTCAGGTCTTTCAGTGCTCTGTCAAGCTCTACATGCAGTATCATATCTCCTATTTCACCTTCTCCTACATCTTCTTCCATTTCGATAATATTATCCTCAAGTACATTGTCCTTGTATAGACCCTCTATATACTCCTTCCACCTTTCTGCTTTCCCTTCTATGCTTAGAACTGGGTTTCCATCTGAGCTCTTGATATCCATGCAATTGGTTCTCCTTTCTCCAAAGGTCTCTTTAATCTTCCTGTAGGCAGTATCTATCATACCCCTAGTGAGATAAGCCTCTATATCCTTACATTTATAGTCTAGCCATCCCTGCTTAGTCATTTTCCACTTGCTGTCGATCTCATTTTTGAGACGTTTGTATTCCTTTTTGCCTGCTTCATTTATTGCATTTTTATATTTTTCTCCTTTCATCAGTTAAATTGAGTATTTCTTCTGTTACCCAAGGATTTCTACTAGCCCTCGTGTTTTTACCTACTTGATCCTCTGGTGCCTTGACTATTTCATCCCTCAAAGCTACCCATTCTTCTTCTACTGTATTACATTCCCCCATTCCTGTCAATTGTTCTGTTATGCTCTCCCTGAAACTCTGTACAACCTCTGGTTCTTTCAGTTTATCCAGGTCTCATGTCCTTCAATTCCCTCCTTTTTGCAATTTCTTCAGCTTTGATCTTCATTTCATAACCAATAGATTGTGGCCAGAGTCCAAATCTGCCCCTGGAAATGTCTTGCACAAATATTGGTAATATAAGTTATATCGAAATAGGTATGATCTTTAGCAGCACGAATTTAAATATTGTGGTGTCCTAACAGAGGATGGAGGGAAGACAGGGGTTTAAGGTCAGTCTACAAGTTCTGAATGGTGAGAAGTAAATGCCGGCAGACAAATATCCAGTGAAGGGAGGTTGATGATTTGGATCAGCGTCAAACGGTGTCACAGGGCATCTACAAGAGATGCAGATGTTGAGACTCGATACTTGCAGCAGGGGTCTGATTAGCACATTTGATTTGTGTTCAGACTATCTATTACACTGAATGCTAATTCTAAACATTAGAAAAAGCAAAGGAGGCGATTTGTTGCACAACACAAGTCAATATCTAAAGCCACGGGAGCTGCACTACATGAGTCTGCAGACAGCCTCTCTCATGGATCATATCAGCACACGGAATTGTTTTTCAACGGCTGGCGCAGATGATGGATGTAGTGGAGTCTCATACAGGTACTAATCGACTGCTACTATATTTTTAATGATCGGCCTATCCAAAATTCATGCATGTGGACCATAAGGGAAAGGGCAAGTCTTGGGATTTTTATTAGTTTGGTGTACAATAAACGCAATATTCTTGTAGTATATCAGACAGTACATGGGATGTCAGCACTACGACCACACCTATGGGAAACTTTGACGAAAAATTGAATAACGCATTATACGAGGTTTTTCTCGAATTTTACCGATTTCATCACGAGATACTGATGTGAAATACGTTGAAATTGAGGGAAATGCGATAAAATATGTAAAATCACGAAAAACTAGTTAAATATACAAAATTAGAGAAGAATGCCATGAGATATGAAGCTAGCGAAATCAATAGGACTGCATATTCTGGAGGAGGGTGGTAGAATGGCGCTACATAAAGACACCTTAATAGCGGAGATGGCAATATTATCGTGCACATGAGCAATACAACCTATAATCGAACCATGACATCTGTGTGCAAGAGGAAGGTTACAAGGGGCTATGGTAAACTGTAGGACTGTTACACATTCTCTGGCACTGCCTGTAGTGCTTATTTCCTTGTAAGCTGTCGCTGTTCCTTCGTATGCATTTTTGCCTGCTGACGACCATTTTATGGGACTGTTGTGAAAAGATCACAATTTCTGAACTGTAATTGGCCTTCATACTTTTACAGAGGTGTATGACACCAGGTGTTTACAAAGTTGGAGTGTTTGTCTTACTAAGAATTAATGCCTTCTTTGGCGTGATAGGTAGTAGTTTTATCACCTTACAGTGCGTCACCCTAGTTCACCATAAAGAAAGTCACAGGAAGAATGTACACTCCTGGAAATTGAAATAAGAACACCGTGAATTCATTGTCCCAGGAAGCGGAAACTTTATTGACACATTCCTGGGGTCAGATACATCACATGATCACACTGACAGAACCACAGGCACATAGACACAGGCAACAGAGCATGCACAATGTCGGCACTAGTACAGTGTATATCCACCTTTCGCAGCAATGCAGGCTGCTATTCTCCCATGGAGACGATCGTACAGATGCTGGATGTAGTCCTGTGGAACGGCTTGCCATGCCATTTCCACCTGGCGCCTCAGTTGGATCAGCGTTCGTGCTGGACGTGCACACTGCGTGAGACGACGCTTCATCCAGTCCCAAACATGCTCAATGGGGGACAGATCCGGAGATCTTGCTGGCCAGGGTAGTTGACTTACACCTTCTAGAGCACGTTGGGTGACACGGAATACATGCGGACGTGCATTGTCCTGTTGAAAGAGCAAGTTCCCTTGCCGGTCTAGGAATGGTAGAACGATGGGTTCAATGACGGTTTGGATGTACCGTGCACTATTCAGTGTCCCCTCGACGATCACCAGAGGTGTACGGCCAGTGTAGGAAATCGCTCCCCACACCATGATGCCGGGTGTTGGCCCTGTGTGCCTCGGTCGTATGCATTCCTGATTGTGGCGCTCACCTGCTCGGCGCCAAACACGCATACGACCATCATTGGCACCAAGGCAGAAGCGACTCTCATCGCTGAAGACGACACGTCTCCATTCGTCCCTCCATTCACGCCTGTCGCGACACCACTGGAGGCGGGCTGCACGATGTTGGGGCGTGAGTTGAAGACGGCCTAACGGTGTGCAGGACCGTAGCCCAGCTTCATGGAGACGGTTGCGAATGGTCCTCGCCGATACCCCAGGAGCAACAGTGTCCCTAATTTGCTGGGAAGTGGCGGTGCGGTCCCCTACGGCACTGCGTAGGATCCTACGGTCTTGGCGTGCATCCGTGCGTCGCTGCGGTCCGGTCCCAGGTCGACGGACACGTGCACCTTCCGCCGACCACTGGCGACAACATCGATGTACTGTGGAGACCTCACGCCCCACGTGTTGAGCAATTCTGCAGTACGTCCACCCGGCCTCCCGCATGCCCACTATACGCCCTCGCTCAAAGTCCGTCAACTGCACATACAGGACACGTCCACGCTGTCGCGGCATGCTACCAGTGTTAAAGACTGCGATGGAGCTCCGTATGCCACGACAAACTGGCTGACACTGACGGCGGCGGTGCACAAATGCTGCGCAGCTAGCGCCATTCGACGGCCAACACCGCGGTTCCTGGTGTGTCCGCTGTGCCGTGCGTGTGATCATTGCTTGTACAGCCCTCTCGCAGTGTCCGGAGCAAGTATGGTGGGTCTGACATACCGGTGTCTATGTGTTCTTTTTTCCATTTCCAGGAGTGTATATCATGCGCTTTATTACACTGGAATATTAACAGCGTTGTATTCCACACGACTCAGAAGTCACAAGCAGCACAGCTCTAGCATTATAGCGTGTTTAATGCAGGACCATGTAGCCCTTGGAATGTGTTTATGTTCCACGATCATTTCTCTCTTTCTGATACCTTACTTGTATGGGCGCAAAACACAGGACCAATAATTTGGAATATTTTATATGAATCTACTGTGCTACCAGTTCTAAACTACATTCGTCTGGAGCTCAATCATGCACAAATTTCTTCTTTACGATCATCTGTTATATCATCACAACACTTTCATATCTACCATACACCGATAAGTGGTGCTAACCTCTTCCACATGTCTGCATCTGGAGATGCGCTGTGAGTACGATTGGTGTGGAATAGTCTCCCTGAACACCTGTTACGGATTCAGCTCTCTCTGTTCCTTCACGAGACCTGGGGTTTAATGGGTATAATAACCTCCTACTTCTAGTCAGTTGAAAATGAAATAGGAGACAGTTTTTAGGGAGGGTTGGTCAAAGACAGTGCAAGGAGACCTTTCAATATCCAACTTTATCTAATCAATGCAAGAATAGTCTGTGACCCACATCCACGCAGGGAAAGATGGGCAATCGTAATACTAATTACGCAGTATGATCAAACTGCTAGAAATATGTAGATAACCTAACTTCATAAGTAGAGATGCTGTCTGGTCTACTTTGTGCAGTACATCCATTCATCGATAATTTTTGTACATATGCACCAGTCATCTATCTACATTCGCAATGGTACTCGCAAAGTAGAGGGGGGCAGTTTAGTGATGATGTAGAACCTGGGAAACATGCCACCATGTCACTGGTCCGCGTTGATATTATGGAAAACTGATAATATTGCTGAAATTGATAGCACCATCAACTGTGGTGCTTATTACAGTGCATCGGTGGCATCTTTTCCATCTACTGGTACATGGTTGATTACCACATAATGATTGACCGACTCCACCTGTTTGAGAGGGAGAGAGTCTTTATGAGAGCAACACGTTCCAGGGATGACCAGCACTGATTCCTTATATTGCAGCTATGTACGTGATATCTGTTTCAATCATAATGGAACACCAAGACGTCTGCTACCCCCATCACTATTGAAGATGAGATTAAATGTACAGGTCATCACCTGTGTATAGCTGTTTGGAAACGCTCCACAATGCCGCAAACTCTTCCAGTTTCCACATGTTGTGATGTTTCCCACATTTTTGTCAGTAAGAAACACCGCCTCTCTCTTATTTCAACCATCCTGTGTGCTGTGAGAACAGCATCATAGTTTACTCCATGCAATGTCCAGCATTCTGTGAGAGCCAATGGATCGAAATGTGTTTATGTCGGTTTAACACCTGACAGAGACCTTGAAGTCATGGTGGACAAAAAAAACAAGTATGGCGGTGTACAAAGCTGCAGACATATACTACTTCGATGTGTTACAGCGGAAAGCAACATATCAAACAAAGGCCCAATGACACTCTATTTTAATTGATAGTCTGTGGGATATGGTGGTCCTACAGTGCAGGTCCTGAAGCGACTTCGATCACTGGTTACCTGCTCCAGTCAAGCAGTACCTGTATATTTTCAGTAGGATCACCACATAGCACACAGACGGTACTTGTTTTTGACATATCGGAAGAGAGGAACACAGTAACACCTTATCAAATTCTCTATTGGGTGAGAGTGAAGTTTTTATAGCTCATAGTTTCTTTCTATTGGATGGTACAAAATAACGAAGATAGAGATAATGTTTTCGTGACAGATAGAAATGCACCCTGAGGGATGCTGTGCGCTAAGTCCGCCGCTGGCGGCCGGAGTGGCCGTGCGGTTCTAGGCGCTACAGTCTGGAGCCGAGAGACCGCTACGGTCGCAAGTTAGAATCCTGTCTCGGGCATGGATGTTTGTGTGATGTCCTTAGAACTAATTAAACCTAACTAACCTAAGTTCTAGGCGACTGATGAGCTCAGAAGTTAAGTCACATAGTGCTCAGAGACATTTGAACCATTTGTAGTTTGAAAACATCCCTCAAAGCTGTAGCAAAATCATTGTCCATCTTCTAGTTGACATATTATGAGGAGTCTACCTAACTTTCCTCATAAACACTACTGTAACTGCTGGTACTGTCTTTCCTACTAGCTTGTGTCGCAGGAGAAAGCTTTGTTTGGCACTGGCTTTACACATTGCACCCGGTTAGCAGAGCTACGACAAAATGTTCCCATTTCCACCACACGGTAAAAAGATGGTCCCGTTGCATTAACTCAGTTCTCCGTGTTTGTTTCTCCAACTTCGGCTCAGTTACGACTCAAACTGTGATGACCACATGGACAAGGCTGCAGTGAGATCGTGGCAGAGACCGAGGGAGAGTTACAAGGTGCAGAGGGACTGATTAACATCACGATGGAGTTTTGCCGTACAGGGTCCTTAGCAGACAGGATCGAAAGAGGTAACTAGTTTTGAGATAGGAGAGTGCCGTGAATATAATCTACCAGTGGCTGTAATCATGAAAATGTGAATCTCGTGTCACTGTGGCCTCCCGTCGGGTAGAGTGTTCGCCGGGTGCAAGTCTTTCTACATCTACATTCATACTCCGCAAGCCACCTGACGGTGTGTGGAGGTGGGTACCCTGAGTACCTCTATCGGTTCTCCCTTCTATTCCAGTCTCGTATTGTTCGTAGAAAGATGCATTGTCGGTATGCTTCTGTGGGGGTTCTAATCTCTCTGATTTTATCCTCATGGTCTCTTCGCGAGATATACGTAGGAGGGAGCAATATACTGCTTGACACTTCGGTGAAGGTATGTTCTCGAAACTTTAACAAAAGCCCGTACCGAGCTACTGAGCGTCTCTCCTGCAGAGTCTTCCACTGGAGTTTATCTTTCATCCCGTAACGCTTTCGCGATTACTAAATGATCCTGTAACGAAGCGCGCTGCTCTCCGTTGGATCTTCTCTGTCTCTTCTATCAAACCTATCTGGTGCGGATCCCACACTGCTGAGCAGTATTCAAGCAGTGGGCGAACAAGCGTACTGCAGCCCACTTCCTTTTTTTTCGGATTGCATTTCCTTGGGATTCTTCCAACGTATCTCGGTCTGGCATCTGCTTTACAGACGATCAACTTTATATGATCATTCCATTTTAAATCACTCCTAATGCGTACTCCCAGATAATTTATGCAATTAACTGCTTCCAGTTGCTGACCTATTTTGTAGATAAATAAGGGATCTATCTTTCTATGTATTCGCAGCACATTACACTTGTCTACATTGAGATTCAATTGCCATTCCTTGCACCATGCGTCAATTCGCTGCAGATCCTCCTGCATTTCAGTACAATTTTCCATTGTTGCAACCTCTCGATACACCACAGTATCACCTGCAAAAAGCCTCAGTGAACTTCCGATGTCATCCACCAGGTCATTTATTGTGAAAAGCAACGGTCCTATGACACTCCCCAGCGGCACACCTGAAATCACTCTTACTTCGGAAGACTTCTCTCCATTGAGAATGACATGTTGCGTTCTGTTATCTAGGAACTCCTCAATCGAATCACACAATTGGTCTGATAGTCCGTATGCTCTTACTTTGTTCGTTAAACGACTGTGGGGAACTGTGTCAAACGCCTTGCGGAAGTCAAGAAACAGGGCATCTACCTGTGAACCAGTGTCTGTTGCCCTCTGAGTCTCGTGGACGAATAGCGCGAGCTGGGTTTCAAACGACCGTCTTTTTCGAAACCTATGCTGATTCCCACAGAGTAGATTTCTAGTCTCCAGAAAATACATTGTACTCGAACATAATACGTGTTCCAATATTCTATAACTGATCGACGTTAGAGATATAGGTCTATAGTTCTGCACATCTGTTCGATGTCCCTTCTTGAAAACGGGGAGGACCTGTGCCCTTTTCCAATCCTTTGGAACGCTTCGCTCTTCTAGAGACCTACGGTACACTGCTGCAAGAAGGGGGGCAAGTTCCTTCGCGTACTCTGTGTAAAATCAAACTGGTATCCCATCAGGTCCAGCGGCCTTTCCCCTTTTGAGCAATTTTAATTGTTTCTCTGTCCCTCTGTCGTCTATTTCGATATCTACCATTTTGTCAACTGTGCGACAATCTAGAGAAGGAAGTACAGTGCAGTCTTCCTCTGTGAAACAGCTTTGGAAGAAGACATTTAGTATTTCGGCCTTTAGTCTGTCATCCTCTGTTTCAGTACCATTTTGATCACAGTGTGGACATTTTGTTTTGATCCACCTACCGCTTTGACATAGGACCAACATTTCTTAGGATTTCTGCCAAGTCAGTACATAGAACTTTACTTTCGAATTCATTGAACGCCTCTCGCATAGCCCTCCTCACACTACCTTTCGCTTCGCGTAATTTTTGTTTGTCTGGAAGGCTTTGGCTATGTTTATGTTTGCTGTGAAGTTCCCTTTGCTTCCGCAGCAGTTTTCTAACTCGGTTGTTGTACCACGATGGCTCTTTTCCATCGCTTACGATCTTGCTTGGCACATACTCATCTAACGCATAGTGTACGATGGTTTTGAACTTTGTCCACTGATTCTCAACACTATCTGTATTTGAGACAAAACTTTTATGTTGAGCCATCAGGTACTTTGTAATCTGCGTTTCGTCACTTTTGCTAAACAGAAAAATCTTCCTACCTTTTTTAATATTTCTATTTACGGCTGAAATCATCGATGCAGTAACCGCTTTATGATCGCTGATTCCCTGTTCTGCATTAACTGATTCAAATAGTTCGGGTCTGTTTGTCACCAGAAGGTCTAATATGTTATCGCCACGAGTCGGTTCTCTGTTTAACTGCTCAAGGTAGTTTTCAGATAAAGCACTTAAAAAAATTTCACTGGATTCCTTGTCCCTGCCACCCGTTATGAACGTTTGAGTCACCCAGTCTGTATCCGGCAAATTAAAATCTCCACCCAGAACTCTAACATGGTGGGGAAATGTACTCGAAATGTTTTCCAAATTATTCTTCATGTGCTGAGCCCGGGGTCCTATAGAGACATCCAATTACGATGTCTGAGCCTGCTCTATCCTTGACCCTCACCCAAATCATTTGACAATTCGGATCTCCGTCAATTTCCTTCGATACTATTGCACTTCTTATCGCTATAAACACGCCTCCCCGTTCACTGTCCAGCCTGTCTCTGCGGTATACATTCCAATCTGAGTTTAGGATTTCATTACTGTTTACGTCTGGTTTCAGCCAACTTTCTGTCCCTAGTACTATATGGGCGCTGTGACCGTTTATTAATGAGAGCAGTTCTGGGACCTTTCTATAGACGCTCTTGCAGTTTACTATTAGCACATTAATATTGTTATTCCCTGTTGCATTTTGCCTACTCCTACCTTGCCGCGTCTCAGGAGGCGTCTTGTCGGGCCTAGGGAGGGAATTCTCTAACCTAAAAACCCCCATGTGCACTCCACACGTACTCCGCTACCCTTGTAGCCGCATCCGGCCTGTAGTGCACGCCTGACCTATTCAGGGGGACCCTACATTTCTGCATCCGATAGCGGAGGTCAAGAAATTTGCACCCCAGCTCTCCGCAGAATCGTCTGAGCCTCTGGTTTAAGCCTTCCTCTCGGCTCCAAACCAGAGGACCGCGATCGGTTCTGGGAACGATACTACAAATAGTTAGCTCAGATTCCACCCCGCGAGCGAGGCTTTCCGCCTTCACCAATTCCGCCAACCGCCTGTACGAACTGAGGATGACCTCTCAACCCAGACGGCAGGAGTCATTCGTGCCGACATGAGCAACAATTTGCAGTCAGGTGCACCCAGCGCTCTCTATCGCCGCCGGTAGGGCCTCCTTCACATCTCGGATGAGACCCCCCGGCAAGCAGACAGAGTGAACACTGGCCTTCTTCCCCGACCTTTCCGCTATTTTCCTAAGGGGCTCCATCATCCCCCTAACGTTGGAGCTCCCAATAACTAATAAACCCCTCCCCCCGTGTGCCTGCTCGGACCTTGCTGAAGGAGCAGCCACATGTCTACTCACAGACAGAGCGGGTGATGCCACACGGCCAGCCTCCACATTGACCCTCCGCCTCGTGCGCCGCGAACGCCACTGAACCCGCCACTCCCCTTGCGGAGAGGGTGGCCCAACCGCGCCCGGTACCCGAGAAGATATCTTGACAGCAGGGACAGTGGGTGAAGCATGTAACACCTGGGGTGTACCTTGCGACGCTCCAGACTCCCCGCTGCCGCTACACTCCGAGGTAGCAGCCTGAAGACGGATGACCGCGGCCATCAACACGCTCAGCTGTTCGTGAAGAGTGGCCAGCTCCTCGTGCGTCCGTACACAGCAGTCACATATCCTATCCATCCTAAGGAATTAATTTACTGAAGAGACTTAATCAACTTTTAACTACTGCTAATTCACTAAATGCGGCTGATTATTGACTAAACTGTGATTGCTAGCCACTTCTTGTAGAAAACAATGAAAATAGCACTACCCGTCTCTGGACTGTATTGAAAACAAACACTAGCACTACTGGCACTATGGCTCACTAAAGGGACTCTCTCTGACTGTATTCAAAACTAACACGAAATCTATGGAACACTATTAATAGCAGTCGACAATTAAAGCTTCCTAAAAGCAAAAACACACGGTAAAAGAAGTGACAAGTAAGAAAAATACAGTTAATACTTAAATAACGTAGCTCGCTGCACAGCAGACGTGAAGCAGACGGCGGTTAGGACGACATTTTCGGTTTGACGCCACTTCGACGAGTTGCGCGTCGATGGGGGATGAAATGATGATGGTTAGAACAACACAACATCCAGTCCCTGAGCGGAAAAAATCTCCAGTCCAGCTGGGAATCGAACCCGGTCGCTTAGGATTGACATTCTGTCGAGCTGACCACTCAGCTACCGGGACTGGACGCTGTAATCATTAAGACAACGCGATAGGATGCACCCAAAATATGTGGCTGAATGGTACTAAATTCCAGACAGCATTTCTGGCTGAAAGCTTGACACTAAAGACCTGAGAAGTCATGGGATTTTATACATATTTTATGACGTCCATCTAGTGATGCATTTTTAAGTGATTGCTCATATAACATACCATCCACTGTATGTGATCATTCTCAATCAACCATCAACCTCCCCTATAGCCACGTGGATATATCGCAGAACCTCTGTTACACTGTCTACATACTATCGATATAGAAGACGCTACAAATACTGTTTGTCAGTGTGACAAATACGTAGCAGCTGCAAGAAGCAGTTGCAAATATTGGACTAGTACCATGTTTCTTAGCTGCATCGCTTTCTAAATTCGGTGATAGTGTTGACTTTATTACGGGCTTACATCGCTAGCAATGTGCACCTACACTTTCGGTCTGTTAATACAGAAACCGCAATCACTATCCACGTTCAATATCTTGGTATTTGTGCGGAAGACTACTTTATTCAGAAGCACTAGCATACCTCGATTTATAAGGAAGGTATACTTTTCAGCATGGATATCGTTGTTGATACTTGGGTGTCTGTAGAACGAAGACCGATTTTTATGCGGGGTTACAATAACATGGTCTTTGCGATCGTGTTTTTAATATCTGGTAGCTCATAAGACGATTATGCCTCTCTTCCTAAGACACACATGCAAGGTAAACAAATGAGGCATGTCGATCCATCGCGGTTTTCCACTGAATATTGCTTGGAGCCACCAGCATTCAGTTACTGGCGAAGTATTGTACTTAGTAGGCGGTGTGAATGGCAGGCTTATAAAGCTAGTTTTGGGGGTGTGAAGTGACTGTGGTTATTGTTTCAACATGTACAAAGAAAACGGCTGTGTCCAGTCATAAGGGAGATATGGGTTTGACATGGGGGACTGCAGTTTCAAGGCATCGATAGCCATAAGGAGGTGCCCAGTCATAAGAGGGTTATTGATATTTCCAGAGCCACAGTCCTCAGGAGGAGGTGTTTCTGTTACTTCGATCTCTGTTTAATGTTATCAGGTTGGGGCTGCAATCGAACTATGTGATTGTAATTACAGTGATAAATACGTCGCTGGTTTCCTAGGACGACAAAGTTCGTCATGAGGAGCACGTGGCAGAGGTAGACTGTGGCCAGAACAAATGGGTTTGCTGGCTAAAAGCTCTTGCGAGTGGTAGAGACAAAGAAAAGTTCAGGCCAGCGGACTAGTCGTTTTTTGCGCACAGCTGCAGGACAACTCCCGGCGATTATGCCCTCTGGATAGCTGAATAGCGAACTGATAGTCAGTACGAGTTGAGCTGTCTTTTCGATCGCGTGTGTTGCATGTATTCTCCATGGCCAATTGAGCAATTCAGTATTGATCACTGCCAAGTGTTGGTCCTGAACGCATTGATGAAATACGAAGTCCTACAACTCAATTATCCCTGGACTCCGCTCATGGCTTGGATGGTGCATTCTGGTATACACGCACATCCATGGCTGCTACAGTTTTCTCTGGCCTCTGAGCGTTGGCAATGGCGGTTTACTAGGGGACAGGTGCGCTGTGTGTGGACGATCAGGAGGTGGTTTAAGTGTGTCAGGTTTAGTGCTTCTCAATACGTCACAGTGATCTGTCTTTCAGTGGTATTTGCTGTTGTCTCTATCATATCAGGCAGTAGACCCTTCCTTCTCGTTCTCCTCCATCTCCATCTCATTATAGCACCAGTACAAACTCTCCACAGATTGTTTATAGACATAGCGTGCAACTGAACTGAACTTCGAAATTTTCAGTTACCTTCAACTTAATGGACTTTCTACCAAATGACGTAACTGTACTAGTATCGACCGATAGGAGGCAAGTGAAAAAAATAACAGTAGGGTTTGCATACTGGGAGGTTGTAAAAATGGCTGTGAGCACTATGGGACTTAACAGCTCAGGACATCAGTCCCCTAGAACTTAGAACTACTTAAACCTAACTAACCTAAGGACATCACACACATCCATGCTCGAGGCAGGATTCGAACCTGCGGCCGTAGCAGTCGCGCGGTTCCAGACTGAAGCGCCTAGAAACGCTCGGTCACTCCGGCCGGCTGGGAGGTTGTAGGATAACATCCCATCAAATATTCCAGTTCTATTATCCACCAATAGGAAGCAAGGAAAAACTGTCCACAAAAAGGGTACCGATGTAATTAATTACTCAATCAGTCTGATAGAGTGCGGGAATATTTCCAAGACATCCACACCTGGGGTTTACCAGGTAAATGCTGCTTTGTTTGTGGTTTAAACCAACAATGACCAACGGTGCGTACAGTCCTGGCAGTGGCACACTACATGACGTGACTGCTTGAGAGAGAGAGAGAGAGAGAGAGAGAGAGAGAGAGAGAGCATGTGCTTCAACAGGAATTTCTCAGGTATCAAATATCGAAACTTTGCCACCAGCTGAAGCTTTTGTTTAGGGATTAGTGCAACTTCCGCTCTGCCAGTAGCCAGTCATGGACCTGAGTGGGAGTAGTGCAGCCTCCGCATGAAGAAATAGGCGAAATGGCCAGCCTCGCGAAGTGGTTGGAGGTGTGGTCGCACAGTGCTATGAGGTTGATGAAAAGGATTTTCAACAGTGTAATAACGCTTGGTGAGTTATGTTGATGGAATTCCTTGCACAATTGGGATAAAAAAGCGCCACAATTGTTTAAATATTCCGAACTACATTGTCACCATCAAAATTTTCCAGGCTCTCGTAAACGACGGCGAGAAATATTTACAAAAATTCTAAATAATTCTAATAATTCTAATATTTCAAATATTTCCCCCTATGAGGGAATATAACTTGGTTCAAGAATCATGAAAGAAGATTGTATACATGGAAGAAGCTTAGAGATACTAGAAGGTATCAGATAGATTATATAATGGTAAGACAGAGATTTAGGAACCAGGTTTTAAATTTTAATGACAAAAAATAAGGTTCAAATGGCTCTGAGCACAGTGGGACTTAAAATCTGAGGTCATCAGTCCCCTAGAAATCGGAAATAAATAAACCTAACTAACCTAAGGACATCACACACATCCATGCCCGAGCCAGGATTCGAAACTGCGACAGTAGCGGTCGCGCGGTTCCAGACTGTAGCACCTAGAACCGCTCGGCCACTCAGGCCGACAAATTGTAAGGCATTTTCAGGGGTAGATGTGGACTCTGACCACAATCTATTGGTTATGAATTGCAGATTAAAACTGAAGAAACTGCGAAAAGGGGAGAATTTAAGGAGATGGGACCGTGGATAAACTGACTAAACCAGAGATTGTACAGAGTTTTAGGGAGAGCATAGGGGCACAATTGACAAGAATGGGGGAAAAGAAATACAGCAGAAGAAGAATGGGTAGCTCTGAGGGATGAAGAAGTCAAGGCAGCAGAGGATCAGGTAGATAAAAAGACGAGAGATGCTAGAAATCTTTGGGTAACAGAAGAAATATTGAATTTAATTGATGAAAGGAGAAAATATAAAAATGCAGTAAATGAAGCGGGCAAAAAGGAATAGAAACGTCTCAAAAATGAGATCGGCAGGAAGTGCAAAATGGCTAACCAGGGATGGCTAGACGACAAATGTAAGAATGTAGAGGGCTCATCTCACTAGGGGTAAGATAGATACTGCCTACAGGAAGAAAGGAGAAAGGAGAACCACTTACATGGATATCAAGAGCTCAGATGGAAACCCAGTTCTAAGCAAAGAAGGGAAAGCAGAAAGGTGGAAGGAGTATATAGAGGGTCTATACAAGGGCAATGTAATTGAGGACAATGTTATGGAAATGAAAGAGGATGTAGATGAAGGTGAAATGGGAGATATGATACTGCAAGAAGAGTTTGAAAGAGCACTGAAAGACCTGAGTCGAAACAAAGACCCGAGAGTGGACAACATTCCATTAGAACTACTGACAGCCTTGGGAGAGCCAGTCCTGACAAAACTCTACCATCTGGTCAGTAAGATATATGAGACAGGCGAAATACCCTCATACTTCAAGAAGAATATAATAATTCCAATTCCAAAGGAAGCAAGTGTTGACAGATGTGAAAATTACCGAACTATCAGTTTAATAAGTCACGGCTGTAAAATACTAGCACGAATTCTTAACAGAAGAATGGAAAAACTGGTAGAAGCCGAACTCAAGAAAGATCAGTTTGGATTCCGTAGAAATGCTGTAACACGTGAGGCAATACTGACCCTACGGCTTATCTTAGAAGAAAGATTAAGGAAAGGCAAACCTACATTCCTAGCATTTGTAGACTTAGAGAAAGCTTTTGACAGTGTTGACTGGAATACTCTCTTTCAAATTCTGAAGGTGGCAGGGGTAAAATACAGGGAGCGAAAGTCTATTTTCAATTTTAACAGAAACCAGATGGCAGTTATAAGAGTCAAGGGGCACGAAAGAGAAGCAGTGGTTGGAAAGGGATTGAGACGGGATTGTAGCCTCTCCCCGATGCTGTTGAATCTGTATATTGAGCAAGTAGTAAAGAAAACCAAATATAAATTCGGAGTAGGTATTAAAATTCATGGAGAAGAAATAAAAACTTTGACAGAGTTACAATGTCATTCGCGAACCTCAGAGACAGCAAAGGACTTGGAAGAGCAGTTGAACGGAATGGACAGTGTCTTGAAAGGAGGATATAAGATGAACATCAACAAAAGCAAAACGAGGATAATGGAATGTAGTCGAATTAAGGCCTGTGATGCTGAGGGAATTGGATTAGGAAATGAGACGTTTAATGTAGTAAAGGAGTTTTGCTATTTGGGGAAAAAAATAACTGATGATGTTCTAAGTAGAGAGGATATAAAATGTAGACCGAGAATGGCAAGGAAAGCGTTTCTGAAGAAGAGAAATTTGTTAAAACCGAGTATAGATTTAGAAGTATTTGTATGGAGTACGTGGACGATAAATAGTTTGGACAAGAAGAGAATAGAAGCTTTCGCAATGTGGTGCTATACAAAGATGCTGAAGATTAGTTGGGTGGATCACATATCTAATGAGAATGTATTGAATAGAATTGGGGAGAAGAGGAGTTTGTGGCACAACTTGACTAGAAGTAGGAATCGGTTGGTAGGACATGTTCTGAGGCATCAAGGAATCACCAATTTAGTACTGGAGGGCAGTGTGGAGGGTAAAAATCGTAGAGGGAGACCAAGAGATGACTACACTAAGCAGATTCAGAAGGATGTAGGTTGGGGTAGGTGCTGGGAGATGAAGCAGCTTGCACAGGATAGAGTAGCATGGAGAGCTGCATCAAACCAGTCTCAGGACTGAAGACCAAAACAACAACAACAAAACGTGAGTGATTTACAATGACTACTGTTAACCAGCTGCCCCACACTTTGTATAGACCCTCTACATACTCCTTCGACCTCCCACCTTTCCCATCTTTGCTGAAGACTGGTTTTCCATCTGAGATCTTTATATTCGTACAGCTGCTTCTCTTTGTTTCCCGAATACCTCCTTAACTTTCCTGTAGCCTAATTCACACAACAATTTCGGTCGAGTGGTAAAAAGTGAAACAAATGCCTGAAATGGCATCGGCTTTTATTGAAATGTAAAAAGACATTAAAACTAGGGCAACAGACGGGCAACTTGGCAAACTGTCAGCGTGGCGGGTGCGAGGTAGGGCGATGTTACTAAATCGCATCGTCCCATGTCTGGCTAATAAACACTCTCCGAAAGGTACGACTTTTATCCAGGACGGCGCCCCACTCCGCACTGCTACACGTGTGCAAGATGTCTCGCGCACATTATTTAGTGAGGATCACGAGCTGAGCAGCCACTCCCGGCTCCCCAGACCTCAGTACGTGTGATTATTGGCTGTGGGCTTAGCTGAGGTCTCAAGTCACCCGCGATCGTCCGACCGCATTAACGATGCTAAAAGACAACACTCGACGGCAGTTTTTCACCATACCTACTGGTGTGTTGTACAGAGCATATCACAACGTTGTCGCCTGACTACAGGCACTGTGGGTGAATGACGGCCGACATACTGAGCATTTGTTATAAGTAACATCTTCAAAACTCCATTGCTATGCTAAATATTGCTTTTGTATCATATAAAGAGCCATCTGTTGGTGTACATCTACATCTACATCTACATGGATACTCTGCAAATTACATTTAAGTGCCTGGCAGAGGGTTCATAGAAACACCTTCACAATTCTCTATTATTCCAATTTCGTATAGCGCGGGGAAAGAATGAAAACCTGTATCTTTCCGTACGAGCTCTGATTTCCCTTATTTTATGGTGGTGATCGTGCCTCCCTATATAGTTCGGTGTCAACAAAACATTTTCGCACCCGGAGGAGAAAGTTGGTGATTGGAATTTCGTGAGAAGATTCCGTCACTACGAAAAACGCCTTAAATGATGCCTAACCCACATCCGGTATCATTTCGGTGACACTCTCTCCCATATTTCGCGATAAAACAAAATGTGCTGCCTTTCTTTGAACTTTTTCGATGTACTCCGTCAGTCCTATCTGGTAGGTATCCCATACCGCCCAGCAGTATTCTAAAAGAGGACGGACAAGTGTAGTGTAGGCAGTCTCCTTAGAAAATATAACCGACCTACTAAGTGTCCTGAAAATAAAACGCAGCCTTTGGTGAGCCTTTCCCACAACATTTTCTATGTGTTCTGTCCAATTTAACTTGTTCGTAATTCTAATACCTAGATATATAGTTGAATTTACGGCTTTTCGATTAGACCTATTTATCGTGTAACCGAAGTTTAAAGAGTTCCTTTTAGTACTCTTGTGGATGATCTCATACTTTTCGTTATTTAGGGTCAGCTGCCACTTTTCGCACAATCAGATATCTTTTCTAAATCATTTTGCAGTTTATTTTGATCTTTTGATCTAGGCGCGCAGTCCGGAACCGTGCGACTGCTACTGTCGCAGGTTCTAATCCTGTGTGTGATGTCCTTAGGTTAGTTAGGTTTAAGTAGTTCTAAGTTCTAGGGGACTAGTGACCGCAGCAGTTGAGTCCCATAGTGCTCAGAGTAATTTAAATTTGATCTTTTGATGGCTTTATTAGTCGATAAACGGAAGCGTCATCTGCAAACAACCGAAGACAGCTGCTCAGATTGTCTCCCAAATCGTTTATATGGATAAGGAACAGAAAAGGGCCTATAGCACTACCTTGGGGAACGCCGGAAATCACTTCTGCTTTACTCGATGACGTTCCGTCAGTTACTAAGAATTGTGACCTCCGTGACAGGAAATGGCCAATCCAGTCACAAAACTGAGACGATATTCCATAATCACGCATTTTCACTACGAGCCGCTTGTGCAGTACAGTGTCAAAGGCCTTCCGGAAATACGGAATCGATCTCAAATCCCTTGTCAATAGCACTCAACAAGAGCTAGTTGTGTTTCACAGGAACGATCTTTACTAAACCCATGTTGACTGCCTGTCAATAGACCGTTTCCTTCGAGGTAATTCGTAATGTTCGAACACAATATATGTTCTAAAGTCCTGCTGCATATCGACGTTAACGATATGGTCCTGCAAGTTAGTGGATTACTCCTACTACCTTTCTTGTATATTGGTGTGACCTGTGCAACCTTCCAGTATTGGGGTACAGATCTCACGTTGAGCGGACGGTTGTATATGATTGTTAAGCATGGAGCTAATGCATCAGCATACTCGGAAAGGAACCTAATTTTTATACAGTCTGGAGCAGAAGACTTGCTTTTACTAAGTGATTTGAGTTGCTTCACTACTCCAAGGATTTACTTCTACGTTGCTCTCGTTGGCAGCTGTTCTCGATTCGAATTCTGGAACATTTACTACTTCTTCTTTTGTGAAGGCATTTCGGAAGGCTGCGTTTAGTAACTCTACTTCGGTAGCTCTGTCTTCGATAGTATCTCCAGTGTTATACCGCAGAGGAGACATTGATTGTAAATTGCCACTAGCATACTTCATATACGACCAGCATATCTTGGATTTGTCTGCCAGGTTTCGAGACAAAGTTTCGTCGTGGAAACTGTTATAGGCATCTCGCATTGAACTCTGGCTATCCTTTAGAGAAGCCCGGAATTTAGCGCAATCTTAGGGATTTTGCGTCTGTTTAAATTTGGCATGTTTGTTTAGTTGTTTCTGCAACAGTGTTCTAACCCGTTTTGTGTACCACGGAGGATCAGCTCCGCCGTTTGTTAGTTTATTTCGTATAAAATCTCTCAATTGCTGCCGATACTATTTTTTGAATGCAAACGACTTCTGGTCTACACTTATATTATTAATTTGGAATGAGTCTCTCAGGAAGGCGTCAAGTGAATTTTTATCAGCATTTTTGATTAGGTATACTTTTTGTTTGTTTTTCGAGGATTTCGGGATTACAATATACAGTCTCGCTACGACAACCCTGTGTTCACTAATCCCTATAACGGTTTTGATGCTCGTTGTTAACTCAGGATTATTTGTCATTTGCACTTCCTTTAGTTTCAGTAAAAACCTAAATTTGGGAAATTTGTGGTAAGTTCCTGTGGGACCAAACAGCTGAGACCATCGGTCCCTAACATAAACTGACTTACATTACGGACAAAACACACACCCGTGCCCGAGGAAGGGCTCGAACCTCCGAGGGGAGCCGTGCGAACCGTGGCAAGGCGCCCAAGACAACTCGGCTACCGCGTGCGGCTATCTCTACCTGCATTATTCCGTGAAATATTGACTTTTGAAATAATACGGACTTTAGCATTTCCCTGCACAATATCAACAGCAAGGCTTCCAAGACACTTCCCTGGGGCACAATCTAAGTTACTTTGATACTTAATGATGACTCTTCATCCAAGATTACAAGCTACATTCTCCTTATCAAATATCCTCAACTGACGCAAATTTTCATTGATTCCTCATAGTGCCTTACTTTTGACAATAGTATAGCAGTGGTACTGAATCAAATACTTTTCGAAAATCGAAAAATACTGCATTTATCTGCTTTCGTCCATTACTTTTAGCAGTAATCTGAGAAAATAGCGAGTTGGGTTTCACGTGATCATTGTTTTCGGAAATCATACAGGTCGCCATGGGGAGGTCATTCTGTCAGAGATACCTCGTTATTTTTTAATTTAGAATATATTCGAAGATTCTATAACAAATCGATATCAAGGATACCGGACGGAAGTTTTGAGGATCACGTGTACTGCCCTTCTTGTAAACGGGTGCGATCTGTGATTTCTTCCAACTACTGGGCAGGGCTTTTTGTTCGTGCGATGGACGATGGATTATAGTTAACAGAACTGCCGCAAATACCATGCACCGTGTTAAGGGATCGGCCGAGCCATGGAGCTTCATTCAATTTGAGAGATTTCAGCTGTTCTCAATGTTCGATGATCTATTGGAATTTGCCGGACGCTGTGGCCGAGCGGTTCTAGGCGCTTCAGCCCGGGAATGCGCTGCTGCTACGGTCGCAGGTTCGAATCCTGCCTCGGGCATGGATGTGTGTGATGTCCTTAGGTTAGTTAGGCTTAAGTAGTTCCAGGTCTAGGGGACTGATGACTTCAGATGTTAAGTCCCATAGGGCTCAGAGCAATTTGAACCATCTATTGAAACTGATTAAAGGTAAACACACTATATGAGCAGAAGCGTTCTCTTCTGCAAATGCTTTGCAAAAAAGAGATGAGAGTCCTTTTTGAACAGCAATCTGTTGTAGACTAATTATTATTGGTTTTCCCATATTAAGGATACTGCAAATAATTAAACAGTATTTTCACCATATTTATAACGCATCTTCCTAGTCATTCTGGGAGTATGGATATACGTTATAACACACATAAAAACTATAGGCCATGAAAGAATAACGCGAATGAGACGAAAATCCGTCAATGTGTAGTACATGTACAGAACAATGTGGATGATTTATCCAACAGAAAGTGCTTCAGAAATCGAGCAAGTAAGTAACTCGTTGATCCACATCTGGTGCTTATTCAGGTATTTATTCGATTCGGCATTATTAAGTACAGTTGTTGGATGTTCTCCTGAGGTATATCGTGCCAAAATTCTGTCGAACTGACGCGTTAGATCGGCGAAATCCCGACGAAAGATCCGTACCCAAAGACTGGAAAGTTGCACAGGTCACACCAATATTCAAGAAAGGTAGTAGGATAACATTATGAATTACATCGAAGAAAACGATCTATTGACACACAGTGAACATGGATTTAGTGAAGATCGTTCTTATGTAACATGTGAAGTGTTGACTGCTATTGACAAGTGATTTCAAATCGATTCCGTATTTCTGGATATCCAGAAGGCTTTTGACACTGTACCACATGAGCGGCTTTTAGTGAAATTGCGTGCTTTGGAACATCGTCTCAGTTTTGTGACTGGATTTGTGATTCGCTGTCAGAGAAGTCACAGTTCGTAGCAATCGATGGAAAACCATCGAGTAAAACAGAAGTGACTTCTGGCGTTCCAAAGGTAGTGTTATAGGCCCTTTTCTGTTCCTTATATTTATAAACGATTTGGAAGACAATCTGAGTAGCTGTCATAGATTGTTTGCAGATGACCCTGTCGTTTATCGACTAGTAAAGTCGTGAGAAGAGCAAAACAAATTACAACACGATTTAGAAAATATATCTGTATAGTGCGAAAATTGGCAATTGACCCTAAATAACGAAAAGCGTGAGGTCATCCATTTGAGTGCTGAAAGGAATTCGTTAAACTTCGGTTACACGATAAATCAGTCAAATATGAAGGCCGTAGATTCAACTAAATGCCTAGGAATTACAATTACGAACAACCAAAAATTGGAAGGAACACAAAGAAAATGTTGTGTGAACGGCTAACCAAAGACTCCGTTTTATTGGTAGGACACTTAGAAAATGTAACAGATCTACTAACGAGACTGACTACACTACGTTTATCCGTCCTCTTTTAGAATACTGCTGCGTGGTGTGGGTTCCTTACCAGATACGACTGACTGAGTACATCGAAAAAGTTCAAAGAAGGGCAGCACGTATTGTATTATCGCGAAATATGGGAGAGAGTGCCACAGAAATGATACAGGATTTGGGCTGGACATCATTAAAAGAAAGCCGTTTTTCGTTCCGACGGAATCTTGTCATGAAATTCACCAACTTTCTACTCCGAATGCGAAAATATATTGTTGACACTGACTACATAGGGAGAAACGATCACCACGATAAGGTAAATCAGAGCTCGTACGAAAAGATATAGGTGTTCGTTGTTTCGCAAGGTTTACGAGTTTGGAATAATAGAGGATTGTGAAGGTGGTTCGATGATCCCTCTGCCAGGCACTGAAATGTAATTTGCAGAGTATCCATGCAGATGAGGTGCTGCCCATAATGCTCCGAACGTTCTCAGTTGGAGAGAGACCAGGCAACCTTGCCGGCCGAGGTATGGTTTGGCAAGGACGAAGACAAGCAGTAGAAACTCTCGCCGTGTGCTGACAGGCATTGTCTTTCTGAAGTGTCAGACCAGAATGGCTACTCATGAAGAACAAAAAAAAAAAAAAAAAACAGCACGTGCAATGTCTTGGACGTACCATTGCAGTGCTGTAAGGGTGTCGCGGCTGACAACCAAAGAGGCCTTACAGTGAAAAGTAATGGCACCCCGGAGCATGACTCCTGGTTGTCGGGTCGTATGGCGGTATACCACCACTGTCCATGAGGTTTCCACAAACGCCTTCGGCCTGGAATCTCATTGGCTGGGGTAGAGCTGTCTTCATTCTTGAGTCCCGCTTCGAACTGAGCGAAAGTGCGTCTGGAGGCGTCCTGGACAGCAGCGGGATACCTACTTGACTCTTCCAAATTGGACTGTAGAGTGTAACGTGGTTACCGGTTCCAGTGTCTGCTTAGAATCGACGTTTAACGTGATCCAGTAACAAGATTTTGAGGTAATACTATTTTGTTCCCATCGGGATGCTTACTATCGCTGAGCACCCATGCCGCTCACCATTGGAATGCTTGATTTCGTTGAGTATCCATGGCAGGTGAGCCTGTCATTATCACCTTCTGGGCATTTTAACATATTAGAGTGGTTGTGGCTTATGTTCCGCGTAGCGGCCAGCGTGAGATTTACAGCGGTTGGGCGGGAACGCACATCTAAATCGGTCACCCTGTTGGCGGGGTTCGAGGGAGGCGACCGAAGTGAAGCATTCAGCTTCAAATGGTTCAAATGGCTCTGAGCACTATGAGGCTTAACATCTGAGGTCATCAGTGCCCTAGAACTCAGAACTCAGGATTGGAACCTGCGATAGTAGCGATCGCGCGGTTCCAGAATGAAGCGCCTAGAACCGCTCGGCCACAACGCCCGGCGAAGCATTCACGTGGTTTGGGCACTTATCACAGCCAACCCCGTAGGAAACAGAAAACTACGTTACCATACAAGTAGCTTATTTGCTAGAAATGTCTTTTATTTGCCCCGTACAAATTTACAACACACTCAAGCAATTTCTGAAGATCAGTATGTACCTTTTGAACAGAAAGGTTTACATTTACATCGTAAATGAAACTTAGAATCAAATGATTTGTGTCTTAAATGCAAAAACAGGCACAGTGGATATTTGTCAATTACAGCGCCATCTACCGCGATTGGGAAACAATGGTCTGCGTAGGCCGTAGGAATGTTTCTTTTTTCTTTTCTTTTCTTTCTTTTACTTACATACTTTCCTGCATGACGGACTGCCACCGACTCGTTGTTATGTTCGTAGCTATCGCTTGGTCTCGCGCTGTTAGTAAGATAGTAAGGGACTTCTGTCTTGGTGCGTGACAGTGGATAAGTGTGGCGAACAGAAATTCGCGAAATACTGAGCAACAAATACTCTTAGGAAAAGCTACATACTCTGTGATTTACGAACTTTACCGTACATATGAAAATGCGTTTATTGTTTCATTTGACAGACGCCATACGATGCTTGCCCAGTTTCATTATTCAAACTTTAATAAATATATCAGTTTTTAATGTTCCAGTGCGTTTTCGTTAATTGCAGTTTGCCGACAATCAACAGAGTCACAAAGAAAAAAAAATCCAGATATACTACGAGGTAAAACCACTCGTAACAAACAAATGAGTAACCGAACGATTCTCTACAGTGATCTCGCATAAGCATTTCGCTTTTTCTTCATATGTATAATGCTTTTCACGATTTTGCGCGTTTCCGTCAGTAACTGCAAATATAGTCTGTAAGAAAATATTATGAAAACAATATATTACATATATGCAATGAAAAGTACATGCCTAATGACATAAGGCAGCTTCCTCGCATTTCGAGCTTCATTTAAATAGCATTATTTTAAGAGAGTATTACTGCTGTTAAATATGTCGCGTAACGCAACGTTAATGCCAGTATGGATGCAACAGGGAGAGGATTGTATAAGCGTGTATATTAAGTAATGCGGTAAAGTTCAAAGGTAATAGAGAATATAGCCTTTTCTGAGAGAACTAAGTGTTCTACATCCCACAGTACACTGAGGTATCTGCCAACCACAATCACTCACCTCAGGCCACCACAGTACTGATGAAACACGTTGAAGACTCTATCACCACTAAATTGCATCATAAGTGATACAATCAAAACACTTTTACATATATGGCAATGCTCCTAAGTCATATATACTGAAGAGCCAAAGAAACTGGGACACCTCCCTAACATCGTGTAAAGCCCCCGTGAGTACACGGAAGTACCGCAACTCGACGTGGCATGGCTCGACTAATGTCTGAGGTTAGAATTACATTAACACCTTCAGCTGCTGATGGGCTTTGATATATATAAACGAGCACAGGTGAAAATGTGTGCCCCGACCGGGACTCGAACCCGGGATCTCCTGCTTACATGAAGGACGCTCTATCCCGGTCGGGCACACATTTTCACCAGTCCCCGTTGCTAAACGTCAACGCCCGTCAGCAGCTCAAGGTATTAATACAATCGTAATTTCGTTCTAGACGGCCTCAGGTCAGCAATGGTGTCTGTTCTTTCGTACGAGACTCGTCCGACCAGGCAACATATTTCCAGTCACCAGTAGTCCAATATCGGTGTTGAAGGGCCTAGTGCAGGCGTAAAGCTTTGTGTCGTGCAGTCATCAAGGATACACGAGTGGGCTTTCAGCTCCGAAAGCCCATATCGATGATGTTTCGTTAAATGATTCGGACGCAGCGATGTGGGACACTTGATATTTTACCGGATTCCTGATATTCACGGTTCACTACACATACATCCTCACTTCGTCGCTACTTTGGAGATGCTGTGTCCCATAGCTCGTGCGCCTACTATAACATCACGTTCAAACTCACTTAAATCTTGATAACCTGTCATTGTAGCAGTAGTAACCGATCTAACAACTGAGCGTGACACCTGTTCTCTTATATTGCCGTTGCCAACGCAGCGCCGTATTCAGCCTGTATTTGAATACGCATGCCTATACCAGTCTGTTTGGCGCTTCAGTGCATATTATTTAGTATTACCGAAGAGTATTTATTGCTCCATATTTCGCGGATTTTGCCTACTTCACTCAGCCACTACCACGTACCGCGACCAAACTAAGATGGTAACTGCACTCATAATATCCTTAATGAGATATACGTCTGTGTGCATCTCATATCTGGACCGCTACGCATGGCTGGTCTCATGCCACACATTCTGACTCGGGCAGCGATCTGGATGAGAAAAACTGGCGATACCTGCAAGAAAATGACCCAGGTTCCGAGCCAGAACCACAATCCCACAACGAGGCAGCTTTCATCGAATAACCTGGTGGCTGGGATTTGTTGCAGCTGCGGTGTTCATTCCTTCGTATGGGCCATTACTATGGAGTATCACTTGTAAGCAGCAACAATCTGATGTAATGAAAGTTTACTTTATTACTGGCGCTTCCTGGCAGATTAAAACTGTGTGCTCGACCGAGACTCGAACTCGGGATATTTGTCTCACGGCGTTCTCTGCCGTCTGAGCTACCCAAGCACGACTCACTACCAGTCCTCACAGCTTCAATTGTGCCAGTACCCCGTCTCCTACCTTCCTAACTTCACCGAAGCTCTTCTGCGAGCGTTGCAGAACTGGCTCTCCTGGAAGAAAGGATTTTGTAGAGACATGGCTTAGCCACAGCCTGGTGGATATTTCCAGATTGATATTGGGTACTTTATTACTGTTTAATTAAACAGCTTCATTAAACAACGAAAAAGTAACTCACATTATATGAGCTGAATCACTAAGATTAAACTGCGTAATAACAGCAGCGCCGTCATTCACTAATGAACATGAAAAATATCAGTTCTGCAGAAGTATGTAAAGATTCTTACGAAAATTCCAATAGAGTTGCAGATTCTCAAGATAAGAAGGCTACACACAGCCCGCTACACTGGCCATACTAATGCAAAAGTTGATTCCTTATTTGCCTCGCAAAGTCCAAAACATCCCCACCACGCCTGAGGTTTTGCGGACCTCCTACCACGCCGTGCGTCAGCGCCGGCACGGAGACCTGTCTCTGAACTAACAGAGCACTCCATTAATTCAGGCTGAAACACGCCACCACTCTCCAGGACAGGTTCAAGACCCACCCGCGGCCGGCGATAAGTCGCACGGAGACGTGGTGTGGATGTTTTACCAAATAGGCCCGCCTCCACTGACGGAACAGTTTCTGTCAACCTGCAGACTACAGGGCCCCTCATCATACAAGATACTTCCAGTCAGCGTTTGGTGTTAGGAAGCCTTCCAAATTTCGTATATACTCAACACTCGACATTCAAAATTATGTTTGAGAACATTTTTCATATTATCCCCACTATTTGTAGATAAAGAAAGAAAATGATTACAGTGCTTCAAAAAGTAATATTTGCAGTAAACTGAAAAAACGTATTGATTTAATTTTACATATTTTAAAAGAAGAAATGTTAAATTTTCTCGCGCAGAGTGAAAGAGACTGGCGCGGCTATATGCGCACTGTTTTGACGGACAGGTGGAGCGGAGCTAGATAGGAGCTGGCGTGTATAGCTGGCTGTCTAACTAGCAGGCGATAACCCTGATACTGGCGGAATGTGTGCGCCACTTAGAAAGCGAGTGTCGTAATGACTGCAAGTCTAGTATACAGGCACGTTAATGCAAGTGCTTTTTTCCAAGGGAGAGTGGTCTCCCTGGCCCTCGCGACGTGTGACGGTGCCTCACGCCGCAAATTCTGAGATCGCAAGCTATTAGGATGGTGCATAAGATCGCAGCGTTTTCTTCTGTATATTAATATTGTTATAGGTTTTGGATTTTACAAGGAGTGTTATACGTCATTGGTCCCTTACCTGCATTTGTCGTAGATCCCTCGCCCAGCGTAAAGTTTCAAGCGACTGGAAAAAAAGCGCAGATGACTCCAGTATATAGAGAGGTAAAGAAACGGACCCGTAAAATTAGAGACCAATATCCCAAACTTCTGATTGCTGCAGACTCCCTGTACACATTCTCCTCACGTGACATACTGAGAACTATGTATGATGGGCAACAGGCAGATTCCATATTTCTAGATTTCCGGAAAGAATTTGACATCGTGCCCCATTGCAAATTGTTAAAGAAACTACGAGCATTTCGAATAAGTTCACAGAAATGTGAATGGCTCGAAAACTTCTTGAATAATAGTACGCAGTATGTTGTCCTCGACGGTGAGGGTTCATCAGAGACAACGAAATGTGATAGAACGGCTGTTGGTCTTTATACAGGGCGAGGCCATCTAAATGTTCAATACATTAGCTCCGAGGAACAAATGGCAGTTTACTGAAATGTCCAGTCCTAGTTGCTTTTGGTAAAATATGTCAAAAGCTGGGGATAGTGAATTTTACGGGTAGTTAAGGAAAGTATTAAATTGATGGGGGTGTTGAAGTAATGACAATTTAATAATTATACTTTGCTAACTTCCAGCATTCTGGAAGGCATTGTAGTGTCTCGAGAATTTCGGGGTAAATTCTAGAGACCCTCGTATTTCCACCGTCTTGAACACGGGTTATTTTAGAGACGAGTGTGGTAAAGTAGAATGTATCTACTGCACCACAATTATGTGTGTGCAGGACGGACATGTATGGGACGGATGATAGGCGCGGGCAGGTAGTCGCCGATCCTGGCTAACAAGGGGAAGGCCTCATACACGGCCAACCGATTCGGCTCAAATTTGGCAGGTTGCTTGTGTAGAACCTAAAATGAAATACTCCAAGATATTTTGGGTCAACACCCCCGCAATTTTGAGAAAATCAACCCTAAAGGTTTTGACGAGCAACGGACTCAGAATTAGAGCGATCGATAGATAATTGTAAATAGAGCATTTTTCATCATCAGGTATGGGGTCCGCAAACGCAAACTTTTCCAAAAATCGAGGAAAGAAACTTTTACAATTGTCGCTCCTGTACCCACATGGTAAACGCTTTTCGCCGACAGCGGCGATAGCGGAAAAGCTAAGGTAACTAACTGGCTGGGAATCGGAGAATCCTAGCGGATGTTATTATTTTCGTTTGTATTTTTCCATATCTCAATTGATAGGGATAGGATGGTTAATAAGGTAAGTAAATTAATAAAGAATGATAATAATAAGGTTGTTTGTTGTTGTCTTCAGTCCTGAGACTGGCTTGATGCAGCTCTCCATGCTACTCCATCCTGTGCAAGCTGCTTCATCTCCCAGTACATACTGCAACCTACATCCCTCTGAATCTGCTTAGTGTACTCATCTCTCGGTCCCCCTCTACGATTTTTACCCCCCACGCTGCCCTCCAATGCTAAATTTGTGATCCCTTGATGCCTCAAAACATGTCCTACCAACGGATCCCTTCTTCTAGTCAAGTTGTGCCACAAACTACTCTTCTCCCCAATCCTATTCAATACCTCCTCATTAGTTACGTGCTCTATTCACCTTATCTTCAGTATTCTTCTGTAGCACCACATTTCGAAAGCTTCTATTCTCTTCTTGTCCAAACTAGTTATCGTCCATGTTTCACTTCCATACATGGCTACACTCCAAACAAATACTTTCAGAAACGACTTCCTGATACATAAATCTATATTCGATGTTGACAAATTTCTCTTCTTCAGAAACGCTTTCCTTGCCATTGCCAGTCTGCATTTTATATTCTCTCTACTTCGACCATCATCAGTTATTTTACTTCCTAAATAGCAAAACTCCTTTACTACTTTAAGCGTCTCATTTCCTAATCTAATTCCCTCAGCATCACCCGATTTAATTTGACTACATTCCATTATCCTCGTTTTGCTTTTGTTAATGTTCATCTTATATCCTCCTTTCAAGACACTGTCCATTCCGTTCAACTGCTCTTCCAAGTCCTTTGCCGTCTCTGACAGAATTACAATGTCATCGGCGAACCTCAAAGTTTTTACTTCGTCTCCATGAATTTTAATACCTACTCCAAATTTTTCTTTAGTTTCCTTTACTGCTTGCTCAATATACAGATTGAATAACATCGGGGAGAGGCTACAACCCTGTCTCACTCCTTTCCCAACCACTGCTTCCCTTTCATGCCCCTCGACTCTTATGACTGCCATCTGGTTTCTGTACAAATTATAAATAGCCTTTCGCTCCCTGTATTTTACCCCTGCCACCTTTAGAATTTGAAAAAGAGTATTCCAGTCAACATTGTCAAAAGCTTTCTCTAAGTCTACAAATGCTAGAAACGTAGGTTTGCCTTTTCTTAATCTTTCTTCTAAGATAAGTCGTAAGGTCAGTATTGCCTCACGTGTTCCGACATTTCGACGGAATCCAAACTGATTCTCCCTGAGGTCTGCATCTACCAGTTTTTCCATTCGTCTGTAAAGAATTCGCGTTAGTATTTTGCAGCCGTGGCTTATTAAACTGATAGTTCAGTAATTTTCACATCTGTCAGCACCTGCTTTCTTTGGGATTGGAATTATTATATTCTTCTTGAAGTCTGAGGGTATTTCGCCTGTCTCATACATCTTGCTCACCAGCTGGTAGAGTTTTGTCAGGACTGGTTGTCCGAAGGCCGTCAGTAGTTCTAATGGAATGTTGTCTACTCCGGGGGCCTTGTTTCGACTCAGGTCTTTCAGTGCTCTGTCAAACTCTTCACGCAGTATCGTATCTCCCATTTCGTCTTCATCTACATCCTCTTCCATTTCCATAATATTGTCCTCAAGTACATCGCCCTTGTATAAACCTTCTATATACTCCTTCCACCTTTCTGCCTTCCCTTCTTTGCTTAGAACTGGGCTGCCATCTGAGCTCTTGATATTCATACACGTGGTTCTCTTCTCTCCAAAGGTCTCTTTCATTTTCCTGTAGGTAGTATCTATCTTACCCCTAGTGAGATAAGCTTCTACATCCTTACATTTGTCCTCTAGCCATCCCTGATTAGCCATTTTGCACTTCCTGTCGATCTCATTTTTGAGACGTTTGTATTCCTTTTTGGCTGCTTCATTTAGTGCATTTTTGTATTTTCTCCTTTCATCAATTCAATTCAATATTTCTTCTGTTACCCAAGGATTTCTAGCAGCCCTCGTCTTTGTACCTACTTTATCCTCTGCTGCCTTCACTACTACATCCCTCAGAGCTACCCATTCTTCTTCTACTGTATTTCTTTCCCCTATTCCTGTCAATTGTTCCCTTATGCTCACCCTGAAACTCTTTACAACCTCTGGTTCTTTCAGTTTATCCGGGTCCCATCTCCTTAATTTCCCACATTTTTGCAGTTTCTTCAGTTTTAATCTACAGGTCATAACCAACAGATTGTGGTCAGAGTCCACATCTGCCCCTGGAAATGTCTTACAACTTAAAACCTGGTTCCTAAATCTCTGTCTTAACATTATATAATCTATCTGATACCTTTTAGTATCTCCAGGGTTCTTCCACGTATACAACCTTATTTCATGATTCTTAAACCAAGTGTTAGCTATGATTGAGTTGTGCTCTGTGCAAAATTCTACTAGGCGGCTTCCTCTTTCATTTCTTAGCCCCAATCCATATTCACCTACTATGTTTCCTTCTCTCCCTTTTCCTACACTCGAATTCCAGTCACCCATTACTATTAAATTTTCGTCTCCCTTCACTATCTGAATAATTTCTTTTATTTCATCGTACATTTCTTCAATTTCTTCATCATCTGCAGAGCTAGTTGGCATATAAACTTGTACTACTGTAGTAGGTGTGGGCTTCGAATCTATCTTGGCCACAATAATGCGTTCACTATGCTGTTTGTAGTAGCTTACCCGCATTCCTATTTTCCTATACATTATTAAACCTACTCCTGCATTACCCCTATTTGATTTTGTGTTTATAACCCTGTAGTCACCTGACCAGAAGTCTTGTTCCTCCTGCCACCGAACTTCAATAATTCCCACTATATCTAACTTTAACCTATCCATTTCCCTTTTTAAATTTTCTAACCTACCTGCGCGATTAATGGGTCTGACATTCCACGCTCCGATCCGTAGAACGCCAGTTTTCTTTCTCCTGATAACGACATCCTCCTGAGTAGTCCCCGCCCGGAGATCCGAATGGGGGACTATTTTACCTCCGGAATATTTTACCCAAGAGGATGCCATCATCATTTAATCATACAGTAAATCTGCATGTCCTCGGGAAAAATTACGGCTGTACTTTCCACTTGCTTTCAGCCGTTCGCAGTACCAGCACAGCAAGGCCGTTTTGGTTAATGTTGCAAGGCCAGATCAGTCAATCATCCAGACTGTTGCCCCTGCAACTACTGAAAAGGCTGCTGCCCCTCTTCAGGAACCACACGTTTGTCTGGCCTCTCAACAGATACCCCTCCGTTGTGGTTGCACCTACGGTACGGCCATCTGTATCGCTGAGGCACGCAAGCCTCCCCACCAACGGCAAGGTCCATGGTTCATGGGGGGAGGAATGTGTTAGCTGCCGTCTGTAATAAAAAAAGTGAGTTAATGGATCAACGACGAACTGAAACGGGTGTCTTGTGACGTCCGCCCCGAGCAGATACAATGAACAAAAATTAAATAAAAAATAAACAAAATAAAAAAATCTATGGAATGCCTAACCAACTAACTAGCAGCACAAGCAGCGCAGGGTATATGAAGCGTGTCGGGAGAGGCGGAAAAATAAAAAAAAATCTCGCGCCATGCAACATTTTTTATTATTAGTGTTTTGTAATTCATATATAAATTGCTTACACATGTTGGTGAAGGTGGATCGCTCTCCGATTGTACCGCCTCCATTTTTCCGTTTGTTTAACAGGGTGTACCAAAGCTCTCACGTCCGCACTGATTTTCGACGATGTTATAAGTTGCGCTAGGGACCGCACCTACCTTCTTTCGAAGTTGGCAGGCAACTACGCTGTTATGCGGCAGCTCGTTTCGGCCCATTCAACATCTGTCCTTCGAGTGTAACGAGCGAGTAACGGAGTTTATACACTCCTGGAAATGGAAAAAAGAACACATTGACACCGGTGTGTCAGACCCACCATACTTGCTCCGGACACTGCGAGAGGGCTGTACAAGCAATGATCACACGCACGGCACAGCGGACACACCAGGAACCGCGGTGTTGGCCGTCGAATGGAGCTGGCTGCGCAGCATTTGTGCACCGCCGCCGTCAGTGTCAGCCAGTTTGCCGTGGCATAAGGAGCTCCATCGCAGTCTTTAACACTGGTAGCATGCCGCGACAGCGTGGACGTGAACCGTATGTGCAGTTGACGGACTTTAAGCGAGGGCGTATAGTGGGCATGCGGGAGGTCGGGTGGACGTACCGCCGAATTGCTCAACACGTGGGGCGTGAGGTCTCCACAGTACATCGATGTTGTCGCCAGTGGTCGGCGGAAGGTACACGTGCCCGTCGAACTGGGACTGGACCGCAGCGACGCACGGATGCACGCCAAGACCATAGGATCCTACGCAGTGCCGTAGGGGACCACACCGCCACTTTCCAGCAAATTAGGGACACTGTTGCTCCTGGGGTATCGGCGAGGACCATTCGCAACCGTCTCCATGAAGCTGGTCTACGGTCCCGCACACCGTTAGGCCGTCTTCCGCTCACGCCCCAACATCGTGCAGCCCGCCTCCAGTGGTGTCGCGACAGGCGTTAATAGAGGGTCGAATGGAGACGTGTCGTCTTCAGCGATGAGAGTCGCTTCTGCCTTGGTGCCAATGATGGTCGTATGCGTGTTTGGCACCGTGCAGGTGAGCGCCACAATCAGGACTGCATAAGACCGAGGCACACAGGGCCAACACCCAGCATCATGGTGTGGGGAGCGATCTCCTACACTGGCCGTATACCTCTGGTGATTGTCGAGGGGACACTGAATAGTGCACGGTACATCCAAACCGTCATCGAACCCACCGTTCTACCATTCCTAGAACGCAAGGGAACTTCCAACAGGACAATGCACGTCCGCATCTATCCCGTGCCACCCAACGTGCTCTAGAAGGTGTAAGTCAACTACCCTGGCCAGCAAGATCTCCGGATCTGTCCCCCACTGAGCATGTTTGGGACTGGGTTAAGCGTCGTCTCACGCGGTCTGCACGTCCAGCACGAACGCTGGTCCAACTGAGGCGCCAGGTGGAAATGGCATGGCAAGCCGTTCCACAGGACTACATCCAGCATCTCTACGATCGTCTCCATGGGAGAATAGCAGCCTGCATTGCTGTGAAAGGTGGATATACACTGTACTAGTCCCGACATTGTGCATGCTCTGTTGCCTGTGTCTATGTGCCTGTGGTTCTGTCAGTGTGATCATGTGATGTATCTGACCCCAGGAATGTGTCAATAAAGTTTCCCCTTCCTTGGACAATGAATTCATGGTGTTCTTATTTCAATTTCCAGGAGTGTATGGAAAAATGAATGTGATAGTTTCTGACGGACCAGATGGTCCGAGCTTGCAAAAATGTTTTGTTGTTGTTGTTGTTGTTGTTGTGGTCTTCAGTCCTGAGATTGGTTTGCTGCAGCTCTCCATGCTACTCTGTCCTGTGCAAGCTTCTTCATCTCCCAGATCCTACTGCAACCTACATCCTTCTGAATCTGCTTAGTGTATTCAGCTCTTGGTCTCCCTCTACGATTTTTACCCTCCACGCTGCCCTCCAATGCTAAATTTGTGATCCCTTGATGCCTCAAAACATGTCCTACCAACGGATCCCTTCTTCTAGTCAAGTTGTGCTACAAATTGCTCTTCTCCCCAATTCTATTCAATACCTCCTCATTAGTTACGTGATCTATCCACCTTATTTTCAGCATTCTTCTGTAGCACCACATTTCGAAAGCTTCTATTCTATTCTTGTCCAAACTATTTATCGTACATGTTTCACTTCCATACATGACTACACTCCATACTTTCAGAAACGATTTACTGATACATAAATCTATACTCGATGTTAACAAATTTCTCTTCTTCAGAAATGGTTACCTTTCCATTGCCAGTCTACATTAATAGGATGTATACATCCCGCTCTCTCGAGGATGCAGTCAAGGCAGCCGAGTTGTGGCCAGCTGCATTTACTGATCACACTGCTTACGCCTGTACCATCAGGCTTCGACGACAACTACTGTGGCGTAGCCGCTGCCCGCTTACCTGATCTCACCGGAATGTCAGTTGGAGACACGTGTAGACTGTGCCTACTTAAACCTAACTAACCTAAGGACATTACACAACACCCGGTCATCACGTCGCAGAGAAAATCCCTGACACCCCCCCCCCCCCCCCCCCCCGGGAATCACAGAGTTTTATTACGCCATCCTCAGGTAGTGTTCCGTTATGCCACAAAACACGCGATCTAGTGTGACTGTCAACCGAGCACATCAACTCTGTGAAGGGACCATCATTTGTACTCGTCAAATGGTGGGAATCATCAACGACTGCCCTCCATATCCCACGTTGTTGTTGTTGGAGTCTTCAGTCTTGAGACTGGTTTGAAGCAGCTCCTTATGCTTCTCTATCCCTCTGAATCTGCTCAGTGTATTCATCTCTTGGTCTCCCTCTACGATTTTTACTTTCCACGCTGCCCTCCAATACTAAATTGGTGATCCCTTGATCCTACCAACCGATCCCTTCTTCTAGCCAAGTTGTGCCACAAACTTCTCCCAATTCTGTTCAATACCTCCTAATTAGTTATGTGATCTACCCATCTAATCTTCAGCAATCTTCTATAGCACCATATTTCGAAAGCTTCTATTCTCTTCTTGCCCAAACTATTTATCGTCCATGTCTCACTTCCATACATGGCTACACTCCGTACAAATACTTTCAGAAAAGACTTCCTGACACTTAAATCTATATTTGATGTTAACAAATTTCTCTTCTTCAAAAACGCTTTCCTTGCAATTGCCAGTCTACATCTTATATCCTCTCTACTTGGACCATCATCAGTTATTTTGCTCCCCAAATAGCAAAACTCCTTTACTACTTTAAGTGTCTCATTTCCTATTTTAATTCCCTCAGCGTTACCCGACGTAATTCGACTACATTCCATTATCATCGTTTTGCTTTTGTTGGTGTTCATCTTATATCTTCCTTTCAAGACACTATCCATTCCTTTCAATTGCTCTTCCAAGTCCTTTGCCCTCTCTGACAGAATTACAATGTCATCGCCGAACCTCAAAAGAAAAATTCGGAGTAGGTATTAAAATCCATGGAGAAGAAATAAAAACTTTGTTTACTTCACTGCTTACTCAATATACAGATTGAATAACATCGGGGAGAGGCTACAAACCTGTCTCACTCCTTTCCCAACCACTGATTCCCTTTCATGCCCCTCGACTCTTATAAATGCCATCTTGTTTCTGTACAAATTGTAAATAGACTTTCGCTCCCTGTATATTACCCATGCCACCTTCAGAAAGTCAAAGAGAGAAAACTTTTGACAGTGTTGACTGGATTACTCTAAGGAAAGGCAAACCTACGTTTCTAGCTTTTGTAGACATAATCTATTTTCTAAGATAAGTCGTAGGGTCAGTATTGCCTCACGTATTCCAATATTTCCTAACTGATCTTCCCTGAGGTCGGCTTCTACCAGTTTTTCCATTCGTCTGTAAAGAATTCGCGTTAGTATTTTGCAGCCATGACTTACTAAACTGATAGTTCGGTAATTTTCACATCTGCCAACACCTGCTTCCTTTGGGATTGGAATTATTATATTCTTCTTGAAGTCTGAGGGTAATTTTTCTGTCTCATGCATTTTGGTCACCAGATGGTAGTTTTATTAGGCGTGGCTCTTCCAAGGCTGTCAGTAGTTCTAATTGAATGGTGTCTACTCCCGGGGCCTTATTTCGACTTAGGTCTTTCAGTGCTTTGTCAAACTCTTGATGCAGTATCATATCTCCTATATCAACTTCATCTACATTTTCCTCCGGTTGTATGATATTGTCCTCAAGAACACCGCCTTTGTATAGATCCTCTATATACTCCTTCCACCTTTCTGGTTTCCCTTCTTTGCTTAGATCTGCGTTTCCATCTCAAATCTTGAAATCCATGCAAGTGGTTCTCTTTTCTCCAAAGGTCTCCTTAATTTTCCTGTACGCAGAGTCTGTCTTTCCCCTAGTGACTATCACGACAGCTGTCCCGCAGAAATATGTGGACGGCAATCAGCGCAAAGCGTGTGGCACGTGGTGTCCACTCACAAGCAAATATTCTGTTAGGCCAAATTATGGCAATGGTATGATGCACACAGGAGTAAAAAACAAACCAGTTTGAGATGGGCTATAGTACCGTGTATACACGTATTCTGGGTCTGGTGCACGAGCCATGGACTACTTGGGTTGAGCTTAACGTGAGCTACTGATGTGTTTGGCTTTATTTAGGGCTGTCCACATATTTCGCTTTCGTTCATAAGTACAGTGTGCCTGGTGGTTCATAAAGAAACTTTGCTTCACTCCAGACTTACGTCCATTGTTATTCCGTGGTCACGTGATCGGACGACATGCTCATATCACTGAGGCCTGTATGCCCTCAAGGTGCACTCCTGTGAGAACATCATTTACCGCATTCACCAGCTACTGGACATTATAAATAGATTTCATTTGCCGATTACTTGTTTACTCTTTTGTGCAGAGTCAATGTATCTATGGCAAACAAACCTCATCAAGTTCCATCGCCATGCCATCACTTTATCCTTGTCCCTCAACACAGTACAAGTGTACAGCAATAAAGCTAGTTCACTGCGCAACTGGCATGTGAGCAACAATATTAGCCTGTTCCGTCGTCACTGGTGATCCAGATGTGATCTGTGCATAACACTTGGTGAAGAACTTTCGCTGATGTCTGTGACATGGAACCATGAGGTGACAAACCATCGAGTTTTTTGTAATAAGCCTCTACATCCTTTCATTTGTCCTATAGCCATCCCTGCTTAGCCATTTTGCACTTCCTGTCGATCTCATTTTTGAGACGGTTATATTCCTTTTTGCCCGCTTCATTTACTGCATTTTTATATTTTCTCCTTTCATCAATTAAATTCAATATATCTTCTGTTACCCAAGGACTTTTACTAGCCCTCGTCTTTTTACTTACTTGATCCACTGCTGCCTTCACTACTTCATCCCTCAAACCTACTCATTCTTCTTCTACTGTATTTGTTTGCCCTATTCCTCTCAATTGTTCTCTTATGCTCTCCTTGAAACTCCTTACAACCTCTGGTTCTTTCAGTACATCCAGATCCCATCTCCTTAAATTCCCACCTTTTTGCAGTTTATTGAGTTTTAATCTACAGTTCATAACCAATAGATTGTGGTCACAGTCCACATCTGCCCCTGGAAATGTCATACAATTTAAAACCTGGTTCCTAAATCTCTGTCTTATAATTATATAATCTATCTGAAACCTGTCAGTATCTCCAGGCCTCTTCCATGTATACAACCTTCTTTTATGATTCTTGAACCATGTGTTAGCTATGATTAAGTTGTGCTCTGTACAAAATTCTACCAGGCGGCTTCCTCTTTCATTTATTACCCCCAATCCATCTTCACCTACTACGTTACCTTCTCTCCCTTTTCCTACTGTCGAATTCCTGTCACCCATGACTATTAAATTTTAGTCTCTCTTCACTATCTGAATAATTTCTTTTATTTCATCAATTTCTTCGTCATCTGCAGAGCTGGTTGGCATATAAACTTGTACTACTGTAATAGGCGTGGGCTTCGAATCTATCTTGGCCACAATAATGCGTTCACTATGCTGTTTGTAGTAGCTTACCCGAACTCCTATTTTTTTTAATCATTATTAAGCGTACTCTTGCTTTATCCCTATTTGATTTTGTGTTTATAACCCTGTATTCACCTGACCAGAAATCTTGTTCCTCCTGCCACCGAACTTCACTAATTCCCACTATCTCTAACTTTAACCTATCCATTTCCCTTTTTTAAATTTTCTAACCTACCTGCGCGATTAATGGGTCTGACATTCCACGCTCCGATTCGTAGAATGCCAGTTTTCTTTCTCCTGATAACGACGTCTCCTTGAGTAGTCCCCGCCCGGAGACCCGAATGGGGGACTATTTTACCACAGGAATATTTTACCCAAGAGGACGCCATCATCATTTAACCATACAGTAAAGCTGCATGCCCTCGGGAAAAATTACGACTGTAGTTTCCCCTTACTTTCAGCCGTTCGCAGTACCAGCACAGCAAGGCCGTTTTGGTTAGTGTTACAAGGCCAGATCAGTCAATCATCCAGACAGTTACCCCTGCAACTACTGAAAAGGCTGCTGCCCCTCTTCAGGAACACACGTTTGTCTGGCCTCTCAACAGATACCCCTCCGTTCTTGTTGCACCTACTGTACGGCTATCGTTATCGCTGAGGCACGCAAGGCTCCCCACGAATGGCAAGTTCCAAGGTTCATGGGGGGGGGGGCGGGGCATGTACCATATAGCCATGGAATGAGAGCAGATACACGGGGGATTGATCTATGAAGTGACTACAGAAAACGGCGTCCGTCACGCCACGCAAAGAGACATAAGCAATGCATACTTTACCCCTTATTCTCACCTGTACACGAGGACGAGATCTGATCAAGAGATCATTAGTGTTGTCGCTGGTTTGACACACGCAGCGGTTACTCCGGAACTCCAACAGGAACTGCTAGAACCGGTGACTGAAGAAGAAATGTTGGATGCCATAGGAAAAGGGCCACCCAATGAGCTACTAGGACCGGATGGGTTACCTCTGGAGATTTATAGGACGTTCCAGAGACTACTGGTGCCCTATTGGACTACTATATGTCAAGAGCTCATGACAATAGAGGCGCAACATCCCGCTGCATTTGTGGAAGGTACCACCATCCCAATCCGTAAACCTCACGGAGGTTCACGTACTACAGTCTACCGACCATTGACTTGGTTGAACCGTGATACGAAAAACTTCACGCGTCGAGTAGCAGCTCGAATTCTGCGTACGACATCCCGTGTCCTATCAATGGATGAGTCATCAATAAGTGGGACGCATAATATCCGCTCCGCCCTGTGCCGCTGATTGCCCTCGCTAAGGTGCGTCGCGTATCGGGAGCTCTGGCTGCGATATTCGTCAAGCATTTGATTACGTCAGTCATACGTACTAAACTGCTGTTCTTCAGAATAAGCATTACCCCGACGCTTCCTCCGAGGTGTTACTCGTCTCCTACGTGGCGCAACAGGGAAAGCGCTTGTCAACGTTAGACTGTCGAACACCTTGTAAATTCGTCGCTGTGTTACACAGGTACGCCTATTATGGACAATACTGTACGCCTTAGCATTAGAACCTTTGTTGTGCGGGCTGCGACACCGCCTCACGGGTTTTTCTCTTGGTGGCTTCTTTTTTAGGTGCACTGCGTATGCAGATGATCTGATGTTACCTCTTCGTGACGAACGTGATGTTCGCAAAGCATTGGATTGGTTAGCCACTTCGAAGCTTCGAGATGCCGTGTAAATGTACATAAATCAATGGCTTTGAACACTGGCGTGGGATGACACCTGCGAGGGTGGCACTGCTCGATAAAATCCGTTGTCTCGGTATCGACTTCACGGACTACATCTCACGCACGACCACCATCAATTATCGGAGTCTCTTGCAAGTGCTGGGCTTGTGGATCTTCGTCTTCGTGTGTAGGACCTACATCAACGGACCGAATATGTTAACGTCTATCGGGCATCGCGAATTCCGCACGTAGCGCAAACACTACCGATGCCTAAACACATATCTCGGAGCATCGTGGCCGCATTCGGTTCCTTTGTCAGCGTTGGAATGATATTAAAGGTTCGATATTACTCCGTCACCCTTCCAAAAGAACGGGCCGGTCTTGGCCTTGTCAGTGTTCACTATCGAGAAGTATTTCTCTTTGTTAGTTTGCACCGCAGGCTTTTTCGACGATGACCGACCAGCCTCACCGGCCTACTGACGGATGGCCTGGCACCGTGTTCCCTTGACCCTCAGGTCAGACACGGGTGCCCTTTTCCTGCTTTGGCAGGCTTTACCTGGAGTACGGCAACCTCCCCGTCTCTCGCTTACCAACAGCCAGTCACCTGCCGCACACTACTTCGCCGCCGGTCGTTTAATGTCGTCGAATTGACGTGTCCTACCGTGCACTGGAACGTAGTATGGTGCTCTGTCAACGCGGTGACGCTCGATCCTGGTGTACGTTCGACCTGGTATTCGAGGGACTCTCCATAGAACCCATCTTGCAGATTCGCCTTATGTGTGAACTGTAACGTCTAGAATACAGACCAACACCGGCTCCGTTGTGGGCCAGTGGAAGAGATATGGTGTTTTGAGCGTCAAAGTCTGGCTCTCGTCTTACGTATGTCGCCCTCTTATGCCGATTCCCGCACTCTACTCTACCCGGACGATGTTTATTATCCGAGGACGAAACACAACGCTGTCACGTCGATACAGTGCATGTACTACAGCTATTAAAACATCGATATCTAAGCCTCTTGTGGCGGTAATACAACACTAATGCTGTAGGTAGATAATAAATTTAAACAAATTTAAAGAAATTAATACAAATTTATAGAGATTATATTCGAAGTGAATTGGAAACACGATACTAACTCCCATCGGGTGCTAGAGCAAATTTCGTGAACAGAGTGGATGGTTGTAGTGCTATAATCGTTTAAATAAAGATTTATGTCTAGTTCATGTAATACAGTTATTCATATCTCAGCCTGTTATGGCGGTAGCATGAAACTAATGCTGTAGATAGGCAATAAATTTATAAAAATTTGAACAAATTATATTCGAATTTAAAGGAAACACCATACTAACTCTCATCAGCTGCAAGAATAAACTGTTAGAGCAAATTTCGTGAACATTCTCAAAGACGGTGGCGAACACACTTGATGGTTGTAGAGGTTCTAATTGTTTAAATAAGGACTTATGTCCAGTGCAAGTAATAGAGCTATCGATATCTTAGCCTCTTATGGCGGTAACACGACACTAATGCTGTAGGTAGATAATAAATTTAAACAAATTATATCCGAATTGAATGAGCAGGCTCTAGTGGAGGCAACACAACACTAACTCCCATGATTTCTGGGAATAAGCTCTTAGAGGCAGTACCACAATCCTCTTGGAAAATGCACGTTAATTTCACTCTAACTGCTTAATAAGGACTTATGTGTAGAGTTGAATGATTTCATGTAACATACCGACAACCTATATCTTAGCCTCGTGGTGGTAACACACTAATGCCGTAGGTAGATAATAAATTTAAAGAAATCTAATCAAATTTAAACTTATTTAAACAAATTTATAAAAATTATATTCGAATTGAGTGACAATATCATAATAACTTGCATCAGCTGCAGGAGTAAGCTCTTAGAGGAAAATTCGTGAACATTTGACAAGAGCATGGCGAAAACACTTGATAGTGGTACTACCTCTAATGGTTTAAATAAAGACTTATGCCTACTTCCTAGGAAGAGTTGACTTAGGTTAGTGGAAATAGCCAATTCTTTCCCGCCATTTTTTTAGGTTAGTAGAGGTAGCGCAATTGAGCTATCTTCCCTCCAAAAGCCACCATCTTGGATAACGGTAATCGTGTCATCAGCTAACATCAATCGCGTCATCAGTTGCCCCACTACTTGAAGTTACTCATTCTGAAACACTAAATTTTGAAAGTAACGTTAAATGTTATGCAAAAAAAGACGTTCAGTAACCTCAGTGTAACTTAATGCAAAATTTAGAAAACGGGAAGCATTTATTTTTTACTATTGAAAGATTGAACTGAATTACCTTTAAGCATATGAGAAATCGGTTTCACTTTTAAAATAACAACAATCAAATAAATACCAAGGTAGCAGAAGTCACTCTCTAAGGTTGATACAGAGTAAATGAAATAGCGCTCTCTTAATTTATATTGTTGTAGCCTACAGTCCTGAGACTGGTTTGATGCAGCTCTCCATGCTACTCTATCCTGTGCAAGCTTCTTCATCTCCCAGTACCTACTGCAACCTACATTCTTCTGAATCTGCTTGGTGTATTCATCTATTGGTCTCCCTCTACGATTTTTACCCTCCACGCTCCCCTCCAACACTACACTGGTGATCTCTTGATGTCTCAGAACATGTTCTAGAAATCGATCCCTTCTTCCAGTCAAGTTGTGCCACAAACTTCTCTTCTCCCCAATCCTATTAAGTACCTCCTCATTAGTTATGTCATCTACCCATCTAATCTTCAGCATTCTTCTGTAGCACCACATTTCGAAAGCTTCTATTCTCTTCTTGTCTAAACTATTTATCGCCCATGTTACACTTCCATACATGGCTACACTCCATACAAATACTTTCAGAAACGACTTCCTGACACCTACATCTATACTCAATGTTAACAGATTTCTCTTCTTCAGATAAGCTTTCCTTGCCGTTGCCAGTCTACATTTTATATCCTCTCTACTTCGACCAACATCAGTTATTTTTCTCCCCAAATAGCAAAACTCCTTTACAACTTTAAGTGTCACATTTCCTAATCTAATACCTTCAGCATCACCCGACTTAATTCGACAACATTCTATTATCCTCGTTTGGCTTTTGTTGACATCATCTTTTATCCTTCATTCAAGACACTATCCATTCCGCATAACTGCTGTTCGTAGTCCTTTGCTGTCTGTGAGGTTTGCCGATGACATTGAGATGAAATAAAAACTTTGATAGTATTACAATAGATTTTAATACCTACTCCGAATTTTTCTTTTGTTTTCTTCACTGCTTCCTCAATATACAGATTGAATAACATCGGGGCGAAGCTACAAACCTGTCTCACTCCCTTCCCAACCACTGATTCCCTTTCATGCCCCTCGACTCTTATAACTGCCATCTGGTTTCTGTACAAATTGTAAATAGCCTTTCGCTCCCTGTATATTACCTCTGCCACCTTCAGAAATTGAAAGAGAGAAAACTTTTGACAGTGTTGACTGGAATACTCTAAGGAAAGGGAAACATACGTTTCTAGCATTTGTAGACTTAATCTATTTTCTAAGATAAGTCGTAGGGTTAGTATTGCCTCACGTATTCCAATATTTCTACGGAATCGAAACTGATCTGCCCTGACGTCGGCTTCTACTAGTTTTTCCAATCGTCTGTAAAGATTTCGCGTTAGTGTTTGGCAGCCGTGACTTATTAAACTGACAGATCGGTAATTTTCGCATCTGTCAATTCCTGCTTTCTTTGGGATTGAAATTATTATATGCTTCTTGAAGTCTGTGGGTATTTCGTCTGCAGATGGTAGAGTTTTGTCACGACTGGCTTTCCCAAGGCTGTCAGTAGTTCTAATGGAATGTTATATACTCCCGGGGCCCTGTTTCGACTCAGGTCTTTCAGTGCTCTCTCAAACTCTTCACGCAGTATCGTATCTCCCATTTCATCTTCATTTACATATTCTTCCATTTCCATAAAATTGTCCTCAAGTACATCGCCCTTGCATAGAACCTCTATATACTCCTTCCACCTTTCTGCTTTCCCTTCTTTGCTTAGAACTGTGTTTCCATCGGAGCTCTTGATATTCATGCAGTTTGTTCTCTTTTCTCAAACGGTCTCTTTAATTTTCCTGTAGGCAGTATCTATCTTCCCCCAAGTGAGATAAGCCTCCTCATCCTTACATTTGTCCTGTAGGCAACCCTGCTTAGCCATTTTGCACTTCCTGTGGTTCTCATTTTTGCCTGCTTCATTTTCTGCATTTTTATATTTTCTCCGTTCATCAATTAAATTCAATATATCTTCTGTTACCCAAGGATTTCTGCTAGCCCTTGTCTTTTTACCTACTTGTCCTCTGCTGCATTCACTATTTCATCCCTCAAAGCTACCCATTCTTCATCTACTGTATTCCTTTCCCTCATTCTTTCAATTGTTCCCTTATGCTCCCCCTGAAATTCTGTACAACCTCTGGTTTAGTCAGTTTATCCAGGTCCCATGTACTTAAATTTCCACCTTTTTGCAGTTTCTTCAGTTTTAATCTACTGTTCATAACCAATAGATTGTGGTAAGAGTCCACATCTGCCCCTGGAAACCTCTTAGACTATACAACGGTAAGATACAACTTAAAACCTGGTTCCTAAATCTCTATCGGATACCTGCTAGTATCACCAGGATTCTTCCATGTATACAACCTTCTCTTACGATTCTTGAACCAAGTGTTGGCTTTGATTAAGTTGGGCTCTGTGCAAAATTCTACCAGGCTGCTTCCTCTTTCATATCTTACCCCCCATCTACATCTACATGACTACTCTGCAATTCAAATTTAAGTGCTTGGCAGAGGGTTCATCGAACCACATTCATTCTATCTCTCTACCATTCCACTCCCGATCAGCGCGCGGGAAAAACGAACACCTAAATCTTTCTGTTCGAGCTCTAATTTCTCTTAATTTATTTTGATGATCATTCCTTCCTATGTAGGTTTGGTTCAACAAAATATTTTCGCATTAGGAAGAGAAAGTTGGTGAACGAAATTTCGTAAATAGATCTCGCCGCGACGGAACACGTCTTTGCTTTAATGACTTCCACCCCAACTCGCGTATCATATCTGCCACACTCTCTCCCCTATTACGCAATGATACAAAAGGAGCTGCCATTTTTTGCACCCTTTCAATGTCCTCCGCCTATCCCACCTGGTAAGGATCCCACAAGGCGCAGCAATATTCTAACAGAGGACGAACGAGTGTAGTGTAAGCTGTCTCTTCAGTGGACTTGCTGCATCTTCTAAGTGTCCCGCCAATGAAACGCAACCTTTGGCTCGCCTTACCCACAATATTATCTATGTGCTCTTTCCAACTGAAGTTGTTCGTAATTTTAACACCCAGGTACTTAGTTGAATTGACAGCCTTGAGAATTGTACTATTTAACGAGTAATCGAACTCCAGCGGATTTCTTTTGGAACTCATGTGGATCACCTCAGACTTTTCGTTATTTACCAACTGCCATCTGCCGCACCATACAGCAATCTTTTCTAAATTGCTTTGCAACTGATACTGGTCTTCGGATGACCTTACTAGACGGTAAATTACAGCATCATCTGCGAACGACCTAAGAGAACCCAGGTCATTTATATAGATCAGGAACAGCAGAGGTCCCAGGGCGCTTCCCTGGGGATCACCTGATATCACTTCAGTTTTACTCAATGATTTGCCGTCTATTACTACGAACTGCGACCTTCCTGACAGGAAATCACGAATCCAGTCACACAACTGAGACGTTACCCCATAGGCGCGCAGCTTGATTAGAAGGCGCTTTTGAGGAACGGTATCAAAAGTTTTCCGGAAATCTAGAAATACTGAATCAACTTGAGATCCCCTGTCGATAGCGGCCATTGCTTCGTACGAATAAAGAGCTAGTTGCGTTGCACAAGAACGATGTTTTCTGAAACCATACTGATTACGTATCAATAGATCGTTCCCTTCGAGTTGACTCATAATGTTTGAATACAGTATATGCTCCAAAACCCTACTGCAAACCGACGTCAATGATATAGGTCTGTAGTTAAATGGATTACTCCTACTACCCTTCTTGAACACTGGTGCGACCTGCGCAATTTTCCAATCTGTAGGTACAGATCTATCGGTGAGCGAGTGGTTGTAAAGGGTTGCTACGTAGGGAGCTATTGTACCAACGTAATCTGAAAGGAACCTAATCGGTATATAATCTAGACATGAAGACTTGCCCTTATCAAGCGATTAGAGTTGCTTCGCAACCCCGAAGGTATCTACTTCTAAGAAACTCATGCTAGCAGCTGTTAGTGTTTCAAATTCTGGAATGTTCTGTTCGTCTTCCCTGGTAAAGTAATTTCGGAAAACTGGGTTCAGTAAGTTCGCTTTACCTTCACAGTCGTCGGTAACAGTACCATCGGCACTGCGCGACGAAAGTATTGACTGCGTCTTGCCGCTTGTGTACTTTAGATACGACCAGAATTTCTTCGGATTTTCTACCAAATTTCGAGACAATGTTTTGTTGTGGAACCTATTAAAAGCATCTCGCATCGAAGTACGTGCCAAATTTCGCATGTCTGTAAATTTTAGCCAATCTTCGGGATTTCGCATTCTTCTGAACTTCGCATGCTTTTTCAGTTGCCTCTGCAATAGCGTTCGGCCCTGTTTTGTGTACCATGGGGGATCAGTTCCATCTCTTACCAATTCATGATGTATGAACCTCTCAATTGCTGTTGCTACTATATCTTTGAATTTGAGCCACATCTCGTCTACATTTCCGTAGTCAGTTCGGAAGGAATGGAGACTGTCTCTTAGGAAGGCTTCTAGTGACACTTCATCCGCTTTTATTTTGCGTTTGTTTCTGGTGGATTTGGAAGAAATGGCATTGAGCCTAGCTACAACGACCTTGTGATCACTAATCCCTGTATCAGCCACAAACAGTCCAGAGCTAATAGCATCATGACTAAGAGGTCAAGTGTGTTTTCGCAACCATTTACAATTCATGTGGGTTCGTGGACTAACTGCTCGAAACAATTTTCGGAGAAAGCATTTAGGACTATCTCGGAATATGTTTTCGCCTACCACCGGTTTTGAACAAGTATTTTTGCCAACATAACGAGGGAAGGTTGAAGTCCCCACCAACTATAACCGTTAGAGTGAGGGTATTTATTTGTTACGAGACTCAAATTTTCTCTGAACTGTTCAGCAGCTATATCATCGGAGTCTGGGGGTCTGTAGGAGGAGCCAATTCAGTTGTTAAGTATAACCACCACACATACGAATTCGCACTGAGTACCTACTTCGGCTTCACTACAAGATAAACCACTACTGACAGACACAAACACTCCACCACCAATTCTGCCTAATCTATCTTTCCTGAACACCGTCTGAGACTTTGTAAAGGTTTCTGCAGAACTTATTTCAGGCTTTAGCCAGCTTTCTGTACCTATAACGATTTCAGCTTCTGTGCTTTCTATTAGCGCTTGAAGCTCAGGGACTTTCCCAGCACAACTACAACAATTTACAACTGCAATTCCGACTGTTCCTTGATCCAAGCACGTCCTGTATGTGCTATGAACCCTTTGAGATTGCAGCCCACCCCGTACTTTCCCGAGGCCTTCTAACCTAAAAAACTGCCCAGTCCATGCCACACAGACTCCGCTACCCGTGTAGCCGCCAGCTTAGTGTAGTGAACTCCTGACCTATTCAGCGGAACCCGAAACCCCACCATCCTCTGACGCAAGTCAAGGAATCTGCAGCCAACACGGTCGCAAAACCGTCTGAGCCTCTGACCCTCAGACCCTCCACCCGGCTCTGCATCAAAGGTCCGCAGTCGGTTCTGTCAACGATGCTGCAGATGGAGAGCTCTGCCTTCATCTCGTAAGCAAGACCGGCAACCTTCACCAAATCAGATAGCCGCTGGAATCCAGAGAGAATTTCATCAGATCCAAAGCGACACGCGTCATTAGTGGCGACATGTGCCACCACCTGTTGCTGTCTGCTCCCTGTGTTCTTCATGGCATCCGGAAGTACCATTTCCACATCAGGAATGACTCCTCCGGAAATGCACATGGAGTGCACACTGGATTTCTTCCCCTTCTTAGCCGCCATATCCCTAAGGGGCCCCATTACGCGCTACTACAAACAACATAGTGAACGCATTTTGTGGCCAAGATAGACACGAAGCCCACGTCTACTACAGTAGTATAAGTTTATATGCCAATTAGCTCTGCAGATGAAGAAATTGAAGCAACCGAAGGCCAATCCATATTCAGCTACTATGTTTATTCTCTCCCTTTTCTTACTACCGAATTCCAGTCACCCATGACTATTTAATTTTCGTCTTCCTTCACCATCTGAAGAAATTTATGATGAAATAAAAGAAATTATTCAATTTCTTCGTCATCTGCAGAGCTAGTTGGCATATAAACTTGTACTACTGTAGTAGGCGTGGGCTTCGTGTCTATCTTGGCCACAATAATGCGTTCACTATGCTGTTTGTAGTAGCTTACCCGAACTCCTATTTTTTATTCATTATTAAACCTACTCCTGCATTACCCCTATTTGATTTTGTATTTATAACCCTGTATTCACCTGACCAGAAGTCTTGTTCCTCCTGCCACTGAACGTCTCTAATTCCCACTATATCTATTTGTAACCTATCAATTTCCCTTCTTCAATTTTCTAACCTACCTGCGCGATTAATGGGTCTGACATTCCTCGCTCCGATTCGTAGAATGCCAGTTTTCTTTCTCCTGATAACGATATCCCCTTGAGTAGCCCAGCCCGGAGATCCAAATGGGGGACTATTTTTCCACCGGAATATTTTACCCAAGAGGACGCCATCATCATTAAGCATACAGTAAAGGTGTATGCCCTCGGGAAAAATTACGGCTGTAGTTTCCCCTTGCTTTCAACCGTTCGCAGTACCAGCACAGCAACGCCGTTTTGATTAGTGTTACAGGGTTAGATCAGTCAATCATCCAGACTGTTGCCCCTGCAACTACTGAAGAGGCTGCTGCATCTCTTCACGGACCACACATTTGCCTGGTCTCTCTACTGATACCCCTCCATTGTGGTTGCACAAACGGAACGGCTATCTGTATCGCTGAGGCACGCAAGCCTCCCTACCAACGGCAAGGTCCATGGTTCATGTGGGAGATTTATATTGTATCTGTAGTTATTTGTTTTGCCAGCGAAACTTATTTTGCTGTAAGTAGCTTCTGTTAAGCAATACAACAATGTAGTTACTAAGGCAGAAAATTTAGACTGAAACTGGTCAGTATGAAGTACACGAAACTAGCAGTAAATATTTAATCAGTTTTGATATTCTTATGACACTCGACGATTGCATGGAAAGGAAAGGGACCCTGCATGGTAATAATGTATGAGGACAATGCAACACAGGTGTCCTAGAAATTTTAACTTTTGCAAGTTATTATTCAAGTTATTCACACTCTGTGAATGTTGCTGGTTGAAGCCTCTCTACACTACAATGTTTGTCAATTAACAGTCCTTCGATATTGTAGCTGTGCGGATGACAAGTATGTAGCCGACGACAATGCGGAGCTGCTGTTGCTGCTGCTGCTTGATGAGAGGAACCCCGAGTCGTCTCCAGAGCCACGGATACTTACGGGACAGGCAACAGTTGAAACTGCAGCTTCCCCCGCCGGTCCACTCCTACCGTGCTCTCAGTAATCGCAGGTTAACGAGTGAGGGATGTCTACACTGGTGCGAGTATAGGTACACACCGGGTCGGCCGGAGCGTTCAACAAAAACTTCCGCACTCTTTCATGACACAAACTGCTCTGCCTCCCATCTGCACGCCACGCGACAGAGGCTCTCCATGCGCAAAGATAAACATCGGTACAGCTATTATCATTTCGTCTTTGCTATTGATACATCTCAATAAAGTTCCCTTGGCTATTACCCGGCAATTTATAATATTTCTATTATAATTACAATCAATTATATAACGTCAAATTTTTATTTAATACGTAATCGAAGTATTGATGTATTTAGTTTCTGTAGTACAGCATATAGCATCAGAATCAAGAGTATAGTGCAAGATATCAACGAAAATTAAACGGCGAAAATTTTGGATGTTGCAGACGGTACTTTGTCTGCATTTTTGGTGTTATACCCTCTATGAGACATGTGTATATTGATGATTACCCGGTACACGCCTGATCACGTGGTACCGTAGACATGCCAGAAAATGGAGAGACACCGAAATCCATTGCAAATAAATACATAAAAAACCACATTTAGACGTCAACTGCTAGGAGTCTCACGCGTACATCTGAAGGACTATCTCATGTATATATGTTTGAGGGAGTCCCATCAGTCCCAGAGTGACAGGTAGGTATGGCAACTCGCCGGACAATGATGTGACCGCCCAACATTCACCAAGCTTTTGTATGCACAGAAAGGACATCCACTTGCTTTGCCTGTAAGTTAGGACGATAATTGCCCGTGGATGATACTGCGGCCAAGAAGATTTACTAATCATCAGGATACAGTGGTTGCGAATGCTGAGAGATATCGTAAACCAACCATTAACCAGGAAAGGAATCCTTTTACATTGACAATCTTTTTGTGAAATACGTCTTTTTTTATGTGTGTGGCAAAGGCATTGCCCAACCGTAAGGGAAGCTGCTAAGAAGTAATTCAGCTGACTGCTTGTAGAATCCTATCTGGCTAATCAAACGTAAAGAAACGACCACGGTGTATAAAGTGCTCGGAATACTGCTGCATCCAGTAACTGACCTGTGCTGATATTTCGTCCGAGACTTCTTCGTAGCCGTAATATTCTTCACAGATGTCAGCATCTTCCGAATTGCTGTTTTATATTTTTTATTGATGTCAGAGTATGTGTTACTCGATACATATATCTCGCTTACTAAGTGGAATGGTGCTACGAAGGTAAGTTCACCCAAAGTTTCAAGAATTCTGAAGGAATTTCGTCTACTACAGCTGCCTTCTTTTGATTTATGTGTTTCAGTGCTCTTCGGCAGCTGCTGTTGTTATAACGTCAAAACTCAGAGATTGAAAAATATTCCCGTTACGAGCAATACTATCGCTGAAATGGGTAGTTTGAAGCCCGAGAAGTTGTCAGATACTACCCTACGCCTTGTACTGTTCATGAACGCCTGCAGTTCAGCGGGGCAACCTCATGGCTGGATGCACGTTCCCCTCACGCTGCGGCATCCCGTCACACCGGTAAGCTCTGCGGACTGCCGTGTCTCATGCAGAAAAGGTATTTGTCTGGTGCATAAGTTCTAACGTAACACAGACGTTTATCAATAATACATTCTCCTTCTCTATTTAAAACAATCTGTCAACGCTGGAGTACGTTTTATATTCCGCGACTGTGGAAATCACGTGGTTTTGAGGCGAAGAACTCGTCGAGCCATGTTCATAGAGCATCTTCATTGGAAAGGGAAGTTCCTTCAAGGTTGTATCTGTGTTTGAGGACACCAGATCAGCTGAATAACGTGGTTGCGGAAGGACTCCCCAACACAACTCCCGTATAGTGTATTCCCTCAGCCTAGCAAAATGCGGGTGGTCATTATCGTGGAGTAGCATCACTTCACGCGGTCTTCCTCCTTGTCGTTCTTGGATTGCGTCTGCAAAACGTCTCGGTTGCTGAGAATAAACGTCAGTAGTGATGGTTACACTTCGGGGAAGCAATTCGTAGCGCACCAGATGCATAACATCATCTTTTGTAGATGATTACAGGTCGTTGTTCGGGGAGTTGCTGCTTTGCTGGGCTCAACCATTCCTTTCGTTTCCCTGTGTTAGCATTGTTGTTGTTTGCTGTCTTCAGTTCTGAGACTGGCTTGATGAAACTCTCCATGCTACTCTATCCTGTGCAAGCTTCTTCATCTCCCAGTACCTACTGCAACCTTCATCCTTTTGAATCTGCGTAGTGTATTCATCTCTTGGTCTCCGTCTAATCTCTTGGTCTCCGTCTACGATTTTTACCCTCCACGCTGTCCTCCAGTGCTAAATTTGTGATCCCTTGATGCCTCAGAACATGTCCTACCAACCGGTCCCTTCTTCTTGTCAAGTTGTGCCACAAATTCCTCTTCTCCCGAATTCTATTCAATACTTCATCATTAGTTATGTGATCTACCCATCTAATCTTTAGCATACTTCTGTAGCACCACATTTCGAAAGCTTCTATTCTCTTCTTGTCCAAACTATTTATCGTAATGTTTCACTTCCATACACGGCTGTCGTGCGGTAGCGTTCTCGCTTCCCACGCCCGGGTTCCCGGGTACGATTCCCGGCGGGGTCAGGGATTTTCTCTGCCTCGTGATGACTGCGTGTTGTGTGCTGTCCTTAGGCTAGTTCGGTTTAAGTAGTTCTAAGTTCTAGGGGACTGATGACCATAGATGTTAAGTCCCATAGTGCTCAGAGCCCTTTGAACCATTTGAACCATACATGACTACACTCCATACAAATACTTTCAGAAACGACTTCCTCACACTGAAATCTATACTCGATGTTAACAAATTTTTCTTCTTCAGAAACGCTTTCCTTGCCATTGCCAGTGTATATTCTATATCCTCTGTACTTCGACCATCATCAGTTATTTTGCACCCCAATAGCGGTACGGAGTAGTCATCGCCGGTGTTGTTCACGAGCCAAGCAATGATGCACGTGTGGTCACCTGCTGATTTTGTGATTTTGGCTTAGGGCATGCGGCACCCGTACTCTTGATGTTTGAGCCTTTCCCATTGCACTTAAATTCGTACGGTGGTGAAATAATTGCAGTTTACCACATTTACCAGCTCTCGAGTACACTCGCGTGGATCATTGTGGGTTCATGAGTGTGAACGACTTCCATTAAACAGCGAAATCATTAACGTCAAAACGATCCTCCTTAACAAGAGAAAACCACTTCCTTAGAGTTCTCTGTCCAATAGTATTATCCCCACACACGGTGCAAATGTTTCTGGGTGCCTCCGCTGCTGTAGCTCCTCGAATGAACTCAGACCGTGTAAAATGTCGGAAATGTTCCGATTTATCCTGTTTGTACTCCATTTTGTAGCGTCGACAGCTCCACTCACTATCTTCAGACACAAAATTTCAACATGTAAACTCAAATAGCAACAGTGAACTAACAATAAAAACTGACAATCGTTAAATAAACCCATAGCAACCTGAATACCAGCTGACAAAAAAAAAAAGCTGTGAACTTCTGCACCAGCCTAATAGATACATATTTTCAAGTGAAGCTAGGATTTCAGACTTAATTTTTTTGTTTTAGAGCGATTGTATCAGGACGCTAATTATGGACAAAGTATGGTCACAAAATATCGACATAATATTTACACATGACTTTGCCATAACACAAATCAATATTTTGCACATTTTGCGCCATTTTCTGGAGCATCTATGTTCCACTACATCCGCATTATGTACAAACCAGCAGAATTTCTGAGATTTATAGTAGTGTTGCAAAACAATAACTATGATGTATAAGAAAACACAATTAGTTACTTCAGACATTTTTTGAGTACACCCTGTGGTCCATAGCATTCTACTTAAAGCTCCTAAAGCATCTCGCTACCACTAGGCAGATATGAGACATCGACGTGACAATTCTAAACACTGCGTATGACTTTAGTATGACAGAAACGGAAGATTTAAGTTTTTCTCAGTTACCCTGATTTATTTAAAGAAGTTAAATCGTTTTTCGCACAACTAGGCCTCACGCTGGTCTATTTGCTTCCTCATTTGGTCATATCCTACTCTTTGCTTCGAACAATTTATAGAGAATCATATTTTCGTTACACTGAAAAATTTGACCAATGAAATACACAGACAGCATTCCGCTCTAGGCAAAAGCACGCCAAAAAAAGAAACTAAAGTGTAGCCTGTATAGAAACAATAACTGTTGTACGTTCTCGCTTCCCACGCCCGGGTTCCCGGGTTCGATTCCCGGCGGGGTCAGGGACTTTCTCTGCCTCGTGATGGCTGGGTGTTGTATGCTGTCCTTAGGTTAGTTAGGTTGAAGTAGTTCTAAGTTCTAGAGGACTGATGACCATAGATGTTAAGTCTCATAGGGCCCAGGGCCATTTTTTGAATAAGTGTTGTAGAATTAAGGAACATGTTTTATGTGGAAGAACTGCGATGTTTTTGGAAAATGAATATCTCTTCTATAAAAGTCAACATTGACTTATCAGGATGGCAACGTGAGAAGGCAGTATTGAATACCGAAAAGAATTGTCAGCACCATTGCTCTTTGCAACGTATGTGAGCCGTGGCTGGCTGGATGAGTGCCTTGTTTTTTAATCATTTGTTGTAGCCCAGTGGTTACCGCAATAACGTTGCTGTCTTCTCTCCGTGAGCCGCAGTAGCAGTGTGTATCGATACTAGTACTGCTGTACTATGTCTGGTGTGGCGGATATGTTTTCCGGGTGTGCTGTGTGTGACAGTCGGTCCGTTGGGTCAGAGCAACGAGGAAGTCTCTGTGGCGCGTGGTCAGACCGGAGCCGCTGGCGGCGTGTACGTGCGGTTGTAGTTGTGAGGCACTTCTTGCAAGGGTTACGAAGTTCGTCAGCCACCGAAACTGGACACTAAAGTTGAGTGCTCACTTAACCTACTATCAAGCCTCAACTGCTATCACATCTCTTGGTTTGATCCTGGTTGTCACTTTCTGAGAGATCCACGCGAGCAACAACGTGTGTGCGTTCAAGTCGATTAGAATTGCAGCCGTCTTCCTGTGTGGTGTTAAACTTCATTAATGAAGGAATGACTTAAATTAAGTGTACCAGAGGTATCTCCTGTGTTGTGGCCGTTGACGTTCCAGTGACCTAAAGTGGTTGTTGACGTAGTTTCTGGCAGTGTATTTTCCACATCGTGTTGGTATTGTACAGCACAGCGTGTAGTGTGACAGCTGAGGTGTTGGTAGTTTTGGGCGTTTATTCTCATTTGGCTTGATTGGCCACCAGTATCCGGAACGTTGTGCGATTGACATCTTGTTGTCGTTTTGCTGTTCAGGTGCAGTAGAAGTGATGTTGTTGGTTGGTTCCTCGGCTGGCTTTTTGTTGGGTTGCCTTTTGATTAAGAAGTTGTCGGTCTGGCTGCCTGTTTCACCTAAAAGTGCGTTAGTTACTTCCCCAGGTTGGAACCTTCTGAGCGCCGCTCCTTGTGTATTACAGAGTGATTTCCTTTTTAGTCTTAAGTACTGTGTGTGGCCTTCAGCGGAGTTTTTGCTTATTGAAATTTCAAGGCTTTTCTTCTTAGGCCTTAAGGCGTAAAAAAGTTTCTTGACTGGTATGTGGCCTTCAGCCGAGTTTCAGCCTTTCAAAATTAAAATTGCAAATTCCTTGTGCCTAGACATTAAGCCGTAAATTGGTTTCAAGTAGGTATGTGGCCTTCAGCCGAGTTTTCAGCCTTTTCAAATCAAGAGTTGAAAATTTTGTCTAGGTTTTAAGCCGGAAGAAATATTTTGTAGTTTTTATGTGGCCTTCAGCCGAGTTTTTCAGTTAAAGCCCAGACAAAGAAATTTCCAATTTTTAATTTTAAGACGTGAGATTATTTGGGTTTCGTATGTGGCCTTCAGCCGAGAGTTATGTGAAGCATTTTAGGATAAAGACTTTATCCTATTTTAGTTGAAATTCAGAATCTCTTCCTTTAGGCCTTATGTCGTAAAATTGTTTTCTCCATGATGTGTGTTTTAATCACTATTAAATTAAAAATTCAAAATCCTTGTCTTGCCCTTAAGTCATAAGATTGTTATTTTTTAATATGAGGCCTGCAGCAGAGTTTTACACGAAGTATTTTGAGATCAGGCCTTCAGCCTTTTCAAATTGAAAGCTCTTCTTCCCAGGCAAAATCCGTAAAATTGTTTTGTTGAAATGCGGCCTTCAACCGAGTTTTCAGCCAATTTAAATTAAACTTTGAAAATCTTTGTCTCGGCCTTAAGCCGCGACACTATTCTTGATTAACGTGAGGCCTTCAGCCGCGTTATATGGGATAACATTAAAGCTAAGGCTTTCAGCCTATTTATATTGAAGATAAAAAATTCTGAAGAAGTGAAACCGCCAGAAGAACTCCTGTACCTTGCTTAGGCCTTGTGCCTTGGATTTTCGATGTGGCCTTCAGCCGATCTAAATTAAATCAAAGGAGGTCTTTCGTTAAAACCTTGAGAGTTTTGATTCTTGCTTGTCTGATTGTGTGTTTTAAGAAATAAATTTTGTATGATGGTGTGCAACTGACAGTAACATATTTTGACCTCTTTCCACAAATATAACCGCATCCGCTCCGTCCTGCTAGCCCAGGGAGTTCACTGGTAGCAGAGCGTGGTTACGTTTGTGTTCTTGCCATTTCAGTTACTGTTAGTTACAATTTTATTTCTGTTCTGTGACACCACATTGTTTTGGGTGTTGATTGTTTCAGGTGTATTGTAATGGCGGTCAGTCAGAGTCCGGGGATCGGCCTGCTCAGGAACATCTTGTTTACGAGTTGGAAATAAGGCGCCAAGCTACTGAGAGCAGTGATCCGGATTTAGTGGCCCGTTTAGGTGCTGCCGTTTTTCAGCCGGTTGACGTCACGCCGGCGGTGTTGGGTGAGACAGGAGCGGCCACTGAATTTTTGTTGAAGGCTGTTAGGGGCCTTGAGGACACTATTTGCGTTTTGGAAGGCACTCAACCTAGTGCCAGTCTATTGGATAGGGTGTAGGCCCAGTTAATGTATTTAACAAATCGGAAAGCGGATTTGGGCATGTTAGCTTTGGAAGATCACCATAAAAAATTAGCCGCCGAATTGGGCTCTTTGGTAAGTGCATTGCAGTTTAATGTTACGCGTTTAGATTTGGTGAGAAGAGGATTGAGGAGCGGAACTTGCTGTGTTCGGGAGAGGGCGAGAGCCTGCCCGGGATGGTACTGTTACGTCCTCGGTGAAGTTAGACGCAATGTTTGCCAAGTTGCCTAATCCTCTCGTGATATTACTGAATTAGTCGTGGAGTGGCTTGAACAGGTCGAAAAATTATTACGGTTGTCGGTTCGTCTTGAACTTTATGCTTCTCCCTTTCGTGGTTCCACACCAAGTAATTTTGTCACTGCCGTACCTGTTAGCTAGAAGTGAGTTGCAGAACCTCCTCTTCCGAGCCATGACTGAAGTGTTCTCCTTACAGCAATTGAGGGAGCTCGTCATTAGGCAGAGATTGACCACCGGAGTTCGAAAACAGCTTGAATGTCGTTACATTTGGGAGATGCAGCGGGATAAAGAGCAGTTACATCAGTATGTGGACAGAGTTCAGACGGCGTCCTTGGCTTTGTTAATCGATTTGCCTGAACAACAGCCGGTGTCTATTGTTCTTAGGGGAATGCGCGTTGCGGATAAGTAGCACTATGTTTTCCGTAATCAGCCTTCAGCTTGGGAAGAACTCCGTGCCGCGGTTGTAGCGATATGGGCGTTGCCGCTTGGATACGATGTATGTCACGAAGTTAAGGGGCAGGCCACCGGCGCTGGCAAGGGAAATTCCGAAGTGTCTGCATCCGCTGAAGCCGTAAAACTGGAACCCCGGGGTTGTTTCAGGTGCGGCAGCACGGCTCACTTGGAGCGCTCTTGGATTCAGCCTCGCGCTCTCAGAGCCAATAAATGACGCCGGACTGGGCAGCTATCTCGTGATCGAGCCTTTAGACGCTGGCGTACCCGTGTTGTCGCTCCCTCTTCACCGCCATCGCCTTACGTTGGTTCTCGAGTAGGTGGCGAACCGATCTGTGCTCTTTCCGATTCTGGTAGCTCATTTTCATTATTGTGCTTCGAGTGGTTTTTGGAAGTTGGTCATTTTACGAAACTTCGGTCGGTGCTTTCTCCGGTGCAGAGATGTCGGGTGGCCAATGACCAGGTGTTGCCTCTGCATGATTGGGTCCGAGGGAGTATATCGATGGGGGATTTTTCCTGGCCCTTGTCATTAGCCTCGGTCAAGGAGCTGCCGGTCGATCTAATTTTGGGATATGATTTCAGTAAATACTGGGTTATTCTTGGATTATTCTGGGCACACCTTTTTCTTTAAGTTAGCTCCTGTGGAGAAGTTTCTACATCTACATCCATACTCCGCAAGCCACCTTATGTTTCGTTTTATAAGTGCGCTAAACGTATTGTGCATCGAAATGCAGATGCATTGGCCGTTCAGGATGTGGCTAATGAGTTTGATCTTACCCATCTCTCGCCGCATCACGCTTCTCAATTACGGGATTTGTTACAGAGTTTTCCTGAGCTTCTTAGTGATAACTTGAGTGTCACTAATGTTCTTAATTACCATATCCTTCTATCCGACGATAGTCCTGTCAGGCAGCCCCCACGTCACCACTCACCTCCTAAGGTGAAGATACTGAAGGCGAGAATATCACAAATGCTCCAACAAGGAGTTATTACGCCTTCTACATCTACTTATGCTTCCCCCATATGCCATGTTCCCAAGGATCAGGAGCACTATTTCAGACCTGTGGTTAACTACCGGGTGCTTGAACACTAAGGTTGTCTTCGAATGTGCCTCTGCCTCTGATCTGCATAACTTTTACCTGGTTTGCCGGTACTAATTGGTTTACTGTTCTTGGTTTGAACCAAGCCTGTTGTCAGATTCCATTAGCTGAAGAATGTAAACATGTTACCGCATTTTGTACTGATTGGAATCTGTTTGACAGAGTTCCTTTTGGTTTGGCAACTCGTTTGCTGGATAATATCCTTAGGGACTTGAAATTAGTGTTTGCCTATAATTATTTGGACGATTTAGTCATCTATAGCTGTTCGTTTCAGTCCATTTGGATCATATCCAGAAAGTTCTTTCGAGGTTTCAGGGAGCCGGGCTGACTGTTAAACCCAGTAAGATGACATTAGAAAGGCAGCAGGTGTTCTTCTTAGGTCACCTAGTGTCAGGTCAGAGTATTCGCATCGAACAAGAGCGAACTAAGACCATACGGGCGTTGCCTCCGCCTACTGATAAACGCGGAATTGCTAGGTTCATAGGCATGTTGAACTATTTTAGGCGTTTTGTCCCTAATTTGGCTTAGTTGGCCGCGACCTCAAACGAACAGTGCCGGAAGAGAGTGCGTTTTGAATAAGGACCTGTCCAGGAGCCCGCGTTTGAGTATATTAAGGCAGCTGTAGCCAATCGTCCATTTCTAGGAGTACCATACTTTAATAAAAGGTTTATTGTCCAAAATGACACATCTAATGCTGGTATTTTAGCCGTAAAACTGGCCGTAGTGCCAGATGAGAGGTACGCATTTAATTTGAAGTTAAACACGTGAGAGACACTGAAAATATCCTTGCGGATGTCCTCAGCCGGTAGTTCGCCGAATCTACACCTAGTGAGGGAACCCGGGAGACAGATGGAGGCAGGATTGGGAGAAATTCCTCTTTAGTTTGATGTCGCTCAGCGTCGGGATCAGGACCCTATTTGGCTGGGGAACTGTCGCATGAGTATATTATTAACAGTTGCATTCTGCGTAAAAGGGTCGGGCATGCGAAGCAGTTAAAGAAGTTTGCCAGTAGCTCTGGTGCGCCCGGTTTTTCGGTACTTTCATGATTCGTTGGTGGGTAGCCACTTATAAGTTCCTAAGACTCTGAAAAAAGTCAAAGCCTCTTGGCCCTCCATGGAGCGAAATGTCAGAGAGATGGTATAGCAATATCGGCTGTATAATGTAGTCAAACCCAAGAATGCTCTTCAACAGGGTTTGCTGAGCTCTGAGCGCGAGTCCTGTCCTACGCACAAGCTCTATATCGATTATCTAGGACCCTTTCTTCGTACTAAGAAAGGTCATCGATACGTGTTAGTTACTATTGATGCGTTCTCCGGATTCACTTGGCTCCTTCCGAGCCGTAACGTCACTGCTACCACCACTATTTCTCATTTAACTAAAGTTTTCATTGTTTTTGGCCCCCCTAAGAAAATTGTTAGCGATAATGCGCCGGCCTTCCTTTCGGCTCCTTTCAAGGCGTTCTATTTTCAGAACGGTGTCAAGCATATCACGACTGCGTCGTATTATCCGCAGGCATGCTTTACGGAGAGGGTTAACCGAAATCGTAAATCCGCTTTGATTTCAGAAAACGCCTAGTAAGTGGGACTCTAGTCTTCCTTGGCTTAGTTTTGCTTTTAATACCACCAATCATGAAGCCTTGGGAGCTACTCCCGCCTCTTTGATCCTTTCCTATCCTGTTAATTCCCCTTTTTAGAACTTGTGGGGAATTCAAGATCTAGTTCCTCAAGTCATCAATGAAAACTGGAACCGTGCCAGACGTAATATACTCAGGGTCCATAATAATCAAGGTGAGCGTTACAATCGTAATCGGCGAACCTTTAGAGGGAGGCTAGGAGATCAGGTCTATGTCCGTAGTTTCCCCAGTAGGCAGCTGCGTGTCGGAAATATGAGTAAATTTACTCCTCATTTTCTGGGGCCTAGCACCAATTTGCGCATTTTAGGCCCGGTGAATCTGCTGCTTAAGGATAACCATTCCGGTAACAAGTACTGGGTTCACCTTAGCCAGGTTAAATCCAGTTAGTTAGTCTGATGGTTAAGTAGCCCCCCCCCCCCTTCCAGCATCGTGTTTGTTTGAGGGCGGGAGGTTGAGCCGTGGCTGGCTCGTGTTATGCTTCCCATTAAATCTTGGTTTTGGTTGATATTCTGTGATTAGTCTCTCGCGGTTATGCTGTTATCCTCTGTCTCCGTGAGTCGCAGCAGCAGCGCGTATCGATATTAGTACCCTTGTACTATCTATGGCGTCGCGCTTATAGTTTTCCGACTGCAGCGCGTGCGGGTAATGCTGCGGTCCTTTTGCCTCAGAAAGTCTACAAGGAAGAGCTATGTGGTCTACTTAGTTCTGGTGCATACCGGAAGATTAACAAAGATCCTACTATCAAGGTGACAGTATGGACTGCTGCCTTGCTGAACGCTTCATCACTACCAAAGGAAGTCAAAAGAAGTACCACCGAGATATTATGGTCTTCCTAAAGTTCACAAAATGTCTAAGTATGAGAGTGTAGAGGTCTATGAGACCTATAACGAGCGCTATTGGTTCACCGACGTATTTTTCTGCCAAACACTTGACTTCCTAATTAAAACAATTGGTAGGAAAACGGAGTCACCACATTCGTAATTCTATGGATTTTATTCAGAGACTTAACAATTCAAAACTAACTAGCACATCATTATTATTTAGCCTGACGTTGCTGTCATTATGCACCGGTACCTTTAAAGGACTCTTTCTCTTATCAGCCAACATCTTGATACGAACATTACGGCCTTATTTGAACATGTGCTTTTATCATCTTATTTCCAGTTTAATGGTGAATTTTATGAGAAGATTGATAGTTAATAAAAATTTGCGGGTTTCCAGCCGCGTCGGGTGGTTAAAATCCCACGGGCTTTCGACCGAGCTCTCCCCGGTCATTCTCAAGTGGTAAGACTGACTGCTGTGTCGTCGTGGCCGCGTCGTTATACAGCCGCACTGCTGGCTGTGACGTCACTGGTGCTCTCTTCCACGTCATATATGATCATGTTTTCATACCGCGTTCATCGCGCCCGTTTTAACATCGCGATAGCCGGGTCCCAGGCTGTGCTGAGTTGCAAACATCCGCCCTTGTTGATGGTGTTTTCAGCGTTTTTTATTTCAATAGCTTCTTTTATGACGCTATCGCAAAATCCCTCCGCTTTCATAACGGCAGATGTTTCGTCGAATAGAATTCGGTGTCCATTTTCTAAGGCGTGTTCTTCCACGGCTGATTTTTCTGGATAGCGTAGGTGTAAGCACCTCTCGTGTTCCTTTCCGACGTTGCTCTACCATGCGTACTGTTTGGCCGACGTAGTAACAGCCACACTGACATGGTATCTTGTACACTCCAGGCGTTCTTAGCCCTAGGTAGTCCTTCACAGGCCTTATGAGCTGACGAATTTTTGCTGGGGGCCTGAACACCGATGAAATGTTACATCTCTTCAGGAGTCGGCTAATCTTTCCCGACACTGTACCACAGAAAGGCTAAAACACAAGTTTCTTGCTTTCTTCTTCGGTGGTGTTCTCTTCTCTGTTGGTGTGTTTCTTGCGTGTCACGCCAGATATAGCCTGGACACCTGTCCGTGGCTGTACCCGTTTTCCCGGAAGACGTTTCGGAGGTGGCTCAGTTCTAGTGGCAGTCTTGCTGCGCCTGGGACGACTTTAGCACGATGGACGAGGGTATTCAGAACGCCACGTTTTTGTGCCGGATGGTGGTGGCTGAGAGCGTGCAGATACTGATCTGTGTGTGTGTGTGTGTGTGTGTGTGTGTGTGTGTGTGTGTGTGTGTGTCCGTTTTCTGTAGACACTGTGGCTGAGGGGCCCCTTGGTTTTCCGTCGAATGAGGACGTGAAGCAAGGGCAATGTACCCTCTGTTTCGACTTCCATCTTACACTTGATGTGGCCGTGAATGCTGTTCAGGTGTTCCAAAAATTCACGACCATGGAGCTACATGATGAAAGTGTCATCGACGTAACGCTAAAAGCAACTTGGTTTAGCTGGAACCGTGTCCAAGGCGAAGTCTTCAAATTTTGCCATAAAAAGTTTGGCTATGGATGGAGCCAGAGGGCTTCCCATAGCCACGCCGTCCAACTGGTCGAAATACTGGCCGCCATGTAGGAAGTACGACTATGTCACTGTGTGCTTAAACAGTCCCACAATTGTGCTATCAGATAATTGGGAGAGGAGATCTATACAGTCTTTGACCGGAACACGTGTAAACAGGGAGACCACACCAAAACTAACCATCAAATCTCCTTGACTAAGACGCAGTTGTTTAATTCTGTTGAGAAAGTCGACGGTGTTCTTGATGTGATGCACACAACGAAACACATGCGGTGCAAGGAGGCTGGTCAGGTGTTCTGCCAGTCTATAAGTTGGTGACCCAATGCTGTTCACAATGGGACGAAGAGGAGAATCGGTTGTGGATTTCTGGTAGTCCAGAAAGCGTAGGTGGTCTCGGCGCCTGAGGGAGGAGAGTCTTAATAACGCCCTCTTCCAGCATTGACTGTTTTAGAAGCTCTGATGTCTTCCTCATTATTCTTGACGTCGGGTCCCGTGGCAGTTAACGCTATATATCCTCTTCAAGCATTAACTGAATTTTGGCATCGTAGTTAGCTTTATTTACAATGACGGATGCATTGCCCTTGTCGACTGGCAGAACCACGATGAGTGCGTCGTTGCGGAGTGCGTGAAGACCATTGCGTTTAGCCCTAGTCAAGTTAGACCTCGGTGGTTTAGATTTTGAAATGATGCGACACGTTTCGCGATGAATTTAGTCAGCATTCTCACTAGGCATCTTACGGATTGTTTGTTCAACCCCACTTATATCATCACAGACAGGGATTCTCTGAAGCGCTGGTGCGAAGTTAATACCTTTCTTAAGCACCGAAATGGCACCCGCATCGACCTCTTTCTCCGTCATATTGATGACAGTTCCTTCTGTTGATTTCCGTTCTGCACCGTGTTGTTGTTAAGAAATCCGCGCGAACTACCCTTTCTGTTTCTCTGTGGCCTTCTTTTGCTGTAGTGGCCGCGTCGACCCACTCAAAATCTAATTGTGAGAGTACCTCTGTCAACTGCAGATGTATAGCCAGCAGTTCGCGACCTTTTAAATCCAGCTGCCGCCTGGTGAAGTGTATCGTTTCCCGCAACAGGGCAGAGCTGGCTGAACGGTAGATTCACCTGGCTGCCGAGGTAAATCGTGGAATCGCGTTCTCATCTCGACAGCGTAGCAGGAAGGCTAGAGAGCTTAACAGGTTAGCCTTCTTCCCAAGCAGGTTCCCTAGGCGCCACGTTTCCCCCCCGTAGAGGTACGCCATGTATGAATGCGTGGTTTCGTGGCGATATGAATTAATAAGATTTTCTCGGGCTTCCAGCCGCGTCAGGTGGTTATAATCCAACGAACTTTCGACCGAGCTCTCCTCGGCCACATCAAGGACGATCTAAATCTTAGAACGCTTCGAGTGTACAAGATACCATGTCAGTGCGGCTGTTACTACGTCAGCCAAACAGTACGCATGGTAGAGCAACGTCGGGAAGGAACACGAGAGGTGCTTACACCTACGCTATCCAGAAAATTCAGCCGTGGAAGAACACGCCTTAGAAAGTGGACATCGAATTCTATTCGACGAAACATGTCGATATGAAGGAGGGATTTTGCGATAGCGTCATAAAAGAAGCTATTGAAATAAAAACCGCTGAAAACACCATCAACAAGGACGGAACCCGACTATCGCGATGTTAAAACGGGCGCGACGGACGCGGAATGAAAACATGACTATATACAGTGTGTTACAAAAAGGGACGGCCAAATTTCAGGAAATATTCCTCACACACAAATAAAGAAAAGATGTTATGTGGAGATGTGTCCGGAAACGCTCAATTTCCATGTTAGAGCTCATTTTAGTTACGTCAGTATGTACCCTACTTCCTCTATTCACCTCCAGTTGGCAAAATAGAAGGAAGGTAATGTTGACTTCGATGTTTGTGTTGACATGCGACTCATTGCTCTACAGTACTAGCATCAAGCACATTAGTACGTAGCATCAACAGGTTAGTGTTCATCACGAACGTGGTTTTGCAGTCAGTGCAATGTTTACAAATGCGGAGTTGGCAGATGCCCATTTGATGTATGGATTAGCACGGCGTAATAACCGTGGCGAGGTATATTTGTATCGAGACAGATTTCCAGAACGAAGGTGTCCCTACAGGGTGACGTTCGAAGCAATTAATCGGCGTCTTAGGGAGCACGGAACATTCCAGCCTATGACTCGCGACTGGTGAAGACCGAGAACGACGAGGACACCTGCAATGGACGAGACAATTCTTCGTGCAGTTGACGATAACCCTAATGTCAGCGTCAAAGAAGTTGCTGCTGTACAAGGTAACGTTGACCACGTCACTGTATGGAGGGTGCTGCGGGAGAACCAGTTGATTCCGTACCATATACAGCGTGTGCAGGCACTATCAGCAGCTGATTGGCCTCTACGGGTACACTTCTGCGAATGGTTCATCCAACAATGTGTCAATCCTCATTTTAGTGCAGATGTTCTCTTTACGGATGAGGCTTCATTCCAACGTGATCAAATTGTAAATTTTCAGAATCAACATGTGTGGGCTGACGAGAATCCGCACGCATTTGTGCAATCACGTCATCACCACAGATTTTCTGTGAACGTTTGGGCAGGCATTATTTGTCGGTGATGTCTTGATTGGGCCCCATGTTCTTCCACCAACGCTCAATGGAGCACGTAAATATGATTTCATACGGGATACCCTACCTGTGCTGCTAGAACATGTGCCTTTACAAGTACGACACAACATGTGGTTCATGCACGATGTAGCTCCTATACATTTCAGTCGAAGGGTTCATGTGCTTCTCAACAACAGATTCGGTGACCGATGGACTGGTAGAGGCGGACCAATTCCATGACCTCCACTCTCTACTGACCTCAACCCTCTTGACTTTCATTTATGGGGGCATTTGGAAGCTCTTGTCTACGCAACCCCGGTACCAAACGTAGAGACTCTTCGTGCTCGTATAGTGGACGGCTGTGATACAATACACCATCCTCCAGGGCTGCATCAGCGCATCAGGGATTCCATGCGACGGAGGGTGGATGCATGTATCCTCGCTAACGGAGGACATTTTGAATATTTCCTGTAACAAAGTGTTTGAAGTCACGCTGGTACGTTCTGTTGATGTGTGTTTCCATTCCATGATTAATGTGATTTGAAGAGAAGTAATAAAATGAGCTCTAACATGGAGTTAAGCGTTTCCGGACACATGTCCACATAACATCTTTTCTTTATTTGTGTGAGGAATGTTTCCTGAAAGTTTGCCGTACCTTTTTGCAACACCCTGTTTGTCGAGGAAGAGAGCACCAGTGACGTCACAGCTAGCAGTGCGGCTGTATAACGACGCGGCCACGTCGACACAGCAGTCAGTCTTACCACTTGACAATGACCGGGAAGAGCTCGGTCGGAAGCTCGTGCGATTTTAACCGCTGGAAGCCTGAGAATATTTTATTAATTCATATCGCCGAGAAACCATGCATTCATACAAGATCGATGGTGTTGTCATGGGACGCCCCCTCTACCCTCTGGTAGATAATTTATTCATGGAAGACTTCGAGGACAAGGCACTGCACTCAGCAAGTTTTAAACCAACGGTCTTCTGGAGGTACGTGGACGACACATTTGTGGTATCGACGCACGGGATGAATGAATTACATCGATTTCTTGAGCATTAGAATTCCATCCATTCTAGTATCAAATTTACTATGGAAATATAAAAAAACGTCTACCTCCCATTTTTGGATGTTGTCGCTCGCCGTAAAGTTGATGGCACATTAGGACACGCCGTATACCGGAAACCAACGTATACAAATCTAAATGTTCATGCCAGTAGCTGCTATCACCCTTCACAGACCGTATGTGTTCTTAAGACCTTAGTGCATAGGGCACACTGTATTTCCGATAAAGACAATTTGCAACAAGAGCTCACATACCTTAAGAGCATTTTTAAATCGAATGGATTTTCTCCGCAACAAATTTGTAGAGCATTCAATGTAAAACCTAGGAAGAAGATAGTAATTCTTTCAAATCTAGTACTTTTTTGCCGATGTGGGTGTATTCTTGAGAAATTCTGTGTTGTGGTGGTCTTTCACCCCCCCCCCCCCCCATCCCCCCCAACGAAGACTGCTGCAGCTTTACTCTGTGAAGGACGATTTACAGCTTCGAAAAGCGGGTGTGTATCAGATTTATAGCGGAAATTGTGAGAAATCGTACAGAGATCAAACAACACGCACCGTTCATGAGAGATGTGTAGAGCATCGAAGATACAAATGCTTATTACAGCCAGACAAGTCAGCTGTGGCCGAACATTGTCTTGGTACAGGTCATTCCATGAATTACAGTGATGTGAATATTTTAACATCCACGTCTTCCTTTTGGGAATCTGCCGTCAAGGTATCGAGATGAGAGCAGCTAATAATTTAATAAACAGAGATAATTGTTTTAATTTGGACAAAGCATGGAATCCGGCTCTTGGGGTAATTGAACTGCAGAGAAGTCGTCACGGTGTCACCGCCGCCGATCATACATCGATAAGCGAATCGAATGTCTGTACGCCTTCGCCACAGGCGGTGCATGTATAAGCGTATTTCTTTGCCGCCGACCAACATCTCTCAATCGCATGCGCAGTACCGCCGCGGTGGAGCATCTAAGGCCGCGCTTGGCATCTTGTCGTCAGTCTTATGACTCACTCTGAGGATGGCCGGACGATACGCGGCCGAAATATCAGCGGAGGAAATTTTATTTGCGTGGCTGCGTGCCCAAAATTTAATGGACTGTTCATTACACCGCGAGAAATTGAAAATGGACAGTGGTTATGAAGTTTTTTAAGTGAGAAACTGAGGAAAAATAGGGAGGAAACGTTTATGAAAAAGCACATCGCCGATTCAAAAATGAGCTTGTAATGTCTTCACTTACGTTGTACTATATCCCACAGTATGTCTCGTTTCACCAGCTATCGATGCCCCTTAATAATTACATTGTTTCATCGTATAATGCGGTCAATAATTAAGTTTTGCATGTTAACCATACGGCAAAGCACTCTTCTCTTTGCGTGCTGTCATTTGCGAAAATCTTGTTTCCATATCTCAAACCGTTTGAGATGTGAGGAATGTTGAGAATATCTCATTCTGGCTTTTTCGCTGGCTCGGACGGTTGCAGATGAGTGCGCTACATCAGATTAATTTTTCCGTCATTGGTGACTGAGACTTCCACCAAAGTCTAAAGAAAAATTCATTATCTCAGCTGAATTTTATACGCGGCAACATATTATGTAATGTGTACCAAACGCAAAATCTTAGCAACCCCTATTTTCTATTTTAAACTTTTTCATATTTCATGCAATGTCTTACTTAAATCAAAGTACCATAATAACTGTCACCATTAACGAAATGATGGGCACGTCACACGAAGCTGGCATATAAAGCTATAAGTAGGGAAAAAAGATTTTTTTTTTACGGAATAGTATCTGTAAAATCGTTTGAGGAAGAACGCAGGGCGTGTGGCTCGCTTCTGCCATCACAGTGTGTCGCCAGCCGGCTGGAAGTGGCCAGACAAGGTCGGCCCCGCCTAAAGAAACAAATGAAATCGCTCAGTAACTGTTCCCTGCGCATCGGCCACTGTATCCAGCACGGATTCCACCATCTGCCACAGCATATTACACGGCTTGCAAGGTATAGGGTAGATGTGGACCAGTGATTTTCCACAGCTGCCACTATGCTCTGTATGTAAGTAAAGATTTTACAGCGGGTTTGTCGTTCAGAAATCGCATTTGAGTGTTGTTTGTTTGTGGGAAGACTGTGTGACACCTTGTGTACGAAGGGGAAACGTCTACCAGCACTTACCAAAGTCCGAGACTGCAGTTTGTCGTTACGCTGCTCGCGCTGTCACGTGAATACGGTGCCCATCGGTTCGCGAGGGTCACGTAGGCTGTTAATGGCCCTACGTGACTAGCGCCTGAGAGGCTCGACGTGCTGTTTGGTTGGCTGTGCAGGACCACACAGACACACCAGGTTCCCTGTGTCATGGAACGCAGCGAGCTCACTGGTGGCCAGAAGAGCGCCCTCACGGACAGTGCGGCGACGTCCAGCGACAACTGCTGTCGAAGCCCACATCGACGCGGCAGGAGACCGAGGCGGCCGACAGTGGAACTCCCAACAAGGAGACTGGACATACCAAAGTGGCACTATGTCGTCATTGCAGACGAGTCCCAGTCCTGTGTACAACATCACATTGGACGTATCCATGCATGCAAGCTCTGAGGAGGACGAACGTTGCCAGACTGCTTTCGTCATCTTCTCATGGGCTCATCATCTGACTTGTTGGTATGGGGTACCACTGGGTAAATAAGATGACCGCGTCTTGTCCACACAGATGGTAATGTGGACTGTACCTATCACATTTCTGGCGCCTTAAGGACGGTGGCTATGACCCTTCTCCGAGATCTTCATGACATTATCTTTCAACACATTACACCAACATCGCATGTTTCCCATGCTGTGCTGACCTGTGCCGCACACCGGAGTATATTTACCGAAATTATGGCCAAAATGGCAAAAATGGACGTTTGGTCAACTATTGTAGCAAGTACATGAAAGGTTCTCGGTTCACTTGCCTCGTCAAATTTTCAGAAAATTCCACGCTTTCGATGATACCCTCCACCATCGTCGTCAGGGACTAAAACTGACTGTCGTGAACTGGCAAGGTTCCCTCTTTCATACTCATAGGAAGGCATCTGATTTGCTGGATTACGTCACGGTGGAGCATACAGATGTGTTGCCCCCCTACGTAGATAGATTTTGCTTGCAATCTAGCGCTGCATGCAGCACCATCTATCGCATCAGGCTGTGAACTGCGAGAAGTAAGACAATAAACCAACGTGCAATTGAAAAGAACTTTGCGAGAGGCCTGGGACAATCACCTGCTGTGATCGGTAACATTAGACAAGTGAACGTAGCAGAACCAACCTAGATTACACACACTAACATACACTTCTCAATACGCACATATATAACACAGTACATAGCTATAATTAGTTTGAAGGCGCATTTAAAAATTGCGAGAAAAGTATGGCAAAGTAACTACATATGGAACAATCACACACGTGACGAGCAATTCGGTGCCCTAGTAGAAGCAGTCCTGTCATCACGTCACCAGTAAAATCGGTACAGCAAATTAAGGGTATCACACGAATCTACTTTGAAATTTTCAAGTACAAAAGGTTAAGAACTAGTGGAAAGTGGCATGGTACAAACTGAAAGACAGGCAGACAAACTAACAAATGCATGCCGAGTCATCCCAGGCCCATCTCTATGGACGGCAGTGGAGTAGTTTAGGGGTATTCACAACTACAGTTAACCTAGTAGTGAAAGGGAGTGCTTTAAAGGTTTGAAACTATCAAAAATAATTTTGGCCAGGATTTCGGTACATGTAATCCACTGTTGGTTGGTTGAATTGTTGGAGGGCACCAAACAGCAAGGCCATCGGTCCCTCACATTATGGAAGGATGGGGAAGGAAGGTGGCTATGCCCTTTCAGAGGAACCATCCCGGCATTTGCCTGAAGCGATTTGGGGAAATCACCGAAAACCTAAATCAGGATGGCGGAATGGGTTTGAACCGTCGTTCTCCCTAACTAGAGTCCAGTGTGGTAACCACTGCGCCACCATGCTCAGTATATAATCCTCTTTGCGTCGATACAGAGCGTTCCAGACTGTTGCTTTAAACAGACACCAGAAACACTGGCTACGAACTGTGCAGAGACAGCCACAACAGGGGGTGAAACCCGTGTAGGGGCTACACGTAACACGACTTCGGTTCGCTGTCAGGGCACTTGCAGTGCTGCAAGTTTATTAATGCATCATGTCGCTTTCTTATTGGATGATCTTTAGGTTCTGTGTTTGTTTTCACACGTTATTAACAGGCAGTGCAGATAGTGCATTTTAGCAGAAGTCAATGAAAATTTTGGTGGAGTACGAAAAACGAATGGGAACAAAAATAACAAAGGATACGAAGAGTACACTAACAATGGATTTCAATCGAGGTTCTTAAGCTGTAACAAAAATACGTGAGTCTGCAGAACACCGCGAGACAAAACCAGCGTCCTTTAGCATGCAACAAAAACAAATACAGAAGCATTTAGTTCACCCTATAATACGGATGTCAGCAAAAATTAAACAGAGTACGAGCAACGTATTTGCAATGCAATTCAAAGACTGCAATACACATAGAGAGGTCCTCAAGTGGTTTAAATGGCTGTGAGCACTATGGGACTTAACATCTGAGGTGACCAGTCTCCTAAAACTACTTAAACCTAACCAGCCTAAGGCCATCACACACATCCATGCCCGAGGCAGGATTCGAACCTGCCACCGTAGCGGTCGCGCGGTAGAGATGTCTTAATCGGGAACATAATTTCAACTCGATTACAGCCAAGCGGTAGAAATTGCATTATTGGGTTTTAAAATAAATGCACTTTGGCACCAGACCCACTCATATAAATGAAAAATATTATCATATAGTACTCGCATTTTGCAGAGCAAGAATACAGATTATCACGTCATATTTCCCCGAATTCAAAGTTCACCGCCAGGCCATTTGGAGCGCTAGTGTCGGTTTCTGCGACCGTACCTTAACATAGTCGCTACTCTTGTGATATTTTGGTATTCTGTGTGGCGGATCACCACCCTCCATTCAGTACGATACAGAGTCGTATCAGCGTGGAATGCCTCGCGGCACCCCTGTCTGTCACACGAGCTTAGTTCGACTCGATGTGCTGCCGCTTGTCACTGCCTGATGTAGCTTCACTGTCTATTAATTTTCGAAGCCTGAATGAACAAAAAATTAAGTACTCTAACTAGAAGAGAAACCAGGCATTGAGCAAGTATTTATTTCTTCTAGTCTTCCGTTATTCCATCTCTTCCTCCCGCTTCACTCTGTCCACCTTCTTCCCCCCTTTCTCTAGCCATCCTCTCTCTCTCTTTATCCACTCTTCTCTCCCGTCCCTCCTTTATCCACGGCCTCCACACCTCCCCTGTCTCTTGCCATCTCGTCCCCTCCCCTCTCTCTGTCCATTTCCTCTCTTCTGCTGTCCATGTCCTCCTCCTCCTCCTCCCCTCGTCTCTCTCCACGCTATCACGCTCACCCCAGCAGGAAGCTGGTGGTTTTTAGCTCTTCATTCTAGACAGCGACTAATATGTGTGCCAAATATGACTGAAGTCGTTCGAAGGATTAGGATGAGCATTTTACCGCTAGTTTGCTCGTATACGTACACGTCACCTAATTTCAGACAAATTTCGATCATATTTGTATACATATTTCACCTGTATGCCTAGCGAATTTTCACCCTGCTGTTGTGTTTTCATATAGCTAAATGTTTATGACGTCGTATATCCTGAAATATGTGTTGTACAAAAAGATAATTTTCGAGGTACATCCAGCAGTATACGTGGCCACTATCTGCGAAATGCGTTGTGAACACAGTTGGCAGTAAAGAAGTAATAAATTAAAACGTCACACATCATCTGACAGTTTCTCGCGCATCTCACTGTTTATGACGTAATATCTCTTGAACTATTTGTTATATAATTATATATTTTTGTAGTTACGTTGAGCGGCATATATGGATGATGTTTGCGACTAGAGTTGGTTTCAAATAAGTGATAAATTAAAACGTCATGCATAATCTGAACGTTTTTCACTCATGGTTCAGGAGACATGTCAAATACTGAGATGAGTTGTAGAATTATATATTGTAGGTACATTCAGAGACAAATGTGGATATTGTCTATAAAAAATGTTGCGAATAGAATAAGTAGCAACTAAGTAATAGATTTAAACGTCTTGCATGATATGGTAGTTTTCCACGCAGTCAGTGTTTATGAAGTCTTGTCGCCTAAACTACACTCCTGGAAATGAAAAAAAGAACACATTGACACCGGTGTGTCACACCCACCATACTTGCTCCGGACACTGTGAGAGGGCTGTACAAGCAATGATCACACGCACGGCACAGCGGACACACTAGGAACCGCGGTGTTGGCCGTCGAATGGCGCTAGCTGCGCCGCATTTGTGCACCGCCGCCGTCAGTGTCAGCCATTTTGCCGTGGCATACGGAGCTCCATCGCAGTCTTTAACACTGGTAGCATGCCGCGACAGCGTGGACGTGAACCGTATGTGCAGTTGAGGGCTTTGAGCGAGGGCGTATAGTGGGCATGCGGGAGGCCGGGTGGACGTACCGCCGAATTGCTCAACACGTGGGGCGTGAGGTCTCCACGGTACATCGATGTTGTTGCCAGTGGTCGGCGGAAGGTGCACGTGCCCGTCGACATGGGACCGGACCGCAGCGACGCACGGATGCACGCCAAGACCGTAGGATCCTACGCAGTGCCGTAGGGGACCGCACCGCCACTTCCAAGCAAATTAGGGACACTGTTGCTCCTGGGGTATCGGCGAGGACCAATCGCAACCGTCTCCACGAAGCTGGGCTACGGTCCCGCACACTGTTAGGCCGTCATCCGCTCACGCCCCAACATCGTGCAGCCCGCCTCCAGTGGTGTCACGACAGGCGTGAATGGAGGGACGAATGGAGACGTGTCGTCTTCAGCGATGAGAGTCGCTTCTGCCTTGGTGCCAATGATGGTCGTATGCGTGTTTGGCGCCGTACAGGTGAGCGCCACAATCAGGACTGCATACGACCGAGGCACACAGGGCCAACACCCGGCATCATGGTGTGGGGAGCGATCTCCTACACTGGCCGTACACCTCTGGTGATAGTCGAGGGGACACTGAATATTGCACAGTACATCCAAACCGTCATCGAACCCATCGTTCTGCCATTCCTAGCCCGGCAAGGGAACTTGCTGTTCCAACAGGACAATGCACGTCCGCATGTATCCCGATCCACCCAACGTACTCTAGAAGGTGTAAGTGAACTACCCTGGCCAGCAAGATCTCCGGATCTGTTCCCCATTGAGCATGTTTGGGACTGGATGAAGCGTCGTCTCACGCGGTCTGCACGTCCAGCACGAACGCTGGTCCAATTGAGGCGCCAGGTGGAAATGGCATGGCAAGCCGTTCCACAGGACTACATCCAGCATCTCTACGATCGTCTCCATGGGAGAATAGCAGCCTGCATTGCTGCGAAAGGTGGATATACACTGTACTAGTGCCGACATTGTGCAAGCTCTGTTGCCTGTGTCGATGTGCCTGTGGTTCTGTCAGTGTGATCATGTGATGTATCTGACCCCAGGAATGTGTCAATAAAGTTTCCCCTTCCTGGGACAATGAATTCATGGTGTTCTTATTTCAATTTCCAGGAGTGTAAATGTCGTTCCACGATGTAATTTTCTGCTACATTCAGAGCTATAGGCGAATACTGTCTGCATAAAAAATTTTCCACGACAACGTTAGCAACAAATACCCAATTAATTAAAACGTCGCTTGCCAAGTGAACAGCAACACTGTAGTAAGCGACATTTTTTTTGTTTTCATCATTTTTTGGTGTTATGAGAAAGAAAAAGTTTCCTAAAGATTTGAAATTATGTGTCAAGTTTATTGCAAGTCTGTAAGTGATCTGAGCTACAAATGCTGGATGACTGAAGAGTGGGTGTTCTCGCTCGTGGGCTGCGCTGGTTTTGCACTCCCACCCCCCACCCCCAACCCTTGTGGTCCTTACCACCACAGTGCTCCTTTCCACTCAGTAAATGATACGTGCACCAAGTTTGGTTGAAATTCGTCCTGTGGTTTAGGCAGAGGTGTGGAACGAACATACATACATACACACACATATACATACAAACATGTATATAATTTGTGTGAAGTACACAGTGAGAAGATTTAGTTATTTACTCTCCTTCCAGTGCAGTTTTAACACTCTCAATACCAAGCCATTTTCAGTAACGTGTATTACCAAAGAGAGGGCGGCGGGGGGCTACTTTGTACCCACCGTAAAGAATTTATAAAATAAAAACGTTTCATTACTTGTTTTTACATTGCGTTATGAACATAATCAGGATCCAGTACCTCAATATGTCTTATAAAATGCATTTTTGAAAACAGTTTTAACCTTTCACTTACTTCACTTCTAAGTTAAGTAAGTCTAATTATCTTGAGAAAAATTAGTAGTAAAAGTCGTTATAATACTATTGAAGTGCACTTTACTATAATTAAAATAGTTACAAATACCTGACGTAATATAGAAATATATGTTATGTACATAACGTAGTGTCGTGAGAGTAATTATTCACGACTTTCTTGGGCTTGGAACATAAAACAGTTTTTTGCTGTTTTGCACATATGTACCTCTTACAATTGTGGCAGACTATTATTGTTTTGTTCACTTTGTTGTACTTTTCTGCTTTTGAAAGGCTTTCACTAACACACAAAATACATCTACCTTTACCTCCATGAGCTTCCTTTGCACCGTAGTCCTGCTGGATTTTCCTCTGAGAATACCCTCCATTCTTGAAACTACAGGCTTTGGCAGTCCAGAAATATTTTTAGCCCTTTCTTCAGTGTATGGTTTCGCGAGCTGTAGTCCAAGTTCTTGAAGAATAAGTCGTCACTTACTAGGTTCTTCTTATCCCAGTCCGGCAAGTTCAACAAAAATAGTGTAGACCTATTCACCACTGCTATGTACACAAGAGTACAGAAAAGAGATAGCGCCCACCTTCTTGTAGCCCTCTTAGTTGAATATTTTCTCACCATTTGATCTATCGTGTCAACGCCACCTTTAGTCTCATTATAGTATAAATTTATGATCAGATGATAGAAATAGCAGATTTCTTTTGGGTTTTTTACGGGGGATACAATTGTGATTGGAATATTTCCAACACTAATATGTAATTCTCGTCTTGAGATGTCTCTCAGTTCTTGAGGTATGTGTTTCCAATTAGCTTGTAATGTTCCCACGAGAGTCAGCTTGTGATTCCTCTATAGATCTTCGGCCAAATCAATTGAAGTGTAATATCTATATGTGGTGACCTTTCTCACTGAATTATGTATAGGAACTTTCAGGCGTTTGACCACAGCTGCAGCGGAATTTGAGTGCTGTGTACCATTATTTCTTTTCCCAGCATAAGGCTCCGTGCAGATAACATATCTGGTTTTAGCGTCTGTGAGCATGCGTGTAAGTACACCGTATTTACCATGCTTTTCCTTCACGAAGACCTTGACGGGACACCTGCCACGGAACAATGGAAACTTTTTATCAATAACAGTGTGCATCCCAACAGAATAATATTTTGGACAAAATTCATTCTTTTTATCAAAAACTTCTTGTATTGCAGCAAACTTATCACGTTTATTGCGATCGCTTCGTGACTCTCTGTGATCAAATCTTATTACTTTAGTAAGCTGCTCCAATCTGGTACGACTCGTAGCAGTATAAACAAACGTTCCTTAAGTAAAGAACCATAAATCTGTAAATGATGACTTACTGTCTTTTTCCTTCCCCATTATAATAAATAGTCCTATATACGCCATGAACGCAGGTCTGTCTGTCTGTCTGTCGGTCTGTCTTGGGTATTTTCTGCCTCAATGCATCTTGATTGGTATGCTTTATTATGATGTTGACAATTTCTGGAGACCAAAACTCTTCAAATATGTCTGTTATTGTTCCTAGTTTACCTTCGTCTCTTATGCCTTCTCTTTCTTTCACTGTGTTTTCTGCTAATCGTCTTCTAATTTGAGGTGGTTTGGAGGTATAAATTTTTCCAGTGCTTGTAATATCCTTGTCACTAACCTCGCAAACTGCGACGTCATCAGTTTCAGGTACCCAGAGTTCATCATCAGCTTCTGTAAGTGCTCTATCACTGTCCACATCCTAGCGCACAACACAATCCTCTTCAGGTCCACTCACTACAGCTTCAGTTTGATCAGATTCCATTTGAGAAGCCGTAGCTTCTTCCAAAATCTGTGATATTTCTCCATCAGTAAGTGAATGTCGACAAGTTTTGAAGCACAGTTGTATTAAGACTGAACTAAGTGCCACTGAACAGGAAACAATAAAGAAACAAAGGGAAATGAATCATTGTTGGGACTATTGTTGCTATCAGTCCAGAGAAATATAATTTCCATGTGTTCTAAGGTCATATAATGCTGTTATTTGTGGAGTAAGACAAACATTGTGGGAAGTCTCATCTACTACCAAGGGGGTAAGACATTATGACCACCTCCCTTCAACTTAAAATTTCGGATTAATCTTAAACGAAAAATGTAAAACAATCATAAAATCTGTAAGAAGATTTCATCAAAGACAACAAACAATTTTTACAAAACTTAAGAAAATAAAGTACCCGAGTAGATTTCAATATTTTCAAAAGGTGGGTACAAAGTACCCCCCCCCCCCCCCTGGTAATGCGAGTATTGCGAGGGTTACTGGTCAAGACTGTAAGTGATTAGGATTTCCATTACTATATTTGACCGATATACTACTAACTCGCAAAAAAGAAACGATATTGCTCGCATTACTAACAATTTTTTTTAACGAACATTTTCTGAGTGTGTCGTTTTTGACCTGCGATAGCGCCACTACGCCATCACAAAAATTGCATCAAAACTGATAAAGTGGACCAACAGTTTCTAGCAAACGTGTTCTTACGGTCTATAGAGAAATTTCAAGTAGCGCTTCTGACACGAAAGAAACGACAATGATGTCCCGATACCGGATACGCTCCGTTGCTGTAACCTGCTCTGGGGCAGACGAGAGGACCTTGCTGAATTGACCTCTGCCACTTCCTTCATACCTACCGCTGTTCAAGGTCAGTGTCGCACGTGTACTTCCTTGCGTACGTATAGTACGACACAGTTCTCAAAAAAGGTTGAAATATCGCCTTTGCTTAATATACTCGGAAGTTCTGTAACCTTCACAGAACTCTTATAGTTATCTTCTTAATATATTCCTCCGCAAGTGAGTGTGCAGCGAAATGATTGGCCCGTGTCACGCACACGGCGCCTTCAACCATACCGCTAGAAAATAGACTGAAGCACCAAAGAAACTGGTATAGGCATGCGTATTCAAACAGAGAGGTATGTAAACAGGGAGAATACGGCGCTGCGGTCGGCAACGCCTACGTAAGACAAGTGTTTCGCGCAGTCGTTAGACCTGTCAAGGCTGCTACAATAGGTCATGATTGTGAGTTTGAACGGGATGTTACTGTCCACGCACGAGCGATGGGACACAGCATCTCCGAGGTAGCGAAGAATTGGGGATTTTCCCGTACGAGGATTTCACGAGGGTACCGTGAATATCAGAAATCCGGCAAAACATATAATTCCCGACATCGCTGTGGCCGGAAAAATATTCGGCAAGAACGGGACCAACGACGACAGAAGAGAATCGTTCAATGTGACAGAAGTGCAGTCCTTTCGAAAATTGCTGCAAATTGCAATGCAGTTGGAGTGATATGGGACCCCTGATACGTCTAGATACTACTCTGACACGTTCCTAAGCATCCTGTCTGATCACCTGCATCCGTTCACTTTCATTGTGCTTTCCGACGGACGTGGGCAATTTCAGCAGGACAGTGCGACACCCTACACGTCCAGAATTGCCTCAGAGTGGCTCCAGGAACACTTTTCTGAATTTAAACACTTACGTTGGCCACCAAGGTGCGCAGCCACGAAAATTATTGAGCATATCTGGGATGCCTTGCTACGTGCTGTTCAGAAGAGATCTCCACCCCCTCGTATTCTTATGGATTTATGGACAGCCCTGCAGGATTCACAGCGTCAGTTCTCTACGGCATTACTTCAGACGTTAGTCGAGTCCATGCCACGTCGTGTTGCGGCACTTGTGTGTTCGTGGGGGACCTACACGATATTAGGCAGGTGTACCAGTTTCTTTGGCTCTTCAGTGTATATTACCATCGGATTGGCAGTTCTAACATAACATTTGCGTGTGGTACGTGACTCACATTGTCCCTTACATACTCACTTCAACGAGAGACACAACGGGCGTTAGTGACTACTTAAATATGCAACAGTAGTTTTAATAACCAACTTACAACAGAAATAGAAATAATTTTCCTGCAATTTTCTAGAAATTTCTCCCAGTAAAATAGATTAATGCCCGCTGTACATGTATTTTGATTGTTTTTTTAAGAAGAGTTGTTATTGCTTGTTTTTCCTGTGAAGAGGAGCCTTTTTCTTGTTGTCTTCCAGAGTAATTTGTTATAACTTCCTTTCTTCGCGTGACGATGTTTAAAAATTTCGCGATGAGGAGTGTTACTTCACAGTTTATTCCATTCTTTTGTATGAAGAAGTTGTTTCTCTGCTTTTCACGAAGCAGCTCACCTTGTACAAAGACCAGGTTATAGTTTTGAGAGGGTTACTTAAGCATTCTGGAAGAGGAATCAGGTCGAATCCTGTGAGGAAAATACCGTTACGAGTTACAAGCCTCCATCAACTTAGGAATTCTTTTATGGTGAGCGTAAGACGGAGCTAAATGGGAAAAGTAAAAAGGAGCGTAGCTGTGATTCGAATCTTGCTAGTAGCAATGTCTATTTTTAGTATTTATGTTTCACATTTATTAACAAATGAAAATGTTATTAACTGACATTATCTCATAGTCTTTAATGATAATAAAATCTCTCCATTTCCAATTACTGACCGCGTAAAAATTTGATATAGAGAGGCGAAATGCGTTTATTAAATAAGAAAGTTGTACATCAACAACGTAGTTCAATCTCTAGAAATGAAAATAGGGTTTATTTTGTATCTGGTGTTTCGCATTTTTGTACCCAATAAATTTTAAAAAGGACGTTATTTTTATTAAAAAATGTGATTCGATACTTGATAAGAAACGTTTCCATATCATCACAAATTCGGTATTTAAATAAAAGTAAAAGTGGATGCTAATAGCGAAATTGGAACTAACGATTTTACGCTTACAGGCCTCTACGAAATGGCTCTGAGCACTGTGGGACTTAACATCTGAGGTCATCAGTCCCTTAGAACTTGGGTTAGTTGGGTTTAAGTAGTTCTATGCACATTACACACATACATGGCCAAGGCCTTTACACTATGCATTTCAATGCCAGTGAATACGTTAATGGTAATAAATTTTTTGTACGGTACTTAATAATGAAGAGAATTCTTATGATATTCAAGAGCGATATATTCGAGGTGTTTCTTATTTAATTGTGTCGTATTTCGTTAGAAAGTTGCTATCCCAACACAAACTTTAATATCCCGTTACGCCAGTGCTATGCAGCCTTCCTTACTTCTTTGCCTCTGGAGGTTTACAGGAGGTACGAAGTGTCTGAGAACCATGGCGCCCTGATTGCTTCCCACTCTTCAGCTCTAAGGCGTGCAGGGCTGCAGTGCTGCCTGTGACTTCCAATGTGCACTCACATTAATGTGAACATCTGTCGGATGACTTTGCGGCTAAGAGTGCTGGGAGACGTGTGGGAAGAGAGTCGCTGAGTTTCTGGAAGGTACCGGCAGGGATGTGGAGCCGTGCCAAGTCTACAGCCGTGGCCAGCCTGGCTACTTGTCTCAGCTGAGCAAGCATGGAACGAGCAGCCCCATCCAGCCACTCTTTGAAACCACTCGTACACTGTGAGCTGTGTGACTCGTTGCATTGTCCTGCTGGTAGATGCCATCGCGCTTAGGAAAAACAAACTGCATGTAGAGGTTGACATCGACGCATATTTGTGTTGATCCACTGTGGTTTCCAGAATGACAAGATCATTCAAGGAATTTTGTGTCGTCTTGTTGTCACTGTAGACTTGTATTGTGGGAAGCAAGGAGAGCATGTTGTTTGGTGGCCAGTATCCTCTTCTATAACAAAAAGTGCATGGGTGTATTAACAGGGTTCTTTACTTATAAGAACAAGAAGTTACTTAAGACGGCCGACTTTTACTTCACACAAGACCTGGACTATGCACACTATTCTGATGGCTAGGTAGTGACTGTGAGCTAGAGGCTGAGCTAACTGCGATTTCGACTCCCATTAGGCTGTGACTGATGACTCAGTTCGTTGACTCACTGGACGCCTGCTGACTACCCCCCTCTCCACCCCAAATCTGCGGTGGCGATCTAAATACTGGAGGTCGAGAGGGCGCTGGCGGCGCATTGTTTGCGAGTGTGTCTTTGGCCTCTCTCCCGATAGGCTCGCTTGCTCCGGTGACTACAATCAATCTTCTCACAACCTCTGTGTCACCTGCTGTGCTGGCGAGATCTTATGCCAACACATTACCTCCCCCCCCCTCCCCCCGAAATGGCACACCGTTGCCGTGTAGTGAGGCAGTTAATGACAATGGGGAGGGAGGCACGATGCTGGACGTAGAGATGAGCGAGGAGCCGTAGCTGTGGAGAATGGCGTGCTTCTGGCTGTACCCTGCCTTGTGGCTTGTGAGGCAACAGCAACGCACTCCAGAAAACTGCTGCCAGGCCGCACATCCAGGCCTAAGGGCGTGTCCTGGGGCGACGAGGGCGACGGCGATGCTGATGCCATGTCCACCTCCATTGGGTCGGCGAGCGGGTACGGTCAGGGCGAGGGCGTATCGTCCATCTGTTCCTTGGTGGCACCAGCGGGCATCTGCGAAGGCCGTGCGCTCCTGTGAGGCAGTGAACATGGGGGAAGGAAAGCAGCAGAATGGTGGAGAGATGACACGCACGAATTTGGTTCTGATGGCGGCGGTGCAAACCATTCGGAGCTGCAATCAAATATGTAAAGAGCCAATGCGTTCCTGAACCACGCCTCTTGCACCAGCGCTCACTGTTGCCATAAACAGTACAAAAAAAAAACAAGATTACGCGGCACGAAGCGGTACCTAAGGCCCATTCGCGGCACCGGGTGCTGTGGTGGGTGTAGCAAGTGAAGCACTGACCTATGGCTGCGGCCGTGCAGAAGTTCCGGCAGTGATGGTCCGTCTCGTGGGTGTGAGCGATAGGAGGTGGAAAAGAGTTGCAGCGCCTGTTCCGAATTAGAATCTTAATAATTTTACAATAAAACACCATTCCGAGGTTTTTAATTTAAACTATTAATCAGATTTTATTCTGTATTATAGTAAATGTGTAGGTGGTGAGAAGCTTGGCCACTGTTGTTTGCAAGCCCGTATGAAGCGATCTGCTTGTCCGCTGGTCTGCGGGTGAAACGGAGCACTTGTTAGATGACGAATGCCGTTTCGTTCACAAAACTGTTCAGGGTTTGCCATGAAAACGTTCCCAATACCACAACGCTCCCGCCTCTGGCCTGGACTCTTCTGACGACTGTTGCCGGGTGTTTTCTTTTAGATGTTTCTAGCCATACGCGCCAGCAGCCGTCAGTCTAGTGGACCATAAAAACGGGAACCACGTGATGAGGCCATCTGTTGCCACTGGGTGGACGTCCAATTACGGTACTGGGCTGCGAATTCCAGCCTCTGTCGACGACGAACAGCGGTCAGCATGCTGACCTGAAGCGGGCGCCTGCTGTAGAGGTTCAGACACAGCAACGTGTGGTGAACGGCCGCTGAGGAGACGCAGTCGGCAGCCCCTCGGCTAAGATGGGCGGCCAGCTGCTCAACAGCTGCTCGTCTCTTCGGCCGTACACGTCTCCACAGCCATCATTCACTCCTGTCATCTGTGGGGCGCGCTGCACTAAACTTCCACTGGCGCCAGGTTTGGTTAGCGCCGTCTTACCGTTGACTTCATGCTTCAGCCACGGTGACAGCGAACAATTTTTAAACTTAGCCCTTTCTATCCCTGGCTCGAAAAACAATTGTCGTGCCCTTTTGGTCGCCAATTCAGTTTCTCCTTTTCCTATCAACGACTGCACCGTTTTCCGCGTCCCCTGACACGCTATGCGTACACCCTCCACTGCTAGAGCTGCACTTGCTGTCTGTGAGTGGTTACTGCATGTGTGACGCTATTTCAGTGATTACATAATCATGTCAAGTTACAAAGAACTTGACAGTATGAGCCCATTTATCAGTTTGACGTTGCGCTCCTTCTCTGCTAGCTGCCATGCACTGATTCGGTTGAGGAAGATGCCATAAGGTCAGTTTACCCCGGAGCCACTGCGCTGAAACAGTTTATTTGGCGTCTTCAGTCCCCAATACTCGGTCTATGTGCAATCTTGAGATGCAGATCTCCAATCTAAATGTACATGTGCACAACTGCAAACATTCTATTTTCAGTTGGTCATCCTGCTAAGATGCAGATGTGCTAATGCCGTCTACATTATTTAATGGGACCCACATAGCAAGTCTTTCTGTTCAGTACGGGACGTTGGCCAGCAGAGATGTCTATTGAGGCAATGGAGGACTGCAGGATAGGTGTGTTGAATCTGCAAATATCTTACATTAGGTGTCAGGTTACCAACTTGGGAATGCTTGGTAAACACCCCCCCCCCCCCCCTCCACCCTATTCCCCGAGAACCAGTGAGAATTGATTAAAGTCCCCAGAGTAGTCATCGAGGCAACTTTGTCATGTGACAAAGGTGACGACAACCGGCTCACTTACTCTCCCCTCTAAGCAGTGAGGATCAAGCATTACCTCCTCCCCTCTTTTATAACTGGGACACTTGAGTGCGAGGGGCTACTCCAGAGCTGTAAAGCACGTGGGGGGGGGCATCAGCCAATGGCTATTTGTTTGTAACGAATTACATTAAGTCATGTCACTTGAGTTATATTTGTTAATACCAGTATTATATAATTAGAGGCACCAGCGGATGCCGCATACAGGAAGTACTATCATTATTCCATATTTTTTGTAGTTTTCACTCATTTTCATATTTTTTTGTGTATTCCTCAGTTTTACGTATTTTTCTTTCTTTTTCTTATTGCTACCAGATTTTCCACAATTTTACGTATTTTCCACCACACTTTTCCCGGCGTCACGTCGCCATTGTGACTCTATCTGCCAATCACAGTCCAGCGTGGTTACGATTTACGGATCACTGCTAAGCCACCACTCCATTACTAGTGTGTGTGTTACGTCATAGTGTTAGAAATGAAGAAATTGGTAGAAATAGTGACGTCTCGTCTAATACATAACAAAGAATTTCTAACCAAAGATATTCTATGTATAACAAATACCACACTGTGATACATAAATACCAAATACATCGTCAGATTGTGTGATGTCATAGCGATATTTTGATGCTTCCAATCAAAGCTACTGTGTTTGTACAACAGCACTACAAAATATGCCTCTGGAGAGGTGAGCAGTATCTGCAACAAACCTACCTAATGAACAGCACATCACCTGCAGGATGGTCCTCCACTCAGAGACCCAAGGAAACTGAGTTTTGTCATTTAATACTAACATGGCATTCTGAGTCATATGTTTCTTCATTTCAAGTATTTCCAGGTGGATCATCCTTTTGATATTCTTTACAGAATGTAAAATCTTACAATCAACGTAATTTGAGCGATTAGTTTTCTGTTATCAGATAATTAGCAAAGGTTTAACCTTTCTTTCTTAATCTGTAGTTTCTCTCATGTTCAGATAACCTAAGTTATTGGTCTGCCGCTGTGGTTGCCCCGGTTGCCGCCCGCAGTGGGGCTGAGCCCTCGCCTGTGGTTGATTGGGAGGTCGTTCCAAGGCCTGGCAGGCAGCGAAAGGCGTCCCCGGAGGCTGATCAGAAAGCCTCCCCGGTGTGTCTGACAAACCGGTTTCAGGCACTGTCTCTGGCTGAGCCAGATGCAGCTGCCTGCCCTATTTCAGAGGATCATTGTCAGCCTTCAAGGTCCGGGCAATCGCAGAGGGTGGGCTTACTGGTAGTTGGGAGCTCCAATGTTAGGCGCGTAATGGGGCCCCTTAGGGATACGGCGGCTAAGGAGGGGAAGAAATCCAGTGTGCACTCCGTGTGCATTCCGGGAGGAGTCATTCCTGATGTGGAAAGGGTCCTTCCGGATGCCATGAAGAGCACAGGGTGCAGCCAGCTGCAGGTGGTGGCACATGTCGGCACTAATGACGTGTGTCGCTTTGGATCTGAGGAAATTCTCTCTGGATTCCAGCGGCTATCTGATTTGGTGAAGGCTGCCGGTCTTGCTTACGAGATGAAGGCAGAGCTCACCATCAGCAGCATCGTTGACAGAAACGACTGCGGACCTTTGGTGCAGAGCCGGGTGGAGGTCTGAATCAGAGGCTCAGACGGTTTGGCGACCGTATTGGCTGCAGATTCCTTGACTTGCGCCATAGGTTGGTGGGGTTTCGGGTTCCGCTGAATAGGTCAGGAGTTCACTACACTCATCTGGCGGCTACATGGGTAGCAGAGGCTGTGTGGCGTGGACTGGGCGGTTTTTTAGGTTAGATGGCCTCGGGAAAGTGCGGGATGGGCTGCAATGTCAAAGGGTGCTTGGCAAATACAGGACGTGCTTGGATCAAGGAACAGTCGGAATTATAGTTGTAAATTGTTGTAGTTGCGCTGGAAAAGTCCCTGAGCTTCAAGAGCTAATAGAAAGCAGAGAAGCTGATATCGTTATAGGTACAGAAAGTTGGCTAAAGCCTGAAATAAGTTCCGCAGAAATTTTTACGAAGTCTCAGACGGTGTTCAGGAAAGATAGATCAGGCAGAAGTGGTGGTGGAGTGTTTGTGTCTGTCAGTAGTGGTTTATCTTGTAGTGAAGTCGAAGTAGATACTCCGTGCGAATTGGTGTCTGTGGAGGTTATACATAACAGCCGAATTAAGTTAATAACTGGCTCCTTCTACCGACCCCCAGACTCCGATGATACAGTTGCGGAACAGTTCAGAGAAAGTTTGAGTCTCGTAACAAATAAATACCCCACTCATACGGTTATAGTTGGTATGTTGGCAAAAATACTTGTTCAAAACCGGTGGTAGGCAGAAAACGTCTGCCGAGATTGTCCTAAATGCTTTCTCCGAAAATTATTTCGAGCAGTTAGTCCACGAACCCACGCGAATTGTAAATGGTTGCGAAAACACACTTGACCTCTTAGCCACAAACAATCCAGAGCTGATAGAGAACATCATGACTGATACAGGGATTAGTGATCACAAGGTCATTGTAGCTAGGCTCAATACCATTTCTTCCAAATCCATCAGAAACAAACGCAAAATAATTTTATTTAAAAAAGCGGATAAAGTGCCACTAGAAGCCTTCCTAACAGACAATTTCCATTCCTTCCGAACTGACTATGCGAATGTAGACGAGATGTGGCTCACATTCAAAGATATAGTAGCAACAGCAATTGAGATATTTATACCTCATAAATTGGTAAGAGATGGAACGGATCCCCCGTGGTACACAAAAAAGGTCCGAACGCTGTTGCAGAGGCAACGGAAAAAGCATGCGAAGTTCAGAAGAACGCGAAATCCCGAAGATGGGCTAATATTTACAGACGCGCGAAATTTGGCACGTACTTCGATGCGAGATGCCTTTAATAGGTTCCACAACGAAACAATGTCTCGAAATTTGGTAGAAAATCCGAAGAAATTCTGGTCGTATGTAAAGTACACAAGCCGCAAGACGCAGTCAATACCTTCGCTGCGCAGTGCCGATGGTACTGTTATCGACGACTGTGCCGCTAAAGCGGAGTTATTGAACGCAGTTTTCCGATCTTCCTTCACCAAGGAAGACGAATGGGGTATTCCAGAATTTGAAACACGAACATCTGCTAGCATGAGTCTCTTAGAAGTAGATACCTTAGGGGTTGCGAAGCAACTCAAATCGCTTGATACGGGCAAGTCTTCAGGTCCAGATTGTATACCGATTAGGTTCCTTTCAGATTACGCTGATACTATAGCTCCCTACTTAGCACTCATATACAACCGCTCGCTCACCGATAGATCTGTACCTACAGATTGGAAAATTGCGCAGGTCGCACCAGTGTTCAAGAAGGGTAGTAGGAGTAATCCATTTAACTACAGACCTATATCATTGACGTCGGTTTGCAGTAGGGTTTTGGAGCATATACTGTATTCAAACATTATGAATCACCTCGAAGGGAACGATCTATTGACACGTAATCAGCATGGCTTCAGAAAACATCGCTCTTGTGCAACGCAGCTAGCTCTTTATTCGCACGAAGTAATGGCCGCTATCGACAGGGGATCTCAAGTTGATTCCGTATTTCTAGATTTCCGGAAAGCTTTTGACACCGTTCCTCACAAGCGACTTCTAATCAAGCTGCGGAGCTATGGGGTATCGTCTCAGTTGTGCGACTGGATTCGTGATTTCCTGTCAGGAAGGTCGCAGTTCTTAGTAATAGACGGCAAATCATTGAGTAAAATTGAAGTGATATCAGGTGTTCCCCAGGGAAGCGTACTGGGACCTCTACTGTTCCTGATCTATATAAATGACCTGGGTGACAATCTGAGCAGTCCTCTTACACTGTTCGCAGATGATGCTGTAATTTACCATGTAGTAAGGTCATCCGAAGACCAGTATCAGTTGCAAAGCGATTTAGAAAAGATTGCTGTATGCTGTGTCAGGTGGCAGTTGACGCTAAATAACGAAAAGTGTGAGATGATCCACATGAATTCCAAAAGAAATCCGTTGGAATTCGATTACTCGATTAATAGTACAATTCTCAAGGCTGTCAATTCAACTAAGTACCTGGGTGTTAAAATTACGAACAACTTCAGTTGGAAGGACCACATAGATAATATTGTCGGGAAGGCGAGCCAAAGGTTGCGTTTCATTGGCAGGACACTTAGAAGATGCAACAAGTCCACTAAAGAGACAGCTTACACTACACTCGTTCGTCCTCTGTTAGAATATTGCTGCGCGGTGTGGGATCCTTACCAGGTGGGATTGACGGAGGACATCGAAAGGGTGCAAAAAAGGGCAGCTCGTTTTGTATTATCACGTTATAGGGGAGAGAGTGTGGCAGATATGATACACGAGTTGGGATGGAAGTCATTACAGCACAGACGTTTTTCGTCGCGGCGAGACCTTTTTACGAAATTTCAGTCAACAACTTTCTCTTCCGAATGCGAAAATATTTTGTTGAGCCCAACCTACATAGGTAGGAATGATCATCAAAATAAAATAAGAGAAATCAGAGCTCGAACAGAAAGGTTTAGGTGTTCGTTTTTCCCGCTCGCTGTTCGCGAGTGGAATAGTAGAGAGATAGTATGATTGTGGTTCGATGAACCCTCTGCCAAGCACTTAAATGTGAATTGCAGAGTAGTCATGTAGATGTAGATGTAGATGTAGATGTACCACAGATCTACCTGACTCACAAGCAGTACTGTGGAGAAGTATAAGTTAGTAACTCTATACACAACACTCATTGCCAGTATTTCTCGGTGACATAAGCAAAGTGATACTTTCCTATGTAAACAATCTACATCTCATCAACTTTGGATCTTATGCATTTATAACATCCTCGAACTCAGTTTGAATTACCTTTGGCAATAAGACCGGAGCTCATTAAGGCGATTAAAGGGCAATCACCACGCAGCATTGCAAGAGAAGATCTCAATGAATTCTCGGTTCCACAAAACCAATTACAGCAAAATAAGCATCTCCGGTTTAAAGACTATGAGACTAGCCGACAGAGATTTTCCAAGCCCTTTATAGCTCCTAGGTCTCCGTGAGACACCCTATTGTAGCGCAGAAATGAAGCAGTTGCTGAAGTGAAGCACATCCTGTTCATCAAAGAGAACTACTGACGGATGTGTTATGGAAAAATGTTCTTATCCCCGTGTCCAGTGAAACTCTGTTGCGATCATGAGTAGTTGCCATCTACGATCACTGTTTGTAGGTAATGTCTAGTAAAGTCATTAGAAGATCGAAATCGGTTGCAAAACGATTTAGTAAAGATATCTGTATGGTTCGAAAGTTGGCAGTTGGCAATTAGCGCAAAGTTATGAAAAGTGTGGGGTTATCCGCAAGAGTGCTACTAGGAATCCGTTAAACATCGGCTACACGATAAATCAAATCTAAAAGCCGTAATTTTAAATTAATACCTAAAAATTACAGTTACGAACTACTTAAGTGGAAAGAAGAGAGAGAAAATGATGCGGGGAAGACAAACCAAAGACTGCGTTTTTTTGGCGGAACAGTTAGAATATGTAACAGATCTACTGATGAGTCTAGCTACACTGTGCTTGTCCGTCTCCTTTCGAAGTACTGCTGCGCGGTGTGGGATTGTTACCAGATGGAATTAACGGAGTACATCGAGAAACTTCAAAGAAGCGCTGCTCGTTTTGTATTAATATGGAATAGGGGAGAGAGTGTCACTGCATGATACACAGTTAGGGGAGGACGTCATCAAAACGAAGGCGTTTTTCGTTGCGGCGGAATCTTCTCACGGAATTTCAGTCATTAACTTTCTTCTCCGAACGTGAAAATATTTTGTTAACGCTGACCTACATAGGGAGAAACGATCATCATAATAAAATAAGGGAAATAAGAGCACGCACTGACAGATATACGTGTTAGTTATTCCACCACGCTGTTCGAGATTGGAATAATAGAGAATTATTGTGAAGGTGGTTCGATAAACCCTCTGCCATGCACTTAAGTGTGATTTGCAGTCTACCCATGGAGATATAGATGTAGACAGTGGACGCTCATATCAATAAAAGTACCCCGTAACTCCACAGGAGAAAACGCAAAAATCACTGCATGAAGGATTATAATTAGTGTGTTTATGATATGTTGAAATGTCTGTGTAGAGTCGCTTCATAAGACTGTTGCCCTGTTTGATTCTGTTTGTCTGCAGTTTGTTCTACTAACCCTCCCAGAAGGACTGAGAAGTTTCAGTGATAATCTGACGTTAAGTGCAAGCAACTCGTTCTGCGCATCAGTATGTCAGTACTTTAAGTGATCCATTAATATTCCATGTGTAATCTAGCCCCATATTTATAAAGTTCGTCCATTAGCCTACCTTGTGTGACCAGGTCTTTTTATGTGTCTTTTCAGGTTTGTCTTGGGTTTGGTACTTGAGCTGCTTTTCGTCTGCTAGAAGCACAGGATAACCAATTTTGTACCTCTTACGTGGGCAAAGAGTTCTATCGGTGCTGTTCGACAGCTTCGTGGTTGTCAAGTTGGTATTGTCCGTTTCCCGTGTGGGCTTTCCATGCGCTCCGAGCCGAGCGGTGGCTGTCGGTGGATGTATGGCTCTGAGCGCTATGGGACGTAACATCTGAGGTCATCAGTCCCCAAGAACTTAGAACTACTTAAACCTAACTAACCTAAGGACATCATACACATCCATGTCCGAGGCAGGATTCGAACCTGCAACCGTAGCAGTCGCGCGGTTCCGGACTGAACTCGGTGGATGTAGCTGTGCTCTTAAGTGAGCCCTCTCCTGCCAGTGATGAGATAGGTCGTAGCTTCAAACGCGGTCTTCATGCGTGGAGCCGTTCGGAAAACCTCTTGGCCTGAATGAAGTGTTTCGATTACTTTTTGTTTTATATTGCTCTTGATAGGCAATGCTTGAGTCTATGATTTTGTCAGTGTCCGGAGTTTGCTTTGTTCCTTTCTACTATTGTGGTGTCAATGCGCTCTACGGGATATGGTTAGCCTGAGTTAATGTGCTTTAAAGCTTTGTGAATATGACAGAACTTGTGTTTTCGTGTATGTGCGATATTTCTTTTTATGTATTGTAGTTTATCGCATGTTCTATTTTCTGCTGTGATCTCGAGTTGTCTTTATTCTGTGAGCGTTGCGCTCTATTACTGAATCTCAATAGTTGGTCCGTGTTATTTTAACTGATAAGTGATGGGTGAATATTTGCGTTACTGCATTTCCGTGTTTTGTGGGAACGTGTAGCAGCTGCCTTTGTTTAATGGGGGCCATATGTTTCTCGAATCATTGGGGCCTTCCGCCTTGATGGTTTTATTATGAATTCGGCGTGATTCATGATCTATTCGTTCTTACAGTGGTGTACTCTCATTGATTTATACATTTAGCGATTTTCACTCACATCTGTTTGAAACAGTTGGATGTGCAACTCAGGTGACTTCTTTTCATGATGCTTGCGTGAATTCTCAGGTGGTGTATTTGCTGTAACAAGATGTTTCAATCGGTGTAAACCCCTTTGATGTTAGTGCATGCAGGCAATGCAGGTAATGTTCCTCTGAATTTCGTCGTTTTCGTGTGAAGCTTGATTGGATAACTGAAGTCATATGTTCCTGTTCCCTTTCCTCTCTTTTCCCTCACGTATGCATAGTTAAATTGCGCTATGTAATTTCTTCTTGCCAGATCAGATTAGTTTATTTCGTGTTCAGGCACAACTTAAGTATATCTACAGAATGTCCACCCATAATTCTTTGTGGCTATTTTTGAATAAATGTGTTTCATGAAAACTCAAATCGTGTGTCCTCTAACTACTTCAGAACGCACCAAATAGCTGCCAGACTTGCAACTCGATGCTCTTAACGGCTTCTTTCTTTGAAATATTAGCCTGATTTTTATATGCTGCACAAAAAGACAGTGATAACGAAGTACCCAGAGAGAGGAATGAGTAGAACTAATGTGCCAAATTCACAATCCATTGATTAATTATACAGGTTCATTTAACGATGTTATGTACTATGGTTAGATTTAGTATTGCATTAACTGCATGCAAATTTTTTTTCCACTATGCTCAAACAACCTCTCTGCCGGTTGGTGAACTCACGAAGGGACTGAAGAGAAATTTAATGAGCCGAGGAAAGTGAATGAAAAGCTATTTGATGACTTAGAAGCTGCGAATCTTAAGCTCGAACGGAACGTGGAAAGTAAAGCGAATGACTTTAGAAGATGCTACAGGATGAAATAGCGATCGAGTTAGCGAAAACGTCGAGGGTCGTCGAGAAGCGTCTGTGAAGCTGAAAGCGAGCAGTTGCCGCTAAACAGAGTGCTCGAAGAACAGGAGAGCAGGGTTATGGCGACGTTCGTGGCTGTCCCAAAGTGAACGCGTAGAGCTACTGTCCCGAGCTGAGAGAGCGGCTGCCGGGCGTTTGGAAGCCACGAAGGGTCAGGCAGAGCAGAGAATCAGCGCGATACGTACTCCGTCTTTTGCTGCGCCCGAGTTCCTGTTCCAAAGAGCTGCCGAGAGCCGGGAGTTAACGTCGCAGAGACAGCGAGCACCAGTTCGGCCGCAGGCGGTGGCGATAAAGCAACAGACTGCCGGCTACTGTGAGCAACACCCAGGTTTGGTCCGGAGGGGACGATACGTAACTCCTGACTTGAAGAAACGTGTGGCTCACCTCAAAGCAGGTTGTCCCGAAATTGAAGTAGACAGTTCCTGCGAATTAGTATGCACAGAGGACATTCTTGGCAATCGGAATCAAATAATAACTGGATCCTTTTACAGACCTCCCAATTCAGATGATACAGTAGCTGAAAGGTTCAAAGACGAGTTGAGTTTAATTTCAAACGCGTACCCGACTCATACAAATATAGTTCGTGGTGCCTTTAATCTATCCTCGATATGTTAGTGAAAATACATGTTTAATTCCGGAGGTACGCATAAAACATCATCCGAAATTTTGCTAAACGCTTTCTCCGACAACTATTTCGAGCAGTTACTTCATGAATAGTAAAAGGTTGTGAAAACCGCGCTTTACCTGTTAACAAGGAATAATCCTGAACTAGTAACGAGGATTAAAACGTATACTGGTATTATTGAACGTACCCAGATCAACAAGGAATAATCCTGAACTAGTAACGAGGATTAAAACGTATACTGGTATTATTGAACGTACCCAGATCCCCAAGTCCTCCACAAATAAACGAAATATATACCTGTTCAAAAAAGCACATAAAAATTCACATAACATCTTCCTCCACTCCTTCCACATTAATAATGTCACTGCAGGCCAGATGTGACTTGAATGCAAAGAAATAGTATCGGCGGCAATTCAGAGATTTACACCAAATAAATTAACAAACGACGCAGTTCATCCTCATTGGTACGCCAAACGCGTCAAAACACTGTTGCAGAAACAACGAAACAAACATGCCAAATTTAAACGGAAACAAAATCTCCAACATTGGCGATCTTTTAAAGAGACTCGAAATTTAGCGCTGATTTCAATGCGACATGCTTATAATAGTTTTCACAACGAAACTTTATCTCCAAACCTGGAAGAAAATTCAGACAGATTCTGTTCGTATGTGAAGTATGCTAGCAGCAAGACACAATCAATGCCTTCTCTGCGCAATAGCAATGGAGATACTATCGAAGACAGTGCTGCCAAAACAGAGCTACTAAACACAGTCATCCGAAATGCCTTCACAAAGGAACACGAAGTAAATATTCAAGAATTCGAAACAAGATCAGGTACCAACATGAGTAACGTCGAAGTAGATATCCTTGGAGTAGTGAAGCAACATGAATTACTTAATAAAGGCAAGTCTTCTGGCCCAGAGTGTATACCAATTAGGTTCCTATCAGAGTTTGGTGGTGCAAGTCATCGAGTAAAACAGAAGTGATTCCTGGCGTTCTCCAGGGTCCTTTGCTGTTCCTCATCTCTATAAACGAGTTTGATTGTTTGCAGATGACCCTGTCGTTTATCGGCTAATAAAGTCATCAGAAGTTCAAAACAAATTGCAAAGCCATTTAGAAAAGGTATCTGGATGGTGCGAAAATTGGCAATCGACCCTAAATAACGGAAAGTGTGAGGTAATCCACATGAGTGCTAAACGTAATCCGTTAAACTTCGGTTACACGATAAATCAGAAAAATCTAAAGGCCGTAAATACGTAGGAATTATTATTACGAACAACTTAAATTGTAAGTAACACACAGAGTGTGTTCTGGGGAAGGCTAACCCAAGACTGCATTTTACTGGCAGGAGACTTAGGAAGTGTAATACATTTGCTAAGGAGAATGCCTACACTATGCTTGTCCGTTATCTTTTAGAATACTGCTGTGCGGTGTGGGATCCTTACCACATAGGACTGACGGGGTGCATCGAAAAAGTGTATTATCACGATATAGGGGAGAGAGTGTCACTGAAATGTTGGAGGCTTTGGGATGGAGATCATTAAAACAAAGGCGTTTTTCGTTGCAGAGGAAGCTTCCTACGAAATTTCAATCACCAACGTTCTCCTCCGAATGCTAAAACATTCTGCTGACGGAGACCAACATAGGAAGAAACGACCAGCATAATAAAATAAGGGAAACCAGACCTAGCATTGAAAGATATATATGTTAGTTTCTTCTGCGCTCTATACGAGATTGGAATAATAGGGAATTGTGAAGGTTGTTCGACGAAATGGCTCAAATGGCTCTGAGCACTATGGGACTCAACATCTGAGGTCATCAGTCCCCTAGAACTTAGAACTACTTAAACCTAACTAACCTAAGGACATCGCACACATCCATGCCCGAGGCAGGATTCGAACCTGCAACCGTAACGGTCACGCGATGTTCGATGAACCCTCTGCCAGCCACTTAAATATAATTTGCAGAGTATCCATGTAAATGTAGATGTATAGGGGCTGATGGAGTTGGAGCCTCAGGGAATAAAGTGCAAAGAGGGACTCGGAACGCGAGGATAAGTGCGATTACAGGGAAAGCAATGTTGCGGGAGGTTCTCGCGGCGGAGGACAGACCTTCGCGAGAGAAAAGCAAAGCTTCTGTTTTAAGCATTTCCTTTCACTACGTTAGTTTGAGTTGTTCCTGAACTCGTTTAACTGAATTCACCCTATGCCTGGTCGGAACTGTTCGAATTTGTGCTTTCCCCAGTGTGGCCCAGCACACACAACTGAATTCGTGCGTTGTTTCTTAGCAGGGGAACCTGCCATGCCAATGAGGACCAGATAGCGGCGTTGTGAGACAGTAAGGGAATTTCGGCAGGCTTTCCTTTCAGCGCCGGGCGGAGTAGCCACGAGGTTTGAGGCGCCATGTCACGGATTGAGAGCCCTTCCTGCCGGAGGTTCGAGTCCTGTCTCTTGCATGGGTTGTGTGTTGTTCTTAGGTGGGGTTAGTGTAAGTGATGATCTCAGCAGTTTGGTACTTTAGGAATTCACTCACACACATTCCTTTCAGCCCACACAACACTATAGTAATACTCTTCCTTAAATATTCTGGATTTACGAGCGCCGCCCGTTTGCTCGAACACATGGTACAGGCTAATCAATTTTTATTTTATACGTTCGGAGCAGCAGAGCTGATCAGTATTTGCCTGAGTATAATGCCAACCCACATGTGTCACATCATCCCAGCTGCCAAATGCAGCCGGCCGGTTCTAGGCGCTTCAGTGTGATGTCATTTGGTTAGTTAGGTTTAAGTAGTTCTAAGTTATAGGGGACTGATACCTCATCGTTTTGCAAAATGAAAGGATGATGTGGAAGCATTTAAAGCGGCGCAATAAGAGTTCGAGTACGATTTGGGGGAGTATGTGTCTAAGTATACGATCTAGTCACGCGGTGCGCAAACGCACGATTCCAGTTGCGGGCGCTGTCGAAAACCTAGACCAGAGTGACTGACCGTACGCGGCCACCCTAGTTCCTTTGGGAACAACTGGGGAATAGAAAAACGTTGGGTAAATCAGTACACGAATGAAGGGGCACACGTACGCGGTCACGAGAACCCTGGAAGCAGTGGGATCAAAAACCATTTTTATGCATTTCTGTCTGTAAAATATCTGGGAGTGTGCGTGCGGAACGATTTGAAGTGGAATGATCATATAAAATTAATTTTTGGTAAGGCGGTCACCAGGTTGAGATTCATTGGGAGAGTCCTTAGAAAATGTAGTCCATCAACAAAGGAGGTGGCTTACAAAACACTCGTTCGACCTATATTTGAATATTGCTCATCAGTGTGGGATCCGTACCAGATTGGGTTGACGGAGGAGATAGAGAAGATCCGAAGAAGAGCGGCGCGTTTCGTCACAGGGTTATTAAGCGTGATAGCGTTACGGAGATGTTTAGCAAACTCAAGTGGCAGACTCTACAAGAGAGGCGCTGTGCATCACTGTGTAGCTTGCCGTCCAGGTTTTGAGAGGGTGCGTTTCTGGATGAGGTATCGAATATATTGCTTCCCCCCGCTTATACCTCCCGAGGAGATCACGAATGTAAAATTAGAGAGATTCGATCGCGCACGGAGGCTTTCCGGCAATCGTTCTTCCTGCGAACCATACGCGACTGGAACAGAAAAGGGAGGTAATGAGAGTGGCACGTAAAGTGCCCTCCGCCTCACACCGTTGGGTGGCTTGCGCAATATAAATGTAGATGTAGTAGCGACAACAACGGGCGGTCGTAGTGAGTTCGATTACGGGGCTTGAATCAGCTGAGTGGTGATAGCAATAACGGGTGGCGGTAATTTGGGAACAACTGGGAAATAGAAAAAGATAGGGCAAATCAGTACAGGAATGAAGAGACACGCGAACGCAATCACAAAACCCTGGAAGCAGTGGGATCAGAAACCACTTTAATGCCTTTCTGTCTATTTAATTATTCGGGAGCTGACCGTTTGGTTTTAAACTTTGTTTTCTGCGTTTAATTTGATTGGGAAACCGTTGAGATTAAACTTAACATATACATGGATGGACATGAGAAATGAAAGGTGTAAGTAGGCTGTTTAGGTTTTTATGTTGGTAACGCCACATAGCGCTCTGTATGAAAATCACTGATTGTGCTGTGTGCAGTCTGTGGCTGGTTGGCATTGTTGAAATATTCGCTATTGTAGTGTTGGGCAGTTGGATGTGAACAGCGCTTAGCGTAGCGCAGTTGGAGGTGAGCCGCCAGCAGTGTTGGATGTGGGGAGAGAGATGACAAGAGTTTTGAGAGCGGATGATCTGGACGTGTGTCCATCAGAGTAAATTTGTAGGACTGGATTTCTAGTTAGTGCCTTCAATAGTTAGAATCTTTTATGTAGCTGGCAGTACTGGCGCTCGCTATATTGCAGTAGTTCGAGTAAGGAAGATTTTTATGAGGTTAGTGATTCGTGAAAGGTATAGGTTATTGTTAGTCGGGGCCATTCTTTTGTGGGGATTATATAAGTCAGATTGCGTTGCGCTAAAATATTGTGAGTCCGTTTAGTGATGATCAGAGTAAGTAAAGAGAAATGTCTGAGTACGTTGAGTTTTGCTCAGCTGTTTGAAAATCAAATAACGTAAAGGAGATTATCAGCACAATCATTCATAAATTTTTCTAAAGGGAGGTTTCAAAGGTTGCAATAAATTTTTCATCTATGATTATTACTTTACATATGAAATATTCTATTGCAGATTAATAAAGACGAATTTCTTTGAATGTTCCCAAAATAATGTTCAAGTTTTATTTTTATTCAAGGACTACAGCTGTTTGTACAAGAATGAAAATATAATTTTCCATCGAACTTAGCAAAGATTTTCACGTTGCACTGGATTTTTGTTTACTGGATATAGCCCGACTAGCTTTGAAGCATAAGACTATCTTTACTTTATGAATTCTTTTTTATATTTCTAAGCTCTCCTGAAGAATTATCCACTTTTAAATACACTTCACGTTATGTTCAGAATTTATCACTTTTTGAATGAAAATTTAAAAGAGCTGCAGCTTGTATCCACCTGTGAATGCACAAGATAAAATCTACTATCTCTTTGTATTCTGCCTATGGAATGCTGTGAAAAGAAACACGTTTTTATTTTCGTTCACCTCTACCTGTACCCTTTTTAGGATGTGGTCGTTATTGCGATGGTATATTTTAATCTGCCGCTGTTCCAGAATGCTCGCTCACGGTGCAGCTCCGTACTGCCAGCGATATCCAATAAAATGCTGGAAATTCTAAAATAAAATGGGTAATGTCCGGTGCGAACTTTGCAGTAATTGTGACAAACAGATTTTACTAGAAAATATATTTTAACAGAAACAATTAAAATCTTTACACACCGTTTACAATCCGAGCTACAAATGGCGTCGATCATCGACTTATGACAAATGAAGACTACGTAATAGCCTAATGCAACGTTACGGGTTCCTCTCCCATTCAGTCTGTGCAGAAGGCAAGCGATTCTACTACAATATATTGCCAATTTATATCTTACCTAATTTTTGTACAGTCTTTGTCGTTTTTGATAACATATCCTTTCTTCTGTAGCGGTTTTCACATCCTCCGCCACAGATAGTATTTAACAGTCTTTGAATAATCATTTATAATAGCAAAATTCATAATTATCTTTTAAATGTCCTTTTGAAATACAATTAACAGAAATACATATAAATTATTTGTTGCAATGAACATTATACATCGAAATGTTCTTTTAACTTTCACTTTGGATGCATGCTGCCAGAGAACGTTACACCACGAAAGCAGAGACTGCTCATGAGGGGACCGTGAGCAGAATAGGAATGCCTTGGCGGGACCACCACAGTTGGAGAAAATCGAACCCGCTGATCCACAACATAATCCACTTAACGACAATGAGTGGCGGGAACTCTCGCGACAGAATGGTGCGGAACAGGACGGATCTCTGAGCAAGGTAAGTGCGAATGTTCTACACGTGGAAAAATCCAGCACACGGGACGATTTGTTACAGGAGGCTGCAGGCAGTAAGGTTTCAGCTTTTATACCAGATATCACCACCTCTATTAGAGTATCAGTACCCAGAACGCACTTGAGCTGCATCTGCCTGTGTTCTATTACAGGTGAGGCAGTGTTTCGTAACTATGTGTGGCTACAGAGGCAGCGTGCAATATTTCTGCAAGGGACTTCTATCGACTTTTTGAGTACACGCCACACGGAGATGATGCTCTGTACTGGGTGAAACGAGGTCCGACACGATGCTACGACGTGCTCCGTGACTTTTGCTACTTCAGTGTATAAATGTACCGGATGTCTCTCTTAAAAGTCTTCAGGCACATTTCTTCTGGTTTTTCAGTAGATATTTTAAATGTGTAGATGCAGTCAGTCCAAACGTGTACTGGTCATCACGTCGACGGAAAGCTTCGGTTTGTTTCCGTTACACGCGAAATGCTGTTTGAAGCGGAATTTTACATTCTCATTCGTTAGGGCGGCCCGAGATTAGTCCAGATTGGTATTCGTTTTAGCGATACGTATTAGCAGGAAAACTGGAGAACGGAGAGTGGCGGTAGCTATCAATTTGGGCCAGGGCCTTGTTGTCGCTGTTAGAGTATCGGTTATTCTTAGAGTTTTCCCGCTCCTGTTAATACAAATGGATGAAGCGAAAAACGTTGTAGACTAGTTTGTGGCCCGTCCATCCGAATGGGTACGTGAAATTCCGCTTTGAAAATAAATTATTTTTTTTTTTAATGGGGAACAAACCGACGCTTTGCGGCGACAGTGGCACATCATGACAGGCGTAATGAACAGTATTAATTTCGACTCACTCCACCTACACATTCCAAAAACGAAATCGAAAATATCTGTCGGAACACCAGAGCAAATGCGCCTGAAGACTCTTGGGTGGAATACCTACACAGGATATTGGAGAAATAGTGGCAAATATTTTGATAGGTGATACCAACCACAAGAACAAGAAAAAAAATACCTTGAACGTGGGTCTGGAAATGCATACTTTGTGAGATCTCTACACTTGTCCATAGTGGCTGAAGACGTTCGGGTGTGAATATGTCCGCCTGACACACAAGGTAGATATTAAATAAACAAGTGATGTATGGCGACAGGTGCTGCCCCCATGATCCGTGAACCGAGCGAGGTGACGCAGTGGCTTGCACACTGGACTCGCATTCGGGAGGACGACGGTTCAATCCCGCGTCCGTCCATCCTGATTTAGGTTTTCCGTGGTTTCCCTAAATCACTCCAGGCAAATGCCGGGATGGTTCCTTTGAAAGGGCACGGCCGACTATCTTCCCCGTTCTTCCCTAATCCGATGAGACCGATGACCTCACTGTCAGCTCTCCTTCCCCAAACAACCGAACCCCAACCCATGATCCGTCAATAGCGTTCACTACTGTACGTGTCTTTCCGTACTGACGTACTCCAGTGCACACAAGTCTGAGCACTGGGTAATCTACAGGCAGTTGTGTTGCATGTACTATAGTTTTAGCGTTGTTAGTGTGTGTTATTTTGTAGTAAATTGCCTGCAACTATGGGTATGTATCGCATTTATTTATTCGGAGTATGGCATTTAAGTACATTTCAGAATTGCATCACGTTATTCTATATTACATGTGTTCACAGACAAACATCTAGTCCCTGTAAGTCATATCGCAATGTTTACTGTCACTGTGATATTTGTAATGCACTGTGCACGAATGGGTTGGTAAATTTCCATTTCTCTTCTGCTTGTTAACAATGGAAGCGTACTACTCCTAAAGTGACATGACGGATATAATTATCTGCTATGGGTTAGCAATTGGAAATAGCCCGTAAGCACGTTCCCACTACGCAGAAAAATACCCACGTTGCAGAGTACCATGCGATAAATTGTTGACCCAAAGTTTTCTGCTTCTTAAGGACACGGATTTTCTAGCTTCCAAAAGACGAGTAGTGGACGGTATGAGTCAGTTCACACACCTAAGATGCAGGAGGACATACCAGATTTGCTGGACGAAAGACGTGCAACAGCAGTGTGGAGATTTGGCGATTGACACCAACAGAAGGCATAAGTCATCCTGTTGTCCGGCTGGTACTGCTTGAGCTATTGCTGTATCCGTAACACCTTCAACACATCCAGGCACTAATTCCAGAGGACCACGATAGCCTATCATAGTTGTGTCATTGGCCCATACAGAAGCGTGCTGCAGGTCCACTGTTTTCGACGAAGAATTTATTTCTCTGATCCTGTGCGGTTCACAAAGGGTCGTGCTGTGAACTTCCATACTCAGCACGTGTGGGCTTATGAAAACCCCTATGCTGCTGTACAAAGAGTACATCAACCTCATTTCTCCGTCAACTAATGGATAGACATTCTTGGTGATAAGTTACTAGGGCCATATATCCTACTCCAAACATTTAATGGAGCTCATTATCGTCAACTTCTTGTTAACATTTTGCTTACCTTGTCTGAGGAGGTACCACATCAGTAAAGACTACCGATGTGGTTTATGCATTATGTCACATTTCATCTGCAATGTGTGTGAATATCGGATGCTGACGCTTCATGTCTTTTGGAATGGTTGGGGCGGAGGGGGCACACCTTGGTCCCCTGTTCCCTCGACTTCAGTCCTGTGTAGTTTTGGTTATGGGAACAGTTCAATGCGTTAGTCTTGCAGTACCACATGTATGTGAAATTAGAAATCGTTACCAGAGTTGGAGACTATTTAGACTCTGACAAATCCCTTTAGATACAGTTTTGATATACATAATACAATGGAAATATGCTACTTGAAATTTGGCCCTTACCTGAGGTCCTAGGGTGAACAATTTGTATAAAATTACTTAATAACTGTATTTTAAAAACAATTAATAATGCAAATCGAATGAAAGGAACACTACATTCTTTAAATGAAATTCAAGTAAAAAATGAACTGGTGATTTATTGCAAAAAGTCTTCTTCGTACACAAGAAAACCAATAGACTAACTGTCTATCATGTTAGACTAATACTGACAATCAGCAAAAGCATAATGTCCAGGGAAGGATAATGTGTTCATGCTGCACATTCCCTCCACGATGTTGAGGCGAAATAAATAATAAAATTAAATTTCTTGGTTTTTTGTAAAGAGGAAAAATTGTGGACATGGAATTATAACTTCAGAATTTTTGAAAGGCCTTTCTTTTTTTACGGGATGTATTGACCAGCTTGAATGCGGACAAATTCAGTGCTGCGTGAAATATGCCTGTAATATAATTTACCATTCCGATTAATTACATTTTTGAATTCTACGTCACTGTTGATTTAATCAGAGTTCTCACCTTAGACGTAGAATTAGTCCTTCTGCCACAATATTAATTCTTTAGTCGCCCTCGATGTTCTTCTCTTTGTTGACCGTGTGTACCTTCCTAAGTCGGCATCGGTTCACTTCACGTAGACGGTGGAAACCAAGGAAATACAATGCTACGTCACTTTAAAAAATAGTGAGAAGTATCGAAGTGTTACGAAAATTATTTATTCACAAGACAATAAGACTTGCTCTGCTCGTCGCACAAATCATGATTACTAACAACATGGCTGCCTTTCCGCACAGTCCGAAATTACGTCCGTCCTCCACAAGGCAACAATCGAAAGTGTCTCTTAGCTCCTTCTTGGAGTATGAAACAAAAGCGAATCCAATATGAACATTACAGAGATTATATTCTACATCCCTCTCAATTTGATCTTTGGCGCAGCCTTTGAGGTGTTGTATGTCTCTGCGTCGGAATGTGTCATTACAATGTGAATAAACCCTACGAATCTGAATTTTACTATGTAGTGGTTCCTTGTCGGGACTAAAATGAAAAGAACCTCTCTTCGTATCTGTAATCTTACGGTACTGCGGTGGTGTACAACTATAAAATGGTAATCTCCCAGACAAATTGGTGCCGCTACAATGTGCTCACCAATCACTAGCCATCTCGATCTACATCCACATCTACATCGATACTCTGCTAATTACGTTGAAGTGCCTTGCAGAGGGTTCTTCGAACCACCTTCAAAATTCTCTATTCTCCAAATGTCGTATAGCGCTCGGAAATAACAAACACCTACATCTTTTTCGTACGAGCTCTTCAAATGGTTCAAATGGCTCTAAGCTCTATGGTACTTAACATCTGAGGTCATCAGTCCCCTGGACTTAGAATTACTTAAACATTAACGAACCTAACCACACACACATCCATGCCCGCGGCAGGATTCGAACCTGCGACCGTAGCAGAAGCGCCGTTCCAGACCGAAGCGCCTAGAACCGGTTGGCCACAACGACCGGCTGTACGAGCTCTGACTTCCCTTATTTTATCCTAGTGATCGTTTCTTCCTATCTAGATCGGCGTCAACAAAATATTTTCGCATTCAGAGGAGAAAGCTGGTGACTGGAATTTCGTGAGAAGATTGCTCCGCAATGAAAAATGCCTTTGTTTTAATAATCTCCATCACAAATCCTCCATCATTTCAGTGACACTCTCCCCCCTATTTCGCGTTGATGCAAAACATGCTACCATTTTTGCACTTTTTCGATGTACCTGCTAAAAACGCAGTGTTGGGTTAGCCTTCCCCACATGATTTTCTGTGTGTTCCTTACAATTTAAGTTGTTCATAAATGTAATTACTAGGTATTTAGTTGAATGTATGGCCTTTAGATTTGACTGATTTATCGTGTGACGGGAGTTGAACGGATTACTTTTAGCACTCATGTGGATGACCTCACACTTTTCGTTATTTATGGTCGCTGCAATTTGTCTGCCGGCCGGTGTGGCCGTGCAGTTCTAGGCGCTACAGTCTGGAACCACGTGACCGCTACGATCGCAGGTTCGAATCCTGCCTCGGGCATGGATATGTGTGATGTCCCTAAGATAGTTAGGTTTAAATAGTTCTAAGTTCTAGGGGACTGATGACCACAGATGTTAAGTCCCATAGTGCTCATAGCCATTTATCTATTTCTTTGCAATGTGTTTTGATCTTCTGATGACTTTATTAGTCGATAACCGACAGCGTCATCAGCAAACAACCTAAGCGACTGCTCAGATTGTCTCGCAAATCGTTTATACGGATAAGGAACAGCAAAGGGCCTGCAACACTAAGATGTGTGCGTCAACACGAGATCTGCGCCCCCATGGAACTTGTGGACCGAGCTAAGTTGTCGGGACGACTTCCTAGTGCAGAACACCAGAATGTTCGCCTCCCCTCAGCGATCGAGCACGAGAAGTCTCCTCTACGACGATCGACCCAAGAGTGTTCGATCATCCACATTCAACTCCTCAGTTTGGGCCGTCATGGCAACAAGCGTGTCAGGTAAAACGTTATGTACTTCTGTCCAATGACAGCAGACGGAACAGAGCCTTGTATAAACAACTCAGAATTTCCAACAAGCCAAGCAAACGCCGCTGGAACCCCACCAGGTCAGGTTCACACAGCAGCAGGCCGCTCCTCGTCAAGAACTGGTCAGTTCTCTCCAGATGTTACCGGGTAAGACACTCAGCGTCAAATTCTGAGCTTCCTGGGGTCGTGACTCGGGACGTCACTATGTGTGCCACTGGATGTCAGACTCGGAAAAACTTTCTTCTTCAAGGCGTGAAAATGACTGTAATGCGTGAGTTATTGCCGGATTTGTTATGCGCTCTGTATGTGCTTTCACCCTGCTCAGACAGCAGCTGGTATAGATTTTACGCTTGTGAGCGTATATATACGTTGTTATGTGGCTAGCGGAGCTTGTGGACTGGCCCTGTTCGATTTCCTTTACGTACATTTATGTAATTCGAAAATCTGTGCCCAGACATCAGTTTACTAAAACAACGTGACAATTTTGTAAAACTCAAAAGTGTTAATTCTAAAAAAGGGAGATATTTTTCCGGCTCACTTAAATACAAATCTGTTCGTAACTATTTGAGTTTCATATTGAAACAGTCTCGAGGTTAGAACCTCATTTTCAGCAGTTTCTTTAATTGTATTAATATTGTATTTTTTTGTCAACTGGAAATACTGAATTATAATATTCTAATGAAAATACGATTTTATTTGAGTCAAATCAAATAAATTAAAATTTGATTCAGACATGTGAAATGACTTGTCTATACTAATAAAACTCCCAGAAAGAATATCACTCTGCAGCAGAGAGTGCGCTGCGATGAAACGTCCTCTCAGAACTAGAATAATCTGCCAGAAGGTTCCATCAGTAATACTGGTGCGCTTTATATGTTCGTTTCTCCATGTAATGGAGAAAAAAGAATTACTCGACATTCACAGTGACTAGAGTATGTACAAAAAGGGCAATCAATACACATTTGCAGTTGACCAGCAGATCGTTCTGCAGATACAGTCTATCCTTTTGAATTTTTAAGTACTATAATCTATTTCTGTGAAGGATGCTTATCACGATATTTATTTGCTCTTTCACTTTATTCACATGAACTCTGAGAGTTTTATGTGACTATATTATTTTGTTTCTGCAAACATAATTCGTTCCACCAAAATAGCTGGAAATCCCACAGCAGATCAGTTCCAGTCATTCCACGAGTAAGGAGGTACACGGCTCGTCTTATCTGTAATTCAACCATGCCTAGACGGTCAATACCGTATTCTATCGCGTCCGCATTGTTACTTTGTGCCAAGAAGGTCTCTCAAGAAGGGAGGGGTCAGGCGTCTCGGAGTGAACCAAAGCTATGTTGTTCGGGTATGGAGGAGATACACACAGAGAGAGGAAATGTCGATGACATGCCTCGTTCAGACCGTCCAAGGACTACTACTGCAGTGGATGACCGTATCCTACGGATTATGGCTCGGAGGAACTCCGACAGCAACGCCACCGTGTTGAATAATGCTTTTCGTGCAGCCACAGGACGTCTTGTTACGACTCAAACTTTGCGCTACAGGCTGCATGATGCGCAACTTCACTTCCGACATCCATGGCGAAGCCGATCTTTGCAACCACGACATTTTGCAGCTCGGTACAGGTGGGCCCAACAACACGCAGAATGGACCGCTGAGGATTGGCATCACGTTCTATCCACCGATGAGTGTCGCATATGCCTTCAACCAGACAATCGTCGGAGACGTGTTTGGAAGCAACCCGGTCAGGATGAACGCCTCAAGATACACTGTCCAGCGAGTGCAGCAAGGTGGAGGTTCCCTTCTCTTTTGGGATGGCATTATGGAGGGCGGACGTACGCCGCTGGTGGTCATGGAAGGCGCCGTAACGGCTGTACGATACGTGAATACCACCTTCCGACCGATAGTACAACCATGTTGGCAGCATATTGGCGAGGCATTCGTCTTCATGGACGACAGTTCGCGCCCCCATCATGCACATCCTGTGGATGACTTCCTTCAGGATAACGACATCGCTCGACTAGGGTGGCCAGCATCTTCTCCAGACATGAACGCTATAGAACATGTCTGGGATAGATTGAAAAGGGCTGTTTATGGAAGACGTGACGCACCAACCCTCTCAGGGATCTACGCCCAATCGCCGTTGATAAGTGGGACAATCTTGACCAACAGTGCCTTGATGAACTTATGGCTAAAATGCCACTACGAATACAGGCACGAATCAATGCAATAGGACGTGCTACTGGCTATTAGAGGGAGAGGTGTGTACAGCAATGTTGACCACCACCTCCGAAGGTGTCCCTGTATGGTGGTACAAGATGCAATGCCTGACTTTCATTAGCAATAAAAAGGGTGCAAAGGATATTCATGTTGATCTCAATTCCAATTTTGTGTACAGGTTCTGGAGCTCTTGGAGCCGAGGTGATGCGAAACTTTTTTGATGTATGTACATTTTTACTTTGTCTGTACAGAACTGTATACACTGTTAGCGTAAATAGCGCTAGGGAGGTGCATTATAGATTCAGTAAGCGTACAATACTTCAAAACTCGTTTACTACCTCATTTTCCGCAATTTGATCTTACGTTCTTGCCTCAGTGTCAGAGGTACAACAACAGAGTTTGCGCTTGGCTGTCATCCATTCGTATGTTCCGCTACATTTTTGGAGAGAAACCCGGTTGCCGCACAGTCGCGGCGTTGGCCTCCCTCTCTCTCTCTCTCTCTCTCTCTCTCTCTCTCTCTCTCTCTCTCTCTCCGTCTCTGGTGCCGACTCGCTGAGTGTGACACCTAGCGGCAGCTCTGGGTACCTTTGGCGCGACGTCGGGAGTCACAATCCCAGAAAGCTAAGGAATTAACGCCGGGTCTTGAGACTCAGACCTGCTAGCCGCCAGTGGCGCACGCAACACCAAAGATCCCACCCTCCTCCAAACGGCGCGTGACCCCTGCGGGCCCCAATGTAGCTGCCCTGCCGGACTTCTAACCGGGGACTCAATGCTCTGAGCGGTGAGCAGGCTGTCCCTCCCTTATTCCCATTGTTGTGTGCCTCGTACGTTCTACAACTCTTGGGGAAACGAACTCCGAGGTTCCCACGAATTCTCTCAGCTGAAGTGATGTAAGTTAAGACACACAACCTCTGGAATTTTTATCAGGCACAATAGTGAAAATCAAGTATATTAATGAGAGTTTAATAAAGTGATGAGAATCGTGTTCCAGCATTTCTCCGTCATAAGGAGTGGGTGGTGTTATTTTATCAATGGATGGAGCAACCCAGATTGCTTGTAACATTTCAGCCGACGCCACGCCGGTCAATGATACCCAGACACTACAGGATCGCGTCTTCGACGCAACAACGAGCAAGCGTATTTCGGAGAGTGCGTGATCTCTTAAGCTGAGGATCAGAGTGATACATTTCCATTGGAGGAACGTCACGTTGAGCACCTCATATGAGAAATGTCATTAACGGATATCAGGATGGACGGCTCGTATGGACAAGTGTACAGATCACAGAAAGTATGCATTTCCCGATCCACGTTATAACATCCCAGCTTCCTCAACCAAATTATAACGTCCCAGGACTTTCTGCACCAAATTATAACATTTCAGCTCCTCAACACCAAGTTAAAACGTTGCATTAGGAGGTGTCTGCTTCGCGCAAAAGGTCTTGAGTTCATATTGACGACAACAAGTAATTCTTCATTACAGACATTTATTTACAAACAGAACTGACAGACTTCACAGGCTCAACAACTGACTCTCCAAGCTAACCGCACTGCATATCCGAACTGGCAACTGACAACTCCTAGGTGTATTAATATCTTTCCAAACAATGAGAGTCTTTGACAATGTTTTGTTTACAATACGATAGCAATTCACGACTTAAAACTAAATTAGACATTACAGAATTTTAGTACAGATTAAGTAAAAGGATCAGTACATATAAATTCTTACAAGCATAATTTCCAAATAGATTTTATAACATTTTTCTACCAGCTTCTGGATAACCTTCACCAGATTTGTACCGGTGTTTCCAGAAATATCTTGACATTTGATTCTGGATATTTCTTGAGTGATTTAGAACAACTATTTATATGTAAAATGATTTAAATCGTGTTTCAAAACGTAAATAAATCTTTTTAGCACTATTTCTTGATACAAATCGTCTTTCGAAATCAGGTTATGAAAAAGTTTTCACAAGTTTTCGTATTTTTGCGATCGTAATATAGAATTTCTCCATAGAAAGTTAGAGAAGTGTGCATTAAACGTTCATTTCCAGACTTTCTCTTTAGCTGGCGAGTTTTTAAATGTATCTTGTCCATATTATACGAAATAATTTAGCTCAAAACTGATAATTTATACAATTAATCAGAGCTACAGCAAACAGTGAGTCTTTCTATTACAAAATGAAATATAATTACAAAATTGAATGAAAATAGGTTACTAACACTAATATATATTTACATTAATTCTATTTTTGTTCTTTCTGTGCAAAATGTCCTAATATTGACACAGCACAATATTTAAACATCACCAAAGTTTCCCTTTACATTTTGCATATCTGTATCGACATCCCCTAAAAGTCTACAGTATCGAATACTTCAATATGTCCCAATATGTCCTGTAATGTTACACAACCCCCCCCATCAGCACTTCCACGTGAAACACGGAAGGGTTGATGTCCTTACATTACAAAACAGAAAAGTTTTACACATATCTTTGGTGTCTTCTTTCTTGAAGACCGGTGATCTTCTTTCTTGAAGGTCAGTGATCTTCTTCCTTAAAGGTCGGTATACCTCAATGCCGCACACTGTATTTCAGTCTCATCTTCACAGTCCGTATGGTTTCCATATACACTGCATGCTATCACAGGCTGCAATAGCACAGTCCGCTATGAATATACAGCACACAGTGGTCAAACCCAGTTAAACATTAGCAAAAGCATTTAATAGTCGGTGAACCGGTTTTTAAGGACACAGAAATTTGAATTCTCTAAAGTCTAATTACTCAAGAAAATTTACTCTAAATAATTTCTTAAAGCTAAGAGAGGATAGACTGACAGGTGGAGAAAATTGATTATACAGGATCACAGAATAAGTGTAAGATGCAATGCCAGAATACGAACATGAAATATGACAATTGCATAGCTAGGGGACCTAGTGCTCGCCAAACACTTAGCACACAAAGAATGTATGCTCCCCTGAGGAATCAGATAAATACAACATAACAAAGTATACAAAAATATCCTGGTAAGATTACATATAAAAGTCTATAAACATCTATTATCTAAAATACTTTTTTACATTTTTTTGTACATTTTCAGTTCGGTCACGTTTCGTAGGTCAAACAGTCTGCCAGAATTTGGGTAGACTAGACGGTAAGCATTCGGATGAGGATTGTCCTGAATCTTGAAAGGTCCAATATATATGTCAAAAAACTTTTTTAATTCACCACTGATGGCTTTAGACTTCTCTTGTGTTTCAACAAGGACCAAGTCTTCAATTTTAAATTGAGTAGGCTTCAATCTTTTGTCATGTCTACATTTCCTCTTATCACCTTGAGATTTCATGGTCTTTCTCACTATTTCCTCTCTCTCTTGAGTACTTAATGGTTTGCAGACTGGAAAATCAATGAAATCACTAATTGGATGTGGTGGTTTGCTATTATACTGTATTTCATACGGCGAAAACACTAATGCTGTAGGCTGTTCACAACATCTTCGAATTTCTCAACATAGTCAATCCAACTAGCATGATCAGTATTGCAGTAGGTTCTAAAGAATCGCCCAATTTCCCTCATGTATCTCTCCGAAGGGTTTCCTGACAGATGATAAGCTGAAATAAGAATGTGACTTATATTTTCATCTTCAACAAAAGCTTTCCATACTCCAGAAGTAAATTGAGTCCCATTGTCTGATAAGATTTTCTGAGGTTTTCCAACCCTGCCAAAATAGTCTCCTCTGATTTTTGAAATAATGCTCTTACTGTTTGCCTTGCGAAGAGGGTATGACTTAATGAATTTTGAAAAAAACATCAACCATAACAAAAATGTAGCAATAGCCTCCTCTGGTCTTTGGTAATGGTCCATATAAGTCGACAGCGACAAACTCGTGTTGTTCTTTCGGTAAGATGTTTTGAATCAATCCTCGACAAGTTTGGTTGGATACTTTTACTCTTTGGCACCTGTCACAACCCGTTAAAATTTTTCTAACCCTCCTGGCTATGTTGTTAAAGTACACATTTTCTTGGATTTTCTGGATACACTTTTGAATCCCACAATGACCAAAACTTTCATGAATGTACTTGATGAGTACATTGATGTACTATTCAGGCCAACATAATTTCCATACATCGCTATGTACACTGTTTCTCTTGAATAGAATCCCTTTGTAGATTTTGTAATAATCTCCCACTTTTTCATGTCCCTTTTTCCCTAAATAACTTTTGACCAGTTTACAGTTCTCATCGTGTTTCTGATTCTGTCGGATGTCATTACAAATGTCTCTGATTTCTTGTTCATTGTCCACCCCTCTTAAATACATAATTTTGAATTCTTTTTCACATTCCCCACTGTCATCTTCAAAGTCAGCCCCCACAGGTAGGCTAGATAAAGCATCAGCAACTACATTATCGGGTCCTCTAAGATATTTTATTGAGTAATTAAATTGTTGTAACAAGAGTGCCCACCTGGTAATCCTTCCATGATGCAACCTACATTCTTCAATATAAATTAATGCCTTATGGTCTGTGTAGACAACTACCTGGTTTCCCAATAAACAATTTCTGAATTTAGAAAATGCCCAGTAAATGGCCAAAAGCTCTTTCTCGGTAACAGTGTATTGCCTCTCATGTTTTTTCAAGGTTCGACTAGCAAAAGCAGTAGACCTGTGTTCTATTTTCCCATTTATATTTACTTCTTGGAAAAGGTGAGCACCTAGGCCATAATCACTACTATCTGCCATAATGCAAAAAGGTAAACTTAAATCAGGACGGTACAAAATATTACTGTTACATAACTGTGTTTTTATTTCTTCAAAAGCCGCTTCACATTCCTGATCCCAAACCCACATTGCGTTTTTCTTCAGCAATCTGTTAAGACTTGGAGCATTTAGAGCTTGGGTACTAATGAACTTTCTGTAGTAACCGCACATCCCGAAAATTGACTTGAGTTGTTTCTTGGTTTTTGGAATTGGGAATTTTGGAATTGCCTTGAGTTTTTCAGGATCTGGCAAAATACCTTCCTCAGAAATACTGTGCCCCAGAAACTTCAATTTTTTCATACCAAACTTACATTTAGATAATTTAAGTGACATTCCCCCTTTCCTTAATCTATTGCAAACCTCCCTCAAAGTATTAACATGTTCTTCCCAAGTTTCTCCAGTGATCAAAATGTCATCTACATACACAGTTAATTTTGATAAAAGATCTTTTCCCAAAACAAAGTCAATTGCTCTAATGAATTCGGCTACTGAGACATTCAGCCCAAATGGTACCACACAATACTGGTAACATCTTCCCCCATACAAAAAGGCAGTATACTTTTTGGAATCATTTTCTAATTCTACTTGGTGAAATCCTGGTGTGAGATCTAAACTGGTCATGTATTTCATTCTTTCAAATTTATGAAGTAGTACGTCTATATTCTCGAGATGATCGGTCTCTCTTTCCACATACTTATTTAGGTGTCTTGAATCTAGTACAAGCCTGACACTGCCATCACGTTTTGCAACCACTACCAAAGGATTATTGTATTGGCTCTTACTTCTCTCAATGATGCCCCACTCTTCCATCTTTTGAAGTTCCTTTTCTACATCTTTTCTCTTTGCAATGGGTACACTATAAGGTTTTATAAAGAATGGCTCATGTGGTTTTAACCTGAGTTTACATTGGTAATTCTTTACTCTGCCAGGTCTATCATCAAAAACATCACAGTAATTCCACAATAATCTTTCTAACTCTACCTTCTGTTCTTGGTTCAAATTATCTGATTCCCATAATTTTTCTTGAACTATATCCCCATATTCTCCATCATCATAATCCTCAGTAATTTCCTCTACACAATAACCACTGTCTTTAGAAAATGTAACGTCCCTAATTTCAATTCCCTTATCAGCACAGTTTTGAACCGACATGTCAGTACTGGAACATACTCTCGTCTTAGGATCAATAAAGGTAAACAAACTCTTTTCCCAATCAAATGCTGCATTAGCTTTTAATATCCAGTCCATACCCAACAGTACATTCTCATTTAGGTCACTTATTACAGGACATCCTCGAGTAAACTGTACATCATTTATACTGAAGGACAACAGCATCTGTCTATTAACAATTTTGCTCAGTTTGCCAGTAATGCCTCTAATTTTTATTCCAACAACTGGTAATTCAACAAAGTCAGGATCATGGTTAATTATATCTCTTAATTTGCTTGAAATGGCACTAATTGGACTCCATGTGTCAATCAAAAAATACCCTTCCCAACCTGCAGCTTTAATTTTTATGTATGGACAACCCATAGTGGTGTTTTCCCTTTCTTCCTGTTCTTCATACAAAAGATCTTCTGCTATCTCATCATACCTCTGTTCCATATTTAGGTTTTCTTTATTAGGCAATACTTTCTTCAAACTTCTAGGTCTACTGGAATTTACTGGAATGTCTGGATTACTATTTACCTCACTCACATCCTGACTAGTACCCCGTTTGATGATTTCATTAGGCTTAAAAGCAGAAACTGGTTCACAAATTTCCCTTAATTTGATCTTAACATCATTGTCATCACTGTAATCTTTAAATTTGTCCCAAATAGATTTCAAAATAATCACAGATGCATCAGCACAATCAACCCCCCTGTCTCCTGATGTATTACTAAGCTGAACTGGCACAATCTGATTCTCATGTGGAATGTAGTTAGAGTTCCTGGCACAACTATTCTCAACACTATTGCTTATAACATTCTCTTTAACCTCAACATAAACTATTCCATCCAATTCACCATCAAAATCTTCTAGTACATAATCACCATTAGCCTTATCATCAACATTATCATCATCATTGCCTGAGCTTACACTACAAACACTACTAGTATCACCAACATTACTCACAACACCATCTTCACCAACCACATCCACATGAATATCAGACTCTCCAGAAACTTCAGTACGAACATCATTATGACAACTTACATCTAAAACATCACCACACATAAGTTTGTACAATCCAAAATTATCAAAGTTATTCTTACCTTTCATTTCAGCATTAGGTGCTTCTTCTTGATTATATAAATTTGCAATTATATCATCTTCTAGGCCTACTTCATCAACGGTAGCCTGGTTCCTATTACAGTTGTTTCTAGTATTTTCTCTGATGACGTTCCAAAATTTCCTGTCAAATTTAATTTTTTCATTACCTCTATCTACAGATCGATCATAGCATACTGTCTATACTGGTTAGGTCTCTGATTATAGTGCTGTCTGTTCCGGGTGAAATTAGCCTGATTTTGAAAATTCCTTGCCTCAAACTGACAGACTCCCAGTGGAGCATTTAGTCGTTTAAAGGCCTATGTCTGTCGTTTCCCTGCCTCGGGTTACCTTCTCTCATGTCATTACCCCAGGACCTGTTTCGATTTTCCCATTCTCTGTTTGAATTAAAGTGCTGATCATTCCTACCAAAATTTCTTCTGTCATTGCTATTATAATTATCCCTGTTGTTGTTAAAGTTTCTTCGTTCACTATTACTGTTATTATTAGCACGGTTCGGTTCCCACCCTCTGTGTGCTGAACCTACAAAGTCGTTGAATGTGTTGTTTTGTTCAAAGGCTCTATCAAGTTTGTCCACATATTTCAAGAATTGTTCTATGGACTCATCTGGACCATAAACTAAACCCCATTGTACTCTTTTCGGAAGTCTCCGGTTTAGTGCATCAATTTGAGTTAGCTCATCAAATGGCTTATCCAGATGCACTAATTTTTGCAACTGTTTCTCACAATAGGCTTTCATTGACCCATCAGATTCTCTGTAACTAGGACCATTCAAGAATTCACTTTTGATTCGAGCTTGCTCAGTTTCAGACCAAAATTTGGTTAGAAAACATTTTTTCGAAATCTTCAAAGGACATTTCCGCATAACAATTCTGATTGGCCCACGAAAGCGCCTCACCATCAAGTAATTTCTTTACAAATTTTATCTTAACACTATCTGTCATTATGGACGTGAACTGCTCCTTGCAGAATAGCATGAAGTCTTTTGGGTGTATATTCTTGTCACCGGGATAAGTTTTAATTGGAAAATTTCCCCATATCCCATTACAACTATTACTAAAACCTTTTTGAAACATAGTTTCTTGTATTTCTACAAATTTTCTGTCTACAGTTTTTTCGACATTACCTACTCTACTACAAATTTCTGTGACCTTTTTGTCCGTATCAGATTCCGTATCAGATTTGAAAGATTCAATTTCGTTTTCAAAAAATCGTTTTGTCTGGTCAAATTCATTTCTCAATTGAGAATTTTCCTCATTTACAAAATCAACAACTTTTTTAAGTTTTGACTGGTTATTTAAAATTTTGTTACTTAAATCAGTTTGAAGGACAGAAATTTTGAACTCAACCGTGTCCACACGACAACTAAGTTCTTTTTGGTTTGACTCAAAAGTAATTCGCCATTCTTCGAGAACCTGATTAGTGTGAGCAATCTGTTCTGTATTTGAGTTTACTTCTGATTTTAAATCACACACAGCCTTCGAAATCGACCTGTCCATCTGTTGTTGTGTCTGTTCAATTTGTTGACGTAATTCGGCACGAGAATCGTCCATCTTCGAGTTTAACTCTGAAAACATTTGTATTAACATTTCCAACATTATTACACTGTCAGAAGCACTTTCCCTAATAGGTGTACTCGCTACACCGCTGTCAGTACTGAAATCTGCGTCTTTTTCCATTATTTTAGGAAGCAGTTACTTATCTTAGTGTCCGTCGGCGGTCGTTGGTGTCCGTGTTTTGCGAAATTTCTTCAATTCCAGGATGGTTTCACTCGGTTGATTCACTCCTCTTCTTGTGACCCCAGAATCGACGTATTTACTTCTTGTGATCCCAGAAGAGACGTATTTTATTTAGAAGAATCACTAGGTGGTCGTCAAATCGTCTGCTTCCTCCACCAAATTAAAATATCCCAGCTCCAGCGCCTCCACCAAATTATGACATCCCAGCTTCCTCAACCAAATTATAACGTCCCAGGACTTTCTGCACCAAATTATAACATTTCAGCTCCTCAACACCAAGTTAAAACGTTGCATTAGGAGGTGTCTCCTTTGTGCAAAAGGTCTTGAGTTCATATTGACGACAACAAGTAATTCTTCGTTACAGACGTTTATATACAAACAGAACTGACAGACTTCACAAACTCAATAACTGACTCTCCAAGCTAACCGCACTGCATATCCGAACTGGCAACTGACAACTCCTAGGTGTATTAATATCTTTCCAAACAATGAGAGTCTTTGACAATGTTTTGTTTACAATACGATAGCAATTCACGACTTAAAACTAAATTAGACATTACAGAATTTTAGTACAGATTAAAGTAAGGAAGAGGATCAGTACATATAAATTCTTACAAGCATTATTTACAAATAGATTTCATAACGTTTTTCTACCAGCTTCTGGATAACCTTCACCAGATTTGTACCGGTGTTTCCAGAAATATTTTGACATTTGATTCTGGATATTTCTTGAGTGATTTAGAACAACTATTTATATGTAAAATGATTTAAATCGTGTTTCAAAACGTAAATAAATCTTTTTAGCAATATTTCTTGATACAAATCGTCTTTCGAAATTAGGTTATGAAACAGTTTTCACAAGTTTTCGTATTTTTGCGATCATAATATAGAATTTCTCCATTGAAAGTTCCAGAAGTGTGCATTAAACGTTCATTTACAGACTTTCTCGTTAGCTGGAGAGTTTTTAAAAGTATCTTGTCCATATTATACGAAATAATTTAGCTCAAAACTGATAATTTATACAATTAATCAGAGCTACAGCAAACAGTGAGTCTTTCTTTTACAAAATGAAATATAATTACAAAATTGAATGAAAATAGATTACTAACACTAATATATATTTACATTAATTCTATTTTTGTTCTTTCTGTGCAAAATCCTAATATTGACACAGCACAATATTTAAACACCACCAAAGTTTCCCTTTACATTTTGCATATCTGTATCGACATCCCCTAAAAGTCTACAGTATCGAATACTTCAATATGTCCCAATATGTCCTGTAATGTTACAACGTGTAATGGATTTTTTTTTCTTGTTTTGGTGGACAGCCCCACCTCTCCAAATATTCGACACTTTGCACTACAGGTTGAAAGAAGAGTGACGAACATAAGATGCCGTCAATATTTATTAACGTTGTGGGTGGTTCTCTTGATTTATGCTAACTTTTTTCCACCCTATGTCTAGATCTGGTTTTGTTCCCTGCATATAAAATTATATGCAAGCGTTTCTATCGCACCAGAAAGGATGGAGGAGGTTTGATGTAAGATCTATTCGTGGTTTCTCCCTTATCGAAATGGTTTCCCATAAGAATCCAAGCTACATCGTTAGCCTCGTGGTTATTGAGGTTGATCCTCAAAAAAACGTAGTACTAATAGTTCAATCCAGAACGGTTTAGGTAGCCTTTACGGTAGTTGGGTATAGCTGTGTGGTTGGTATCCGAACAGACATCCGAAGTAGTGTGGCGGTAATGCTTCAATCTGTCCGAAGAACAGTTCCAGCTTTATAAATGTAGCCAGAAGTGTATCGTGGCTAATGGAGTTGATCATGAAGACCGATTAAAGTATTTTCCTAATATATTTTGTTGCCCTTATTTTATAAAATCATTCGGTGGCTTTCTAAGAGGTACTTTGTGTTAGGAGTACGAAACGTAAATAAAATTAAATTTTCACACGTTTTACTTGAGGCAGAATTAGGTAATAAAGGCAGTCGATACCTTTCGTATAGTGGAACGACGTAGTTGCTTACTGGCTGAGTATTTTTCAAGAGATCCTCTCACACAGACTGGTAATTTACACTGTTTTTAAGAGACACTCCGAGTGCGCCGTATCAGTCACTCTTTAACCTGTTACGTAAGGCGATTCGTTCCTGTTGTTATCTTTTGCGTTAATTCAGTCCCGCAACCAATAACCGTGCATTCGGGCGGTAATCAGTTATCGGTGCGTTATTGTAGTCTAAAAACTGAATCCGTTATAGTAACTCTTTTGTTTACTCACTCGGGGTCCCACCGTTTTGTACACAACCTGAGGTGAGAAGTAGTTGTGACGTTCTCTACGGCGACATCAAAAACTCATTCTGAGGTGGTGTCGTCGAAAGCGTAAACCGAAGCAATCGGTCTGGATTCGAATACATCTTTCGAAGCGAGTACAAAAGAATATTATCACAGGACTTTACAAACAGGTTTTTCAGAAATTCCTACCAGTTCACTTACTTAAATTATTTAATATTGCAACGCGTTTCGAGCTATCACCTCTTTATCAGGCAAAATATGACAAAACAAAAAACATTCAAACAGAATGGACATAGACCTTAATGCAAGTATTTCTTTAGTCTTGTCGTTTGTTGTGGCTTTCCTGCAGAGAAAGTCAAATAGAAGCCGTATGAGAGCGCGTTTACTTCGTTTTCTTGTCTGTAGATGAATACTGGAGCACTCCGTTCATCAGAAAAGGCTGCCGTCTTGTGGCCACTGTGGCTTTAAATTGTAAGCACACCACGTAGCTCACTCGGAAAACATGAATAACTGATCTGGCTACTTCAGTATTATGGGCTTAATTTGTATTATTAGTTCACTTTTCTCGGACATGAGCAGACATCCACAAGTAGCAAATAATGTGACCGTGGCTTCCAAGTTAAGGTTCTTCGGTTAATCACAAGGCGTCTACTTCGGTAATAATCTTGCTGGCATTTCGATGATCTTTTTTGGGATTTCTTGATGATTCATTACATTCTTGCACGTGCTACCTTTTTATAGTTTTATGCACAGTGAGATATAATATTTAGCGATTTTAAAAAGCGAGTGAATCAAGCTGCGTCGGATAGAGGTGGAGGGGATAGCTTCAGTTACGTTTGACGCGAAATAGCATTTAGTCATAATGGAGCGTACACTGTCAAAGCATTTTTATCAAAACGGTAGTTCGTACCAGCTAGCACGTCGTGCAATCCGCAACCACTTCAGCGTTAATCGAAATCGGCCGGTGCACCTGCCTGGGCGATTAGAAAGTGGCTGGGGAACATTGAGGAGACAGCGCCAACTGGGAGACCAAAAACTGTGCGCTCGCCTGAAAAACATCGAACGTGTACGCCAAATGAAACGCGTATAGCACGTGTGATTTGACACGACACTACAGCGCGACACGCACGTGCCGCACGAGTCGCGCGGCTGCAGTGCATATTGCGACACGTACACCGTACTTAGCACGCGCCGACTGGCGACGCTCTGCGCTGACAGAACCGAAGTGCGCGCACCTTTTTATCTTTCTCTAATAATTTACAGAAACTATTCACTGAAAATATTTGATTTTTTCCGTACTTGTGGCTTTACGTGTGAACTTCTTGGCCAAGTGCCTATCATCTGGCTAATAGTCATGCTTACTGTGATCTACACATTTTAGTAAGTCACTACGCAAAACTCAAAAAGTTTGCAATGAAAAATAGAGGGCGCTATGATTTAGCGTTTGGTGCGTATTACACCATATGTTTATGAGTATGAAATTCAGCTAACATATTAAATTTTTGTTTAGACTTAGGAGGAGGTCTCCATCTGTCTTCGATTTCGAGAAAATGGATCCCATGTAGAGCATTCACTCAGAATCTTACGCCACGGGAATGAAATATTCCTACATCACTGGTATTTCCTAAACCGCTCGAGACATGGAAACAAGATTTTGGTTAATGATGAAACAAGGAAGAGAGTACTTTGCCACGCCGGCCGGTGTGGCCAAGTGGTTCTAGGCGCTTCAGTCTGGAACCGCGCGACCGCTACGATCGCAGGGTCGAATCCTGCCTCGGGCATGGATGTGTGTCATGCCCCTAGGTTAGTTAGGTTTAAGTAGTTCTAAGTTCTATGGGACTGATGACCTCAGATTGTAAGTCCCATAGTGTTCAGAGCCATTTGAACCATATTTTGCCACGTCGTAAACACACTGAGCTTTCTTATCTATCACGGTATATCAGTAGTTACACTTCCCTATTTATTTATTTTTTTTCATTCCACTGTCTAATTTTTTTAGAGTTATCGACAGCTAGTGAGACAAGAGTGTCCTAATATGAAAGTAAACATGAAATTTCTTCTCTTATGTTGCCACAAACCGTCACAATGAGTTTTTTGATAAGATATTCGGCTCTCTGGTCGCCAGTTACTTGTTTAATGAGACAGATTTCTAAAACAGTGTGTCACAATAACTGGTGCAAAAATGAGTTTATGCAAATCATATTGTGTTTTGGCAAAAGAAGTGCTCTCAAACCCTTCAACAAGAGAAGTGTGGCCGTTACTCGCAAATGGTATTGCATCTTCGAATGAGACGAGGTTAACAACTCACACGAAAATAAATCGCTAATTCTGTTGGAATTTTTGTTGAATCTCACAACCCATTTTATTTTTAAAACCGAGCGACTGAAATGGAAACTTACCAAAGAGTTTTATTCCTTTCCTTCATCTGAGCAATAGCAAAGTAATGAAGAGCGTGGTCTTCAGGCGGGATACCACGCACACTACTGATGCCGGTTCCTCAACAACGCCTTGCCAAACTGACAGTCCGTGGTTCGCGAATAAAATAGTTGTTACTGAGAAAAGTAAACAACTGATACGTGGCACAACACAATGGCCAGTGTATCGTCAGCAGCTGGGAATAAATCGCGCGACAGGAATGCGGAAGCCAGCAAGTATGCTTTGTGAGAGGAAGAGTTCACATCGTTCCGAAAACATTGTCACCATTACATTTCTACATATCACCACACTCTTTCAGGATATTCCTACTTTTATAATAGTACCGACCACTAATTCCTTTGTGTAGCCTGTTGTGTAATTAGTTTATTAATGCTGATAGCGTGTATGCAACCACTGAAATACTTTTCCTCGTCACGACGAGCCGATTAAAACATCGTTATTTACGAGGGCTTCTCGACTATTTCGGGCTTGCAATGGAAATGTCACGTCCACATGTACGAAGTTTAACGTCTCTTATTAGACCCATATCCACATGATGATATGAAGTACGTAAGTTTTACTATCTCGGACGCTTTTTACCAGGAGCGCAAAGGGGTCATACCTGTGGAAATTATGCGTTTCCGACTTTTTGTAATGGATCGCAGAGATACTTCAGCATAAGAGGCAGCAAGTAGGTAACCTTGTTTTACTTTCCTGTCTTCCTTCTAGATGACACGATTTTATAATATTCCTTACTTCCTTATTCACTACCCTCACGGTAAATCGTCTGTCCCTTCTTACGTTCTGAAAAAATTGTGGAGGCAAACGATATACTTTCAGTGGCTAATGGCTCACCGGTTATTGAACTGTGCATTGGGTTTTTTGACAAAGAATAAACAAAACAAAAGAACTGTACATATGTATGTAAATGAAAACTATTACGTGCTAACGAAAATGGACGGAGCGCTTAAACAGCGAAAAAAAGAATAATGCTCAGTGATAGAAAACTTCAGTTTACATTACAGGCCGTACTCTTCGGATGGACAATACTTCCACTGTCCGTATGCGCCATGCCGAAGTGAGTATATGGCAGAACTGCCCTCCCGCTCCCCGCCTCACACATCCGTCAGTACCCGCGTGACGCGCGGCGCGAGAAACTGCGCCGCTACCACAAAGCCGCGCGACCTGGCGCAGGCGCGTGTCGCGTCCCAGTCGCGTCGCGTCGCAGTTTGCGCGGTCCCATTTGAACCTGTGAAGTTGCAAAAACGCGCGCTAAACTTGGGATTTCAAAGAGAACGGTAGGAAGGATTTAACCCCAGGATTTGCACTTTCACCCCTACAAAATCTAAACGGTACAGGTCCTTAAGGGAATAGATTATGTGATCCGCAGCCGCTTCTGATTAAAAGTTTTGGTCATGATTATTCGGGACCAGGACATTGTAAACCGTTTGTGGATGAGGGATGAAGCTCACTTCCGTCTCTCCAGTTATGTGAACAAGCAGAACTTTCGATTTTGCAGTGACGTTAATACTAGAGAACTGCATCAGCAACCACTGCACTGGGCAAAAGTTACTGTGTGGTTCGTAATGTCTTCAATTAGGGATCATAAGGCCAAACGATTTTTAAGTTGTAACACTGACTTCGCAGAGATACGCTAGTAATCATGAATATAGTCAGTCGTTTGTTTCCAAAGATATGGCCTCCCGAAATGGGTACATTGCATGGCCCTCTCGTTCACTGGACGACACATGTTTGTGACATTTTCTTTGGGGTTGTCTGAAGCGGAAAGTTTAGCAAGATAACCCACCTCGAACAACTGAAGCCCTGAAAAAGTGGATGCGACAGGAAGTGTGATGAGCCAGTACAAGGTCTGGCTGGAGGAATGCGTGTTTCTAAGCGGACGCCATAATAAGACAGTTATCTTGAAAAAGTAACTGAGGAGGAGGAGGACATTAGTGTTTAACGTCCCGTCGACAACGAGGTCATTAGAGACGGAGCGCCAGCTCGGGTGAGGGAAGTATGGAGAAGGAAATCGGCCGTGCCCTTCAAAGGAACCATCCCGACATTTGCCTGAAGCGATTTAGGGAAATCACGGAAAACCTAAATCAGGACGGCCGGAGACGGGATTGAACCGTCGTCCTCCCGAATGCGAGTCCAGTGTGCTAACCACTGCGCCACCTCGCTCGGTGAAAAAGTAACTGACGTTTTACTGTTACAGAAAACACTTTTTCGTATATTTTAAGATTATGAAATAGAAAAAGTGTCTTTATTTAACAGCTTTTCAAAAATCGCTCTTTCTTATGCCTCACCCTGTAGTTGAAACTCTCTTCTTCATTTAGCTCAGGAGGCCCTCAGCTTTAAAAGAATTTATTGTGTCGTAAACACAGTACTATTTCAATATGCTATACGAGCTTATTTTAGGAAAGACACACGGGAAATATGTAGTGGTAAATGCGAAAAACAAATACAGAACTAGTTCTCTCATAACTGTTATGACTACTCTTATTTTTTATTTGGGGGACTTACGAAATCTGAATATTTTCGTAGTCTCCATGAAATAGCTGTGTTAATCTTAGATAACGGTGGGTGAGATTAACGTCTCTGACTGGTGGTGTGGAACTGTCTCAAGTGAAGGACAGAAGGAATTGGGTTATTCAGATACACACAGTAGACGATTGTAACTGCACTGTTTACGTGGAAAGAACCCACACATATTACAAAAAATTGATGTATGTACGTATGTGGCACATCTCCCCCTAGACCACTGGACTGATATGGACCAAAGTTTGTGCACATACCCCTTACTGACAGGTAACAATCATAATTCAGGAGGTGCGGCATCATAAACAATGAGATGCATGAAAATCAGCCGCACCATGCCTGATGTTGAAATTTGCTTCTGCACTACTAACTCTATTCGTAACAAATTTCGCAGACATTCGAAGCGAAAGGCACATACAAAATTATATCATGATGCCACACATAATTCGGGAGATCCGACGTCATGAACACCAAGATGTGTGAAGAACTGCTGGAGTGTGCCTAATGTTTATATTTATCCTTGCTGCTCACTTTGTTAGCAACATATTTTGCTGACGGTATCGACATACGCCGCTGAATGCGCCTACATGAATGCATCGTTGTAGGACTCTTTACTGCCGAGCCACTCGTGCAGTCGAGTAAAGTGACTCCAGGCAGCGCTTTTGGCAGCTTTCAACTATGAGGCGCAAACGGTTGTAGGCCTCGCCACAGAGGCGTGCAGATACTTGAAGCAGCTGTGCCAAGCGCATCATCCCACGCCGAGCCTACTGGCAGGTGTGCGTGCAAGGTTCCTCGTTGTGGAAAACTGGCAAAGTGAACACCCCGACCGGCAGTGCCGGCTGTCAGCTAGTGTACAATAAAAACATTATGACAGGTGACAGACTTCCGTCATTCAACAGTCTCCGGTCAATGAATTAGTTCTTTCTTAAGATCTTAATGAATTATTGTCAATGTAAACAACGAGACACCAACAGAGATAGTGATAAATGGTTCAAATAGCTCTGAGTACTATGGGACTTAACATCTGAGGTCATCAGTCCCATAGACCTAGGGTAGTTAGGTTTAAGTAGTTCTAAGGACAGCACACACATCCATGCCCGAGACAGGATTCGAACCTGCGACCGTAGCAGCAGCGCGGTTCCGGACTGAAGCGCCTAGAAACGATTTGCCACAACGGCCGGCGAAAGCGATAAATGAGGTAGTAGTGAAAGATACTGGCTTATTAACATGGCTTGCTTCAAATTTTCAAAAAATGTAACTGATTCGAATAGTTGACTAACGTAAAGCCTACCAAAATCGGCTGTATAGTTACGTTCATAGTCTGCACATAACTTTGCGGTGCACGGCCGTTGCCCCTGATAACAAAGTGCGAGTGCACCGCCCTCGTGGATAACATTGCGCCCCCTAGAGTGTGCAGCTGGAACACTGATAGAGGCAGAACATTCCCATTCGTCTGGTGCGCTCTCAAGTGTCATTGATACCTTCTCTGATAATGATCTCTTACCTTCGCCATCAAAATGGCCTACCTCACTGGGAACGCATTTCCGGCCATATGTCCGCATGACCTTTTTTGCTCCTTTTGCTGCGGAAGCTGTGATCTCTGTATCTTGAAACAATACAAACCAAGGGAAAATCGAAATTACTATCTCCCGCCAATAAATAAACGATCTCTATAATCATACAAGACGAGCGAAATGTGTTAAGTAACTGATCGTTCATCGCTGTGCACAACGCAAATACCGTCTCCTTGCGATGAACAGCTTACGAATAGAAGAGGTTATAATTATTATTTGCGGGTCGTCTTGCCCCTCAAAAACTGGAGGGCAGTAAGTGATCTTGAAATTCGGCGACGTTCCTGGGTGCATTACGTGCTCCCACTTCTGGCCATATGAGGGTACGACGAGAATTCTCCATATAATCGTTCCGATGCGCTCACGTGTTATGTTTTGGAGAGGCATACCGTTGGTTGGGCAAATTGATCATGGTACACTCGCAGGTCAGCGGCATTGTGACACTGCATTCGTTTCCAATGCGTATCTTTTCAGGCTGTATGCGACCGTCACTGTACTTTTAAGGACGACAATGCGTGATCGCATCGAAAGCACTGGTGTAGGAGGTCTTTGAATGAGTGGATGTTCGGCAAACTTAAACCCCGTGGGCCACGTCGTTATGCATTGGGGATGCATACCGCAGCTCGCCTACATGTTCCACCGACCATCCAGAGTTCTCAGTCAAACTTGTTGAGGAATGGAACGCTCTACCACATTTCCTTACCAACCTCGTGCCCAGCTTGGGAGCTGGTTACAGAGCACGCATAGCTGTGTTTGGTGATCACATGCTTTATGGAGAACACGTTCTGCCTTTTGCAATGTGACTACTGTCTTTGAACAAAAACGTCAGTTATGTTCGTATCATTGCATGTTTCTTTGTTACCATCTGTACCATGCAGCAACAATTATTTCTATTTTGCTTGACAGTGACACAACATGTGAAAGTTACTTTGACCCGGAGTTTCGCAAAGCACTATAATCGAAAACGAAAAAGGTCTGACGGGGTCTATTGGGGTGAAGTGAGACCACGGGAGCTGATTCCATACCACTGTGGCGGCTGCTTTATTGTATGAAGGACTGAATTTAGTTGAAAGTACTTGATCTTCATTTGTCGAGTATATGCTGAAGATTAAAGTTAATCGCATGTGAACCGCTACTTTCAGAGACTAAAATTAAGAGCTCCTGAAAACGCTATTTACTATTCCAAAGAAATGTGACTGGGATCCTAGAATACGAAACTGACTACAACTGTATGTAAGCAATATCGGTTTCTGGTGCTCCATTTATGACAATATGAGAATAGGGGGGGGGGGGGCATAGGATAGTGTACCTACAAGCACATCTTCTTTCTTGGTCGGTGTTTCAGTTAGTCACCGATTTTAGAACTATATGAAGCAACGCGTACTAGAGGACGCGGTAAGTAGTTCCTGGCATTTTCGACTGCTGCTGTTGTGGGGCCTGAGGTTTTGTTTTCTGCAGGGTTTGCAAATATAACGAGTTCTACATATTTAGTGTTGTGTAATATATTAAAGATATTTGGAGGATACTGTCTGTTCTATGGTTAAAGAATTTTGTGGCGAATAAAATATTGTTAAATTTTGACTAGTTACATAACGTGTGGATGAATAAGTTATAGTTCGTGAGTCACAAACCATCTCGTACCTTCAAACGGAAGACCTTGCACCATGGAGTATATGAGATTTGCAAAAGAAGTAAGTTTATGTAATGTATTAACGAAGTTACCTGTCTCGAAAAGGGAAATTTGTGATAGCTGCAACAGCTTCTATTTCAGATCGTTGTTAACTTCTAACTGGTTTTTGATAAAACGATTGATTTCGCTTGCTGATTATTCTTGTGTAGTAGAGTAATAACGTAAGACATTTCTCATAGAGAAATAGACTACTGACAAAATTTTTTCTCGATTGCAACGATCTGAACTGATATTTGTACCTAGGTACATGACCATGTTGTATCTTGGAACAGTCTCTCATTTGTCAAAAATCTTACTTTTCCAGAGTAATTGTAATTTCAGAAAGAAAGTGCACCACTCCTAAAGTGAATGCTGTCATTTCAAAATAGAATAACAAAATGGAGTAAAGGTCTATTAAAGTGTGAAAGTCTGAAGTGTGTTCCACGGTAAAACACTTTTCGCTAATAATTGTCAAAACTAAGAACAAACACAAAACGCTGTCCAAGCATATAAACGATCGATAGTCGAACTAAAAATCTGAATGCTGGGTGTTCGGACAAACTTCTAGGACTTTTAGAAGGGAGACAGGAAAGAATATTTTGAGTACAAACCCATGCCCAGGAATGTACCGTTTCAGTTCTACAATGGTTTCAACTTCGATTTTTAACTCATCCACTTCTGTTTGAGGGATTAAATTACGCATAAGGCAATACAAAACAATTCGAAATGAAACATAACGGAACACCTGTTTATCACTTAAGCACATTTGTTTGTGTTAAGACTCCTCGCCCTGTCCATCTGTCACCATATCGTTTGTTCAGATGTCTGCGAACTGCACGATACAAGCGAGTTGGTGCATCATCATGCTTAAACCACATTTCCTGATGGGCAATCAGTGGCACAACTTTCAAGAACGGCCCCAATATCTTTTGTAGAAACATAAGATATGCAAGACCAGTTAGAGTGGAAGGAGGTACGGCCCAGTTACACGACAGTCTGGAATGCCTGCCAACAAACAAATATCCAACAGGCACCGAAGCCTCGGAATGTGCTTCGCATGGGGCTTTTTGGCTGCCAGACATGGCTGTTTAGCGAATTCAGAACACAGTCCCTCCCCAGTGAACTCACATTTGTCTGTGAACAGGAGCAGTTGGGTAAGGAAAGGATCCGCACATTTTGTTAGCGCAGGTTGCCTACATCAGGAGCAAGCATACATTCAGTGGAAAACCTATTGTACTCTTTTGATTGACGAGTCCTTAACTTACTATTTTGCTAAGTGGATTATGACCATCTGAGGATAATCCGTCATTCCAAGAAACCCTCCACACTCCTCCCTTCCCTCTCCTACTCCCCACTTCTCCTCCTTCTCCACCACCACTCTGGAAATTGTCTCTCAATACAAGCACACTTATGATATGGACCTATTTGACTAATTAATTAAATCGACCAATTAATTAACCCCTCCCTATCGGGGACACCCCCGGCAGCTCCCCTCCCCTCCCCCTCCAGGAATTTGTCTGGAAAAAGACTCAATTGATTGGCTAGCAGGTGGAAAATTGATTTCAGTGTACGGAATATTGTTTAACCCTTTATTTGGCAGTGTTGCTTTCAAGCAACATCAAATTTACCTTGGCCTTATGGGACAACAAACTCTTCCCAGTGCATTTCACTGGCATTACTGCCTCCAGGCAACATTCCTTTACACACTGCGAACGCCAGTTTTTGTAATAGCTTAAGGTTTTCCACACGAGATAGCAGTTTGTGCAGTGGTGTTACAGAGATCTCCTCGTGTGAGCAACAGGGGTGTCTTATTTTGGTTCTAAAAGAGTGGATTTAAATAGATTGAAGAAAAACTGCTATGATTACTGGCAAGATATACCCAGAGGTGTGTTTAGAGCAGTAATATTTCAATCTTTGTTTTGAAATACGTAAGTAGTATAAAACTTTTATGTTGCCTGTGAGCAACATTGCCTATAGTTAGGACATGTGACATTAGTATATTACACATGTTTACGGCGTGACAAAGAAGATGTTTTTATTTTTAGGGGCTTTTTAGCAATGGATTCCAGAATATTTTATGGAATTAAAAAAGCTAGAGGAATAGTAGTTCCACTAGAAAACCCGACTTTGTCTGATCTAAGTGAATCTGAAGACACTGCACTCGAAGTTTTTGCAGGCTGTAGTGATGATGATCCAGACTATATTCCAGAGCGTCAATCTCAGTTCCATAACCAAGTTATACCAGACACTGATTCTGATTTAGGAAGTGAAATCTCAGAAGCTGAACATGTGCAAGGACCTTCTGCAGTGAATCCTTCTAATGAAAGTGGCAGTCAAGTGAAAAAGTAAATTACAAAAGCAGTCACTTACATGTGGGTAAAGGAAGATACAACTGCTAGGGCAGAAAGTCTCTCTCCTGTGTTTTCTGATGAAGGCAATACACCACTGGGTTATTTCAGAAGATTCTTTGATTCAGAACTAATTGTGCAGGAAACGAACTTAAACTCTGACCAACGAACTACACGTCAGTAAACAGCAATTTAATTTAAATAGAACAATTTTTCGGTGTTCTGATATACATGGGTCTTGTTTCTATGTCTTAGTAGACTGACTATTGGTCTCAGTCAATGAACTGTGAAAAATTCACCAGCATTTTCAGTTTGAAGCGCTTTCAGAAACTCCGCCGATACCTGCATTTTACGAGCAATGAGAATGCTGTGAACTGTTCTGAAAGACTTTTGAAAATAAGACCTGTTCTTGAGTCAATTGTATAGAACTGCCGTGAGCAGAAACAAGAGTCGGCATTTTCTACAGATGAGAAGATGGTTGCATATAAAGGTACAAGAGCAGGTAATTTGCGTCAATATATTCAAATAAGCCACACAAGTGGCGTTTTAAGATTTTTGTTCGTGCTGGTGTGTCTAGAGTTGTCTATGATTTTCTTCCCTATACTGGCAAGGGGATGATAACTGATCTTGCTGATGACGAGAAAATAATGGAATTGGAATACTTTTATTTTGACAATTTATTTTGCAGCCTTGAACTTAAAACATACTTACAAAACATCAAACAATGAGTCCATGGGCACCGTAAGGAAGAACTGAATAAAGAACTGTCCTCTACATGACGAGAAGCGGTTACTGAATGACGAGTCAGCTATGACTACAGGAAGGACAGTCACTCAGACCTCATTTTAGTAAGGTGGGCAGGCTATAAAATCGTGACACTTGCAAGCTCGTTTTTTGGTGTCCAACTACTCTCAACAGGAAAACGATGGGACAGCAATCAAAAAAGAATTGATGTGCCCTGTCCCAGTATTGTACGTCAGTACAACAAGCACATGGGAGGAGTTGATCTTGCTGGTATGCTGATAGAGCTCTACAGAGTACCAATGAAAACTAGGCGATGGTACATGAGATGGTTTGGATTTATTCTAGATCTGAGTGTTTTAAATGCTTTCCTGCATTTTTCGAAGAGAATCTCTGGACAAGAAGACCTCATCAAAGTCATTTAGGGCAGATACTGCCAATGGTTTGATATTTTCAGGTAAAAGTAAAGTAGGAAGACCTTCAACAGACAAACCACCACCATAAAAGAATAGGAGGAAGGCAACAGCTCCGACTGTTACACAAGATGTCCGATTTGATAATATGGAGCATTGGCCTGTATACGGTCCCAAAGGTCGTTGTCGTTATTGTCCGTCTGAGTATTCTACAGTCATGTGTTCCAATTGCAATCTAGTATTGTACTTCGATCCAAAGAGGAACTGTTTCCAAAAATTCCATTGCAAGAAGAACAAGAAGGGAAAATGAAACACTTCTATTACACAGCAGGAATGCATAAATGTGTTTATAAATTAAATTATTCACGTACGGCAAACATTTTGCTTCAGGTTATCGGCAAACTCCTTTTTCCTATAATATGTATAAGTGTGATCTACTGCTGGCAATGTTGCTTGTAAGCAACGTTTCATAATTTTCATAATTTTTGTCAAAAATTTCTAAAACTGACTGAATTGTATTTCTTTAAGTATAATAAATAGATATAAGCACTTAATTTTTTTTAATTTTCACCATTTGCCAAATAAAGGGTTAAAAAGTTTCTCATACACAAGACAATGTGTGAAAGATTCTTTATTTAAACAATTTAAGGGATACAAGGCAGTGTATATCATATAGTTCATTTATTTACTTTAAATATTTAAATAGACAAAATTCCATTCCCTACAAATTCTTTGAGGGTGAGAAGATACTTGGAATATTAAACAACTTCGAAATTTTTTTTTAGCCCACCCGCCCAATCACTTCATTGGGCTTGTCATTCCACGTATTACTATATGTGGAGGCCACGCTACCCCTGCTCAGGTCCGTGACTGGCCACTATGAGAGCAGACGTTGCAGTGTTCCCCAAACAAAAGAGCTTCTGATGGTGGCTGTCCTTTATTATTTGATTGCTGAGAAATTCCTGTTCAAGCACATGCGCTCTCTCTCTTTCCCCTATCCCCCTCTCTCTCCCTCCACCGCCCCCTCCTCACAACCGGTCATGTCCTGTAGTGTAACCCTGCTAGGACTGCATGCACCATTGGCCATGGTCGGATCGAATCACACACAAAGCAGCATTTACCTAGTAAACCCCACCTGTGCAATTCTTAGAGTGAGGTAATATCTCCATCAGATTGATTGTCTAATTAATTAAATCGATGCCCTTCGTGTGGGACAGTTTTCCGTTGCTTTCTATTGGTGGATTACTAGGATTAGAATATTTGATGGGATTCGATCCTACAGCTTCCCAATTTCCGAACCCTACTGTTATTTATTCCCGTTGCCTCCTATTGGTGTATACTGATACAGTTAAGTCATTTATAGAAAGTCCATTAAGCTGGAGGTAGCTGAAAATTTCAAATTTCAGCTCAGCTGCATGCTGTGTCCATAGAAAATCTGTGGAGATTTTGGACTGGTATGTGTGCTCGCAATAAAGCAACAACAATAAATTGATTAAACGGGGATTGGATATTGCGATTGGATTTTTAAACCTTTATAGAATTCCTAAATTGGTTCTCTCCACTACATTCGGAAGGAGGAGGAGGAGGAGAAGGAGAAAGGGTGTGTTAGGGGATAGGACAAAGACACAGAAAATACCACAATCCAGGCCGTAGCAGTAGTTGTCATGGCTAGATGTTGGATATCGCTTAAATGCACATGCCCAGTGTCCACACGTCACTCGACAATCTCCTCATGAACAACCAGCGCCAACGCTCAGAGGTCGGACGGCCGTAGCCAGTTTGGTGGACGCGTGTGTCCGCCAGAGTGCACCACCCTGACGTGGAGGGCGTCTGGAAGTGATGGGAGTGGTAGGAATTAGGATGTTATCAACACGTTCATTGCCAACACTTGGCAGTTATCGATATTGAATGACTCAATTTTCCAAGGGGAATACATGCAACACATACGATCACAGAGACAGCCCAATGCACACTGTGTATTAGTTTACTGTTTAGCTATCGAAAGGGCACTGTGGCTGGGACTTACTCCTGTAGCTGTGTGCAATAACCGACTAGCTGGCCTACTGGAACTTTTCGTTGTAACCACGGATTGCCAGAAAAGCCCATTTGTTCTGGCCACATGCCTCCTCTGGCACACGCCTCACATTCGAAACCGCGTCGTCCTAGGAAACCAGCAAAATTTATTTATCGCTGTAATTAGAATTAAATATTACACTTGCAGCCCTAATCTCATAACATTCGACACTAACTCTGGAAATATCCCCCTTATAACTGGGTACAGATTAACACATAAAATGCTTCATCCTCCTTGGCGATATTGGTGCATTAGTACAATGGACATCCAGCTCACAAAATAGTTTCATTGGGGTGATCATGTGCCATCACTGTGGATTTTTAGAGTATAAAAGGAGGTGTGATAGGAGCAATCGTACACCTTGCATGTTTATTATTACTGGAGAATCTAGACAATATTGGTTGTTGTTTTGGTCTTCAGTCCTGAGACTGGTCTGATGCAGCTCTCCATGCTACTCTATCCTGTGCAAGCTTCATCATCTGCCAGTACCTACTGCAACCTACATCCTTCTGAATCTGCTTAGTGTATTCATCTCTTGGTCTCCCTCGACGTTTTTTACCCTCAAAGCTGCCCTCCGATACTAAATTGGTGATCCCTCGGTGTCTCAGAACATGTCCTACCAACCGATCCCTTCTTCTAGTCAAGTTGTGCCACAGGCTCCTCTTCTCCCCAATTCTATTCAATACCTCCTCATTAAGTATGTGATCTACCCATCTAATCTTCAGCACTCTTCTGTAGAACCTCATTTCGAAAGCTTCTATTCTCTTCTTGTCTAAGCTATTTATCGTCCATGTTTCACTTCCATACATGGCTACACTCCATAGAAATATTTTAAGAAACCACTTCCTGACATTTAAATCTATACTCGATGTTAACAAAATTTTCTTCTTCACAAACGCTTTCCTTGCCATTGCCATTCTATATTTTATATCCTCTCTACTTCGGCTATCATCAGTTATTTTGCTCCCCAAATAGCAAAACTTCTTTACAACTTTAAGTGTCTCATTTCCTAATCAAAATCCCTCAGCATCAGCCTCGTTTTGCTTTTGTTGATGTTCATCTTATACCCTCCTTTCAAGACACTGTCCATTTTGTTCAACTGCTATTCCAAGTCCTTTGCTGTCTCTGACGTTCGCCGATGACATTGTAATTCTGTCAAAGTTTTTATTTCTTCTCCATGGATTTTAATATCTACTCCGAACTTTTCTTTTGTTTCCTTCATTGCTTGCTCAATATGCAGATTGAATAACAACGGGGACAGGCTACAACCCTGTCTCACTCCCTTCCCAACCACTGCATCCCTTTGATACCCCCCGACTCTTATAACTGCCAACTGCTTTCTGTACAGATTGTAAATAGCCTTTCGCTCCCTGTATTTTACCCCTGCCACCTTCAGAATTTGAAAGAGAGTATTACAACCAACATTGTCAAAAGCTTTCTCTAAGTCTACAAATACTAGAATCGTAGATTTGCCTTTCCTTAATCTTTCTTCTAAGATAAGTCGTAGGGTAGGTATTGCCTCACGTGTTCCAACATTACTATGGAATCCAAGGTGATCTTCCCCGAGGTCGTCTTCTATAAGTTTTTCCATTCGTCTGTAAAGAATGCGCGTTAGTATTTTACAGCTGTGACTTATTAAACGGATAGTTAATTAATTTTCACATCTGTCCACGCCTGATTTCTTTGTGACTGGAATTATTATATTTTTCTTGAAGTATGAGGGTATTTCGCCTGTCTCATACCAAATGCTAGAATTTTGTCAGAACTGACTCTCCCAAGGCTGTCAGTAGTTCTAATGGAATCTTGTCTACTCCCGGGGCCTTGTTTCGACTCAGGTCTTTCAGTGCTCTGTCAAACTCTTCACGCAGTATCATATCTCCTATTTCAACTTCACGTACATCCTCTTCGATTTCGATAATATTATCCTCAAGTACATTGCCCTTGTATAGACCCTCTATATACTCCTACCACATTTCTGCTTTGCCTTCTATGCTTAGAACTGGGATTCCATCTGAGCTCTTGATATCCATGCAATTGGTTCTCCTTTCTCCAAAGGTATCTTTAATCTGCATGTAGACAGTATCTATCATACCCCTAGTGAGATAAGCCTCTATATCCTTACATTTATCGTCTAGCCATCCCTGCTTAGTCATTTTCCACTTGCTGTCGATCTCATTTTTGAGACGTTTGTATTCCTTTTTGCCTGTTTCATTTATATTTTCTCCTTTCATCAGTTAAATTGAGTATTTCTTCTGTTACCCAAGGATTTCTACTAGCCCTCGTGTTTTTACCTACTTGATCCTCTGCTGCCTTGACTATTTCATCCCTCAAAGCTACCCATTCTTCTTCTACTGTATTTCTTTCCCCCATTCCTGTCAATTGTTCTGTTATGCTCTCCCTGAAACTCTGTACAACCTCTGGTTCTTTCAGTTTATCCAGGTCTCATGTCCTTAAATTCCCACCTTTTTGCAATTTCTTTAGCTTTAATCTTCATTTCATAACCAATAGATTGTGGCCAGAGTCCAAATCTGCCCCTGGAAATGTCTTGCACAAATATTGGTAATATAAATTATATCGAACGTGGTATGATCTTTAGCAGCACGAATTTAAGTGTTGTCGTGTCCTAACAGAGGATGAAGGGAAGACAGGGGTTTAAGGTCAGTCTACAAGTTCTGAATGGTGAGAAGTAAATGCCGGCAGACAAATATCCAGTGAAGGGAGGTTGATGATTTGGATCAGCGTCAAACGGTGTCACAGGGCATATACAAGAGATGCAGATGTTGAGACTCGATACTTGCAGTAGGGGTCTGATTAGCACATTTGATTTGTGTTCAGACTATCTATTACACTGAATGCTAATTCTAAACATTAGAAAAAGCAAAGGAGGCGATTTGTTGCACAAGACAAGTCAATATCTAAAGCCACGGGAGCTGCACTACATGAGTCTGCAGACAGCCTCTCTCATGGATCATATCAGCACACGGAATTGTTTTTCAACGGCTGGCGCAGATGATGGATGTAGTGGAGTCTCATACAGGTACTAATCGACTGCTACTATATTTTTAATGATAGGCGTATCCAAAATTCATGCATGTGGACCATAAGGGAGAGGGCAAGTCTTTGGATTTTTAATAGTTTGGTGTACAATAAACGCAAATATTCTTGTAGAATATCAGACAGTACATGGGATGTCAGCACTACGACCACACCTATGGGAAACTTTGACGAAAAATTGAATAACGCATTATACGAGGTTTTTCTCGAATTTTACCGATTTCATCACGAAATACTGATGTGAAATACGTTGAAATTGAGGGAAAAGCGATAAAATACGTAAAATCGCGAAAAACTAGTTAAATATACAAAATTAGAGAAGAATGCCATGAGATATGAAGTTAGCGAAATCAATAGGACTGCATATTCTGGATGAGGGTGGTAGAATGGCGCTACATAAAGACACCTTAATAGCGGAGATGGCAATATTATCGTGCACATGAGCAATACAACCTAAAATCGGACCATGACTTCAGTGTGCAAGAGGAAGGTTACAAGGGGCAATGGTAAACTGTAGGACTGTTACACAATCTCTGGCACTGCCTGTAGTGCTTATTTCCTTGTAAGATGTCGCTGTTCCTTCGTATGCATTTTTGCCTGCTGACGACCATTTTATGGGACTGTTGTGAAAAGATCACAATTTCCGAACTGTATTTGGCCTTCATACTTTTACAGAGGTGTATGACACCAGGTGTTTACAAAGTTTGAGTGTTACAAAGAATTAATGCCTTCTTTGACGTGATAGGTAGTAGTTTTATCACCATACAGTGCGTCACCATAGTTCACCATAAAGAAACTCACAGAAAGAATGTATATCATGCGCTTTATTACACTGGAATATTAACAGCGTTGTATTCCACACGACTAAGAAGGCACAAGCAGCACAGCTCTAGCATTATAGCGTGTTTAATGCAGGAACATGTAGCCCTTGGAATGTGTTTATGTTCCACGATCATTTCTCTCTTTCTGATACCGTACTTGTATGGGCACCAAACACAGGACCAATAATTTAGAATATTTTATATGAATCTACTGTGCTACCAGTTCTAAACTACATTCGTCTGGAGCTCAATCATGCACAAATTTCTTCTTTACGATCATCTGTTATATCATCACAACACTTTCATATCTACCATACACCGATGAGGGGTGCTAACCTCTTCGACATGTCTGCATCTGGAGATGCGCTGTGAGAACGATTGGTGTAGAATAGTCTCCCTGAACACCTGTTACGGATTCAGCTCTCTCTGTTCCTTCACGAGACCTGGGGTTTAATGGGTATAATAACCTCCTACTTCTGGTCAGTTGAAAATTAAATAGGAGACAGTTTGTAGGGAGGGTTGGTCAAAGACAGTGCAAGGAGACCTTTCAATATCCAACTTTATCTAATCAATTCAAGAATAGTCTGTGACCCACATCCACGCAGGGAAAGATGGGCAATCGTAATACTAAATTAAACACTGTGATCAAACTGCTAGAAATATGTAGATAACCAAACTTCATGAGTAGAGATGCTGTCTGGTCTACTTTGTGCAGTACATCTGTTCATCGATAATTCTTGTACATAAGCACCAGTCATCTACCTACATTCGCAATGGTACTCGGAAAGTAGAGGGGGGGGGGGCAGTTTAGTGATGATGCAGAACCTGGGAAACATGCTACCATGTCACTGGTCCGCGTTGACATTATGGAAAAACTGATAATATTGCTGAAATTGATAGCACCATCAACTGTGGTGCTTATTACAGTGCATCTGTGGCATCTTTTCCATCTACTGGTACATGGTTGATTACCACATAATGATTGACCGACTCCACCTGTTTGAGGGGGAGAGAGTCTTTATGAGAGCAACACGTTCCAGGGATGACCAGCACCGATTCCTCATATTGCAGCTATGTACGTGATATCTGTTTCAATCATAATGGAACACCAAGACGTCTGCTACCCCCATCACTATTGAAGGTGAGATTAAATGTACAGGTCATCACCTCTGTATAGCTGTTTGGAAACGCTCCACAATGCCGCAAACTCTTCCAGTTTCCACATGTTGTGATGTTTTTCACATTTTTGTCAGTAAGAAACACCGCCTCTCTCTTATTTCAACCATCCTGTGTGCTGTGAGAACAGCATCATAGTTTACACCATGCAATGTCCAGCTTTCTGTGAGAGCCAATGGATCGAAATGTGTTTATGTCGGTTTAACACATGACACAGACCTTGAAGTTGTGGTGGATAAAAAAAAAAAAGGTATGGCGGTGTACAAAGCTGCAGACATATACTACTTCGATGTGTTACAGCGGAAAGCAACATATCAAACAAAGGCCCAATGACACTCTATTTTAATTGATAGTCTGTGGGATATGGTGGTCCTACAGTGCAGGTCCTGAAGCGACTTCGATCACTGGTTACCTGCTCCAGTCGAGCAGTACCTGTATATTTTCAGTAGGATCTCCACATAGCACACAGACGGTACTTGTTTTTGACATATCGGAAGAGAGGAACACAGTAACACCTTATCAAATTCTCTATTGGGTGAGAGTGAAGTTTTTATAGCTCATAGTTTCTTTCTATTGGATGGTACAAAATAACGAAGATAGAGATAATGTTTTGGTGACAGATAGAAATGCACCCTGAGGGATACTGTGCGCTAAGTCCGCCGCTGGCGGCCGGAGTGGCCGTGCGGTTCTAGGCGCTACAGTCTGGAGCCGAGAGACCGCTACGGTCGCAAGTTAGAATCCTGTCTCGGGCATGGATGTGTGTGTGATGTCCTTAGAACTAATTAAACCTAACTAACCTAAGTTCTAGGCGACTGATGAGCTCAGAAGTTAAGTCGCATAGTGCTCAGAGCCATTTGAACCATTTGTAGTTTGAAAACATCCCTCAAAGCTGTAGCAAAATCATTGTCCATCTTCTAGTTGACATATTATGTGGAGTCTACCTAACTTTCCTCATAAACACTACTGTAACTGCTGGTACTGTCTTTCCTACTAGCTTGTGTCGCAGGAGAAAGCTTTGTTTGGCACTGGCTTTACACATTGCACACGGTTATCAGAGCTACGACAAAATGTTCCCATTTCCACCAGACGGTAAAAAGATCGTCCCGTTGCATTAACTCAGCTCTCCGTGTTTGTCTCTCCAACTTCGGCTCAGTTACGACTCAAACTGTGATGACCACATGGACAAGGCTGCAGTGAGATCGTGGCAGAGACCGAGGGAGAGTTACAAGGTGCCGAGGGACTGATTAAAATCACGATGGAGTTTTGCCGTACAGGGTCCTTAGCAGACAGGATCGAAAGAGGTAACTAGTTTTGAGATAGGAGAGTGCCGTGAATATAATCTACCAGTGGCAGTAATCATTAAAATGTAAATCTGATGTAACTATGGCCTCCCGTCGGGTAGAGTGTTCGCCGGGTGCAAGTCTTTCTACATCTACATTCATACTCCGCAAGCCACCTGACGGTGTGTGGAGGAGGGTACCCTGAGTACCTCTATCGGTTCTCCCTTCTACTCCAGTCTTGTATTGTTCGTAGAAAGAAGGATTGTCGGTATGCTTCTGTGGGGGTTCTAATCTCTCTGATTTTATCCTCATGGTCTCTTCGCGAGATATACGTAGGAGGGAGCAATATACTGCTTGACTCTTCGGTGAAGGTATGTTCTCGAAACTTTAACAAAAGCCCGTACCGAGCTACTGAGCGTCTCTCCTGCAGAGTCTTTCACTGGAGTTTATCTATCATCCCGTAACGCTTTCGCGATTACTAAATGATCCTGTAACGAAGCGCGCTGCTCTCCTTTGGATCTTCTCTGTCTCTTCTATCAAACCTATCTGGTGCGGATCCCACACTGCTGAGCAGTATTCAAGCAGTGGGTGAACAAGCGTACTGCAGCCTACTTCCTTTGTTTTCGGATTGCATTTCCTTGGGATTCTCCCAACGTATCTCAGTCTGGCATCTGCTTTACCGACGATCAACTTTATATGATCATTCCATTTTAAATCATACCTAATGCGTACTCCCAGATAATTTATGCAATTAACTGCTTCCAGTTGCTGACCTATTTTGTAGATAAATAAGGGATCTATCTTTCTATGTATTCGCAGCACATTACACTTGTCTACATTGAGATTCAATTGCCATTCCTTGCACCATGCGTCAATTCGCTGCAGATCCTCCTGCATTTCAGTACAATTTTCCATTGTTGCAACCTCTCGATACACCACAGTATCACCTGCAAAAAGCCTCAGTGAACTTCCGATGTCATCCACCAGGTCATTTATTGTGAAAAGCAACGGTCCTATGACACTCCCCTGCGGCACACATGAAATCACTCTTACTTCGGAACACTTCTCTCCATTGAGAATGACATGTTGCGTTCTGTTATCTAGGAACTCCTCAATCGAATCACACAATTGGTCTGATAGTCCGTATGCTCTTACTTTGTTCGTTAAACGACTGTGGGGAACTGTGTCAAACGCCTTGCGGAAGTCAAGAAACAGGGCATCTACCTGTGAACCAGTGTCTGTGGCCCTCTGAGTCTCGTGGACGGATAGCGCGAGCTGGGTTTCAAACGACCGTCTTTTTCGAAACCCATGCTGATTCCCACAGAGTAGATTTCTAGTCTCCAGAAAATACATTGTACTCGAACATAATACGTGTTCCAATATTCTACAACTGATCGACGTTAGAGATATAGGTCTATAGTTCTGCACATCTGTTCGATGTCCCTTCTTGAAAACGGGGAGGACCTGTGTCCTTTTCCAATCCTTTGGAACGCTTCGCTCTTCTAGAGACCTACGGTACACTGCTCCAAGAAGGGGGGCAAGTTCCTTAGCGTACTCTGTGTAAAATCAAACTGGTATCCCATCAGGTCCAGCGGCCTTTCCCCTTTTGAGCAATTTTAATTGTTTCTCTATCCCTCTGTCGTCTATTTCGATATCTACCATTTTGTCAACTGTGCGACAATCTAGAGAAGGAAGTACAGTGCAGTCTTCCTCTGTGAAACAGCTTTGGAAGAAGACATTTAGTATTTCGGCCTTTAGTCTGTCATCCTCTGTTTCAGTACCATTTTGGTCACAGAGCGTCTGGACATTTTGTTTTGATCCACCTACCGCTTTGACATAGGACCAACATTTCTTAGGATTTCTGCCAAGTCAGTACATAGAACTTTACTTTCGAATTCATTGAACGCCTCTCGCATAGCCCTCCTCACACTACCTTTCGCTTCTCGTAATTTTTGTTTGTCTGCAAGGCTTTGGCTATGTTTACGTTTGCTGTGAAGTTCCCTTTGCTTCCGCAGCAGTTTTCTAACTCGGTTGTTGTACCACGGTGGCTCTTTTCCATCGCTTACGATCTTGCTTGGCACATACTCATCTAACTCATAGTGTACGATGGTTTTGAACTTTCTCCAATGATTCTCAACACTATCTGTATTTGAGACAAAACTTTTATGTTGAGCCATCAGGTACTTTGTAATCTGCTTTTCGTCACTTTTGCTAAACAGAAAAATCTTCCTACCTTTTTTAATATTTCTATTTACGGCTGAAATCATCGATGCAGTAACCGCTTTATGATCGCTGATTCCCTGTTCTGCATTAACTGATTCAAATAGTTTGGGTCTGTTTGTCACCAGAAGGTCTAATATGTTATCGCCACGAGTCGGTTCTCTGTTTAACTGCTCAAGGTAGATAAAGCACTTAAAAAAATTTCACTGGATTCTTTGACCCTGACACCCGTTATGAACGTTTGAGTCACCCAGTCTGTATCCGGCAAGTTAAAATCTGCACCCAGAACTATAACATGGTAGGGAAATGCACTCGAAATTTTTTCCAAATTATTCTTCAGGTGCTGAGCCACATCAGCTGCTGAGCCCGGGGTCCTATAGAGACATCCAATTACAATGTCTGAGCCTGCTTTAACCTTGACCTTCACCCAAATCATTTGACAATTCGGATCTCCGTCAACTTCCTTCGATACTATTGCACTTCTTATCGCTATAAACACGCCTCCCCCTTCACTGTCCAGCCTGTCTCTGCGGTATACATTCCAATCTGAGTTTAGGATTTCATTACTGTTTACGTCTGGTTTCAGCCAACTTTCTGTCCCTCGTACTATATGGGCGCTGTGACCGTTTATTAATGAGAGCAGTTCTGGGACCTTACTATAGACGCTCCTGCAGTTTACTATTAGCACATTAATATTGTTATTCCCTGTTGCATTTTGCCTACTCCTACCTTGCCGCGTCTCAGGAGGCGTCTTGTAGGGCCTAGGGAGGGAATTCTCTAACCTAAAAACCCCCATGTGCACTCCACACGTACTCCGCTAGCCTTGTAGCCGCATCCGGCCATGGTTTAAGCCTTCCACTCGGCTCCAAACCAGAGGACCGCGATCGGTTCTGGGAACGATACTACAAATAGTTAGCTCAGATTCCACCCCGCAAGCGAGGCTTTCCGCCTTCACCAATTCCGCCAACCGCCTGTACGAACTGAGGATGACCTCTGAACCCAGACGGCAGGAGTCATTGGTGCCGACATGAGCAACAATTTGCAGTCAGGTGCACCCAGTGCTCTCTATCGCCGCCGGTAGGGCCTCCTTCACATCTCGAATGAGACCCCCCGGCAAGCAGAGTGAACACTGGCCTTCTTCCCCGACCTTTCCGCTATTTCCCTAAGGGGCTCCATCACCCTCCTAACGTTGGAGCTCCCAATAACTAATAAACCCCTCCCCCCGTGTGCCTGCTCGGACCTTGCTGAAGGAGCAGCCACATGTCCACTCACAGACAGAGCGGGCGATGCCACACGGCCAGCCTCCACATTGACCCTCCGCCTCGTGCGCCGCGAACGCCACTGAACCCGCCACTCCCCTAGCAGAGAGGGTGGCCCAACCGCGCCCGGTACCCGCGAAGGTATCTCGACAGAAGGGACAGTGGGTGAAGCATGTAACACCTGCGGTGTACCTTGCGACGCACTAGACTCCCTACTGCCGCTACACTCCGAGGCAGCAGCCTGAAGACGGATGACCGCGGCCATCAACACGCTCAGCTGTTCGTGAAGAGTGGCCAGCTCCTCGTGCGTCCGTACACAGCAGTCATACATCCTATCCATCCTAAGGAATTAATTTACTGAAGAGACTTAATCAACTTTTAACTACTGCTAATTCACTAAAGGCGGCTGATTATTGACTAAACTGTGATTGCTAGCCACTTCTTGTAGAAAACAATGAAAATAGCACTACCCGTCTCTGGACTGTATTGAAAACAATCACTAGCACTACTGGCACTATGGCTGACTAAAGGGACTCTCTCTGACTGTATTCAAAACTAACAGGAAATTTATGGAACACTATTAATAGCAATCGACAATTAAAGCTTCCTAAAAGCAAAAACACACGGAAAAAGAAGTGACAAGTAAGAAAAATACAGTTAATACTTACATAACGTAGCTCGCTGCACAGCAGACGTGAAGCAGACGGCGGTTAGGACGACATTTTCGGTTTGACGCCACTTCGACGAGTTGCGCGTCGATGGGGGATGAAATGATGATGGTTAGAACACAACAACATCCAGTCCCTGAGCGGAAAAAATCTCCAGTCCAGCCGGGAAACGAACCCGGTCGCTTAGGATTGACATTCTGTCGAGCTGACCACTCAGCTACCGGGACCGGACGCTGTAATCATTAAGACAACGCGATAGGATGCACCCAAAATATGTGGCTGAATGGTACTAAATACCAGACAGCATTTCTGGCTGAAAGCTTGCCACTAAAGACCTGAGAAGTCATGGGATTTTATACATATTTTATGAGGTCCATCTAGTGATGCATTTTAAGTGATTGCTCATCTAACACACCATCCACTGTAAGCGATCATTCTCAATCAACCATCAACCTCCCCTATAACCACGTGGACATGTCGCAGAACCTCTGTTACACTGTCTACATACTATCGATATAGAAGACGCTACAAATACTGTTTGTTAGTGTGACAAATACGTAGCAGCTGCAAGAAGCAGTTGCAAATATTGGACTAGTACCATGTTTCTTAGCTGCATCACTTTCTAAATTCGGTGATAGTGTTGACTTTATTACGGGCTTACATCGCTAGCAATGTGCACCTACACTTTCGGTCTGTTAATACAGAAACCGCAATCACTATCCACATTCAATATCTTGGTATTTGTGCGGAAGACTACTTTATTCAGAAGCACTAGCATACCTCGATTTATAAGGAAGGTATACTTTTCAGCATGGATATCGTTGTTGATACTTGGGTGTCTGTAGAACGAAGACCGATTTTTATGCGGGGTTACAATAACACGGTCTTTGCGATCGTATTTTTAATATCTGGTCGCTCATAAGACGATTATGTCTCTCTTCCTAAGACACACATGCAAGGTAAACAAATGAGGCATGTCGATCCATCGCGGTTCTCCACTGAATATTGCTTGGAGCCACCAGCATTCAGTTACTGGCGAAGTATTGTACTTAGTTGGCGGTATGAATGGCATGCTTATAAAGCTTGTTTTGGGGGTGTGAAGTGACTGTGGTTATTGTTGCAACATGTACAAAGAAATCGGCTGTGTCCAGTCATAAGGGAGATATTGGTTTGACGTGGGGGACTGCAGTTTCAAGGCATCGATAGCCATAAGGAGATGCCCAGTCATAAGAGGGTTATTGATATTTCCAGAGCCACAGTCTTCAGGAGGAGGTGTTTCTGTTACTTCGATCTCTGTTTAATGTAATCAGGTTGGGGCTGCAATCGAACTATGTGATTGTAATTATAGTGGTAAATACGTCGCTGGTTTCCTAGGACGACAAAATTCGTCATGAGGAGCACGTGGCAGAGATAGACTGTGGCCAGAACAAATGGTTTTGTTGGCTAAAAGCTCTTGCGAGTGGTAGAGACAAAGAAAAGTTCAGGCCAGCGGACTAGTCGTTTTTTGCGCGCAGCTGCAGGACAACTCCCGGCGATTATGCACTCTGGATAGCTGAATAGCGAACTGATACTCAGTACGAGTTGAGCTGTCTTTTCGATCGCGTGTGTTGCATGTATTCTCCATGGACAATTGAGCAATTCAGTATTGATCACTGCCAAGTGTTGGTCCTGAACGCATTGATGAAATCCGAAGTCCTACCACTCCAATTATCCCTGGACGCCGCCCATGGCTTGGATGGTGCATTCTGGTATACACGCACATCCATGGCTGCTACAGTTTTCTCTGGCCTCTGAGCGTTGGCAATGGCGGTGTACGAGGGGACAGGTGCGCTGTGTGTGGACGATCAGGAGGTGGTTTAAGTGTGTCAGGTTTAGTGCTTCTCAATACATCACAGTGATCTCTGTCTTTCAGTGGTATTTGCTGTTGTCTCTATCATATCAGGCAGTAGACCCTTCCTGCTCATTCTCCTCCATCTCCATCTCATTGTAGCACCAGTACAAACCCTCCACAGATTGTTTATAGACATAGCGTGCAACTGAACTGAACTTCGAAATTTTCAGTTACCTTCAACTTAATGGACTTTCTACCAAATGACGTAACTGTACTAGTACCGACCGATGTTTGCATACTGGGAGGTTGTAAAAATGGCTGTGAGCACTATGGGACTTAACAGCTCAGGACATCAGTCCCCTAGAACTTAGAACTACTTAAACCTAACTAACCTAAGGACATCACACACAACCATGCTCGAGGCAGAATTCGAACCTGCCACCGCAGCAGTCGCGCGGATCCAGACTGAAGCGCCTAGAAACGCTCGGTCACTCCGGCCGGCTGGGAGGTTGTAGGATAACATCCCATCAAATATTCCAGTTCTATTATCCACCAATAGGAAGCAAGGAAAAACTGTCCACAAAAAGGGTATCGATGTAATTAATTACTCAATCAGTCAGATAGAGTGCGGGAATATTTCCAAGACATGCACACCTGGGGTTTACTAGGTAAATGCTGCTTTGTTTGTGGTTTTAACCAACCATGACCAACGGTGCGTACAGTCCTGGCAGTGTCACACTACATGACGTGACTGCTTGAGAGAGAGAGAGAGAGAGAGAGAGAGAGAGAGAGAGAGCATGTGCTTCAACAGGAATTTCTCAGGTATCAAATATCGAAACTTTGCCACCAGCTGAAGCTTTTGTTTAGGGATTAGTGCAACTTCCGCTCTGCCAGTAGCCAGTCATGGACCTGAGTGGGAGTAGTGCAGCCTCCGCATGAAGAAATAGGCGAAATGGCCAGCCTCGCGAAGTGGTTGGAGGTGTGGTCGCACAGTGCTATGAGGTTGATGAAAAGGATTTTCAACAGTGTAATAACGCTTGGTGAGTTATGTTGATGGAATTCCTTGCACAATTGGGATAAAAAAGCGCCACAATTGTTTAAATATTCCGAACTACATTGTCACCATCAAAATGTTCCAGGCTCTCGTAAACGACGGCGAGAAACATTTACAGAAATTCTAAATAATTCTAATATTTCAAATATTTCCCCCTATGAGTGAATGTAACTTGGTTCAAGAATCATGAAAGAAGGTTGTATACATGGAAGAAGCTTAGAGATACTAGAAGGTATCAGATAAATTATATAATGGTAAGACAGAGATTTAGGAACCAGGTTTTAAATTTTAATGACAAAAAAAGGTTCAAATGGCTCTGAGCACAATGGGACTTAAAATCTGAGGTCATCAGTCCCCTAGAAATCCGAAGTAAATAAACCTAACTAACCTAAGGACATCACTCACATCCATGCCCGAGCCAGCATTCGAACCTGCAACAGTAGCGGTCGCGTGGTTCCAGACTGTAGCACCTAGAACCGCTTGGCCACTCAGGCCGTCAAATTGTAAGGCATTTTCAAGGGTAGATGTGGACTCTGACCACAATCTATTGGTTATGAATTGTAGATTAAAACTGAAGAAACTGCGAAAAGGGGGAATTTAAGGAGATGGGGCCTGGATAAACTGACTAAACCAGAGATTGTACAGAGTTTTAGGGAGAGCATAAGGGCACAATTGACAAGAATGGGGGAAAGAAATACAGCAGAAGATGAATGGGTAGCACTGAGTTATGAAGTAGTGAAGGCAGCAGAGGATCAGGTAGATAAAAAGACGAGAGATGCTAGAAATCTTTGGGTAACAGAAGAAATATTGAATTTAATTGATGAAAGGAGAAAATATAAAAATGCAGTAAATGAAGCGGGCAAAAAGGAATAGAAACGTCTCAAAAATGAGATCGGCAGGAAGTGCAAAATGGCTAAGCAGGGATGGCTAGACGACAAATGTAAGAATGTAGAGGGCTTATCTCACTAGGGGTAAGATAGATACTGCCTACAGGAAGAAAGGAGAAAGGAGAACCACTTGCATGAATATCAAGAGCTCTGATGGAAACCCAGTTCTAAGCAAAGAAGGGAAAGCAGAAAGGTTGAAGGATTATATAGAGGGTCTATACAAGGGCAATGTAATTGAGGACAATATTATGGAAATGAAAGAGGATGTAGATGAAGAAGAAATGGGAGATATGATACTGCATGAAGAGTTTGAAAGAGCACTGAAAGACCTGAGTCGAAACAAAGCCCCGGGAGTGGACAACATTCCATTAGAACTACTGACAGCCTTGGGAGAGCCAGTCCTGACAAAACTCTACCATCTGGTCAGTAAGATATATGAGACAGGCGAAATACCCTCATACTTCAAGAAGAATATAATAATTCCAATTCCAAATGAAGCAAGTGTTGACAGATGTGAAAATTACCGAACTATCAGTTTAATAAGTCACGGCTGTAAAATACTAGTACGAATGCTTAACAGACAAATGGAAAAACTGGTAAAAGCCGAACTCAAGAAACATCAGTTTGGATTCCGTAGAAATGCTGTAACACGTGAGGCAATACTGACCCTACGGCTTATCTTAGAAGAAAGATTAAGGAAAGGCAAACCTACATTCCTAGCATTTGTAGACTTAGAGAAAGCTTTTGACAGTGTTGACTGGAATACTCTCTTTCAAATTCTGAAGGTGGCAGGGGTAAAATACAGGGAGCGAAAGTCGTTTTTCAATTTTAACAGAAACCAGATGGCAGTTATAAGAGTCAAGGGGCACGAAAGGGAAGCAGTGGTTGGAAAGGGATTGAGACGGGATTGTAGCCTCTCCCCGATGCTGTTGAATCTGTATATTGAGCAAGTAGTAAAGAAAACAAAATATAAATTCTGAGTAGGTATTAAAATTCATGGAGAAGAAATAAAAACTTTGACAGAGTTAAAATGTCATTTGCGAACCTCAGAGACAGCAAAGGACTTGGAAGAGCAGTTGAACGGAATGGACAGTGTCTTGAAAGGAGGATATAAGATGAACATCAACAAAAGCAAAACGAGGATAGTGGAACTTAGTCGAATTAAGGCCTGTGATGCTGAGGGAATTGGATTAGGAAATGAGACGTTTAATGTAGTAAAGGAGTTTTGCTATTTGGGGAAAGAAATAACTGATGATATTCTAAGTAGAGAGGATATAAAATGTAGACCGAGAATGGCAAGGAAAGCGTTTCTGAAAAAGAGAAATTTGTTAACACCGAGTATAGATTGAGAAGTATTTGTATGGAGTACGTGGACGATAAATAGTTTGGACAAGAAGAGAATAGAAGCTTTCGAAATGTGGTGCTATACAAAGATGCTGAAGATTAGATGGGTGGATCACATAACTAATGAGAAGGTATTGAATAGAATTGGGGAAAAGAGGAGTTTGTGGCACAACTTGACTAGAAGTAGGAATAGGATGGTAGGACATGTTCTGAGGCATCAAGGGATCACCAATTTAGTACTGGAGGGCAGTGTGGAGGGTAAAAATCGTAGAGGGAGACCTAGAGATGACTACACTAAGCAAATCCAGAAGGATGTAGTTTGGGGTAGGTGCTGGGAGATGAAGCAGCTTGCACAGGATAGAGTAGCATGGAGAGCTGCATCAAACCAGTCTCAGGACTGAAGACCAAAACAACAACAACAACAACAACGTGAGTGATTACAATGACTACTGTTAACCCGCTGCCCTACATTTTGTATAGACCCTCTACATACTCCTTCGACCTCCCACCTTTCCCATCTTTGCTGAAGACTGGTTCTCCATCTGAGATCTTTATATTCGTACAGCTGCTTCTCTTTTTTTCTCGAATACCTCCTTAACTTTCCTGTAGCCTAATTCACAGAACAATTTCGGTCGAGTGGTAAAAAGTGAAACAAATGCCTGAAATGGCATTGGCTTTTATTGAAATGGAAAAAGACAGTAAAACTGGGCAACAGACGGGCAACTTTGCAAACTGTCAGCGTGGCGGGTGCGAGGTAGGGCGATGTTACTAAATCGCATCGTCCCATGTCTGGCTAATAAACACTCTCCGAAAGGTACGACTTTTATCCAGGACGGCGCCCCACTCCGCACTGCTACACGTGTGCAAGATGTCTCGCGCACATTATTTAGTGAGGATCACGAGATGAGGAGCCACTCCCGGCTCCCCAGACCTCAGTACGTGTGATTATTGGCTGTGGGCTTAGCTGAAGTCTCAAGTCACCCGCGATCGTCCGACCGCATTAACGATGCTAAAAGACAACACTGGACGGCAGTTTTTCACCATACCAACTGGTAAGTTGTACAGAGCATTTCACAACGTTGTCGCCTGACTACAGGCACTGTGGGTGAATGACGGCCGACATACTGAGCATTTGTTATAAGTAACATCTTCAAAACTCCATTGCTATGCTAAATATTGCTTTTGTATCATATAAAGAGCCATCTGTTGGTGTACATCTGCATCTACATCTACATGGATACTCTGCAAATTACATTCAAGTGCCTGGCAGAGGGTTCATAGAAACACCTTCACAATTCTCTATTATTCCAATTTCGTATAGCGCGGGGAAAGAATGAAAACCTGTATCTTTCCGTACGAGCTCTGATTTCCCTTATTTTATGGTGGTGATCGTGCCTCCCTATATAGTTTGGTGTCAACAAAACATTTTCGCACCCGGAGGAGAAAGTTGGTGATTGGAATTTCGTGAGAAGATTCCGTCAGAACGAAAAACGCCTTAAATGATGCCCAACCCACTTCCGGTATCATTTCGGTGACACTCTCTCCCATATTTCGCCATAAAACAAAATGTGCTGCCTTTCTTGGAGCTTTTTCGATGTACTCCGTCAGTCCTATCTGGTAAGTATCCCATACCGCGCAGCAGTATTCTAAAAGAGGACGGACAAGTGTACTGTAGGCAGTCTCCTTAGAAAATGTAACCGACCTACTAAGTGTCCTGAAAATAAAACGCAGCCTTTGGTGAGCCTTTCCCACATCATTTTCTATGTGTTCTGTCCAATTTAACTTGTTCGTAATTGTAATACCTAGATATTTAGTTGAATTTACGGCTTTTCGATTAGACCTATTTATCGTGTAACCGAAGTTTAAAGAGTTCCTTTTAGAACTCTTGTGGATGATCTCACACTTTTCGTTATTTAGGGTCAGCTGCCACTTTTCGCACAATCAGATATCTTTTCTAAATCATTTTGCAGTTTATTTTGATCTTTTGATCTAGGCGCGCAGTCCGGAACCATGCGACTGCTACTGTCGCAGGTTCGAATCCTGCCTCGGGCATGGATGTGTGTGATGTCCTTAGGTTAGTTAGGTTTAAGTAGTTCTAAGTTCTAGGGGACTAATGACCACAGCAGTTGAGTTCCATAGTGCTCAGAGCAATTTCAATTTGATCTTTTGATAACTTTATTAGTCGATAAACGGAAGCGTCATCTGCAAACAACCAAAGACGGCTGCTCAGATTGTCTCCCAAATCGTTTATATGGATAAGGAACAGAAAAGGGCCTATAGCACTACCTTGGGGAACGCCCGAAATCACTTCTGCTTTACTAGATGACATTCCGTCAGTTACTAAGAATTGTGACCTTCGTGACAGGAAATGGCCAATCCAGTCACAAAACTGAGACGATATTCCATAAGCACGCATTTTCACTACGAGCCGCTTGTGCGGTACAGTGTCAAAGGCCTTCCGGAAATACGGAATCGATCTCAAATCCCTTGCCAATAGCACTCAACAAGAGCTAGTTGTGTTTCACAGGAACGATCTTTACTAAACCCATGTTGACTGCGTGTCAATAAACCGTTTCCTTCGAGGTAATTCGTAATGTTCGAACACAATATATGTTCTAAAGTCCTGCTGCATATCGACGTTAACGATATGGTCCTGCAATTTAGTGGATTACTCCTACTACCTTTCTTGTATATTGGTGTGACCTGTGCAACCTTCCAGTCTTGGGGTACAGATCTCACGTTGAGCGGACGGTTGTATATGATTGTTAAGCATGGAGCTAATGCATCAGCATACTCGGAAAGGAACCTATTTTTATACAGTCTGGGGCAGAAGACTTGCTTTTATTAAGTGATTTGAGTTGCTTCACTACTCCAAGGATATTTACTTCTACGTTGCTCTCGTTGGCAGCTGTTCTCGATTCGAATTCTGGAACATTTACTACTTCTTCTTTTGTGAAGGCATTTCGGAAGGCTGCGTTTAGTAACTCTACTTCGGTAGCTCTGTCTTCGATAGTATCTCCAGTGTTATAGCGCAGAGGAGGCATTGATTGTAAATTGCCACTAGCATACTTCATATACGACCAGAATATCCTGGATTTGTCTGCCAGGTTTCGAGACAAAGTTTCGTCGTGGAAACTGTTATAGGCGTCTCGCATTGAACTCTGGCTATCCTTTAGAGAAGCCCGGAATTTAGCGCATCTTAGGGATTTTGCGTCTGTTTAAATTTGGTATGTTTGTTTAGTTGTTTCTGCAACAGTGTTCTAACCCGTTTGTGTACCACGGAGGATCAGCTCCGCCGTTTGTTAGTTTATTTCGTATAAATCTCTCAATTGCTGCCGATACTATTTTTTGAATGCAAACCACTTCTGGTCTACACTTATATTATTAATTTGGAATGAGTCGAGATTGTCTCTCAGGAAGGCGTCAAGTGAATTTTTATCACATTTTTGAATAGGTATACTTTTTGTTTGTTTTTCGAGGATTTCGGGATTACAATATACAGTATCGCTACGACAACCCTGTGTTCACTAATCCCTATAACGGTTTTGATGCTCGTTATTAACTCAGGATTATTTGTCATTTGCACTTTCTTTAGTTTCAGTAAAAACCTAAATTTGGGAAATTTGTGGTAAGTTCCTATGGGACCAAACAGCTGAGACCATCGGTCCCTAACTTAAACTGACTTACACTACGGACAAAACACATACCCGTGCCCGAGGAAGGGCTCGAACCTCCGAGGGGAGCCGTGCGAACCGTGGCAAGGCGCCCAAGACAACTCGGCTACCGCGTGCGGCTCTCCCTACCTGCATTATTCCGTGAAATATTGACTTTTGAAATAATACGGACTTTAGCATTTCCCTGCACAATATCAACAGCAAGGCTTCCAAGACACTTCCCTTGGGCACAATCTAAGTTACTTTGATACTTAATGATGACTCTTCATCCAAGATTACAAGCTACATTCTCCTTATCAAATATCCTCAACTGACGCAAATTTTCATTGATACGTCATAGTGCCTCACTTTTTATAATAGTATAGCCGTGGTACTGAATCAAATACTTTTCGAAAATCGAAAAATACTGCATTTACCTCCCTTCGTCCATTACTTTTAGCAGTCATCTGAGAAAATAGCGAGTTGGGTTTCACGTGATCAATGTTTTCGGAAATCATACAGGTTGCCATGGGGAGGTTATTCTGTCAGAGATACCTCGCTATATTTTTAATTTAGAATATATTCGAAGATTCTATAACAAATCGATATCAAGGATACCGGACGGAAGTTTTGAGGATCACGTGTCCTGCCCTTCTTGTAAACGGGTGCGATCTGTGATTTCTTCCAACTACTGGGCAGGGCTTTTTGTTCGTGCGATGGGCGATGGATTATAGTTAACAGAACTGCTAACGCAGCCGCAAATACCATGCACCGTGTTAAGGGATCGGCCGAGCCATGGAGCTTCATTCAATTTGAGAGATTTCAGCTGTTCTCAATGTTCGATGATCTATTGGAATTTGCCGGACGCTGTGGCCGAGCGGTTCTAGGCGCTTCAGTCCGGGAATGCGCTGCTGCTACGGTCGCAGGTTCGAATCCTGCCTCGGGCATGGATGTGTGTGATGTCCTTAGGTTAGTTAGGCTTAAGTAGTTCCAGGTCTAGGGGACTGATGACTTCAGATGTTAAGTCCCATAGGGCTCAGAGCAATTTCAACCATCTATTGAAACTGATTAAAGGTAAACACATTATATGAGCAGAAGCGTTCTCTTCTGCAAATGCTTTGCAAAAAAGAGATGACAGTCCTTTTTGAACAGCAATCTGTTGTAGACTAATTATTATTGGTTTTCCCATATTAAGGATACTGCAAATAATTAAACAGTATTTTCACCATATTTATAACGCATCTTCCTAGTCATTCTGGGAGTATGGATATACGTTATAACACACACAAAAACTATAGGCCATGAAAGAATAATGCGAATGAGACGAAAATCCGTCGATGTGTAGTACATGTACAGAACAATGTGGATGATTTATCCAACAAAAAGTGCTTCAGACATCGAACAAGTAAGTAACGCGTTGATCCACATTTGGTGCTTATTCAGGTATTTATTCGATTCGGCATTATTAAGTACAGTTGTAGGATGTTCTCCTGAGGTATATCGTGCCAAAACTCTGTCGAACTGACGCGTTAGATCGGCGAAATCCCGACGAAAGATCAGTACCCAAAGACTGGAAAGTTGCACAGGTCACACCAATATTCAAGAAAGGTAGTAGGATAACATTATGAATTACCTCGAAGAAAACGATCTATTGACACACAGTGAACATGGATTTAGTGAAGATCGTTCTTATGTAACATGTGAAGTGTTGACTGCTATTGACAAGTGATTTCAGATCGATTCCGTATTTCTGGATATCCAGAAGGCTTTTGAAACTGTACCACATGAGCGGCTTTTAGTGAAATTGCGTGCTTTGGAATATCGTCTCAGTTTTGTGACTGGATTTGTGATTTGCTGTCAGGGAAGTCACAGTTCGTAGCAATCGACGGAAAGCCATCGAGTAAAACAGAAGTGACTTCTGGCGTTCCAAAGGTAGTGTTATAGGCCCTTTTCTGTTCCTTATATTTATAAACGATTTTGAAGACAATCTGAGTAGCTGTCATAGATTGTTTGCAGATGACGCTGTCGTTTATCGACTAGTAAAGTCGTGAGAACAGCAAAACAAATTACAACACGATTTAGAAAATATATCTGTATACTGCGAAAATTGTCAATTGACCCTAAATAACGAAAAGCGTGAGGTCATCCATTTGAGTGCTAAAAGGAATCCGTTAAACTTCGGTTACACGATAAATCAGTCAAATATGAAGGCCGTAGATTCAACTAAATGCCTAGGAATTACAATTACGAACAACCAAAAATTGGAAGGAACACAAAGAAAATGTTGTGGGGACGGCTAACCAAAGACTCCGTTTTATTGGTAGGACACATAGAAAATGTAACAGATCTACTAACGAGACTGACTACACTACGTTTGTCCGTCCTCTTTTAGAATACTGCTGCGTGGTGTGGGTTCCTTACCAGATACGACTGACTGAGTACATCGAAAAAGTTCAAAGAAGGGCAGCACGTATTGTATTATCGCGAAATATGGGAGAGAGTGCCACAGAAATGATACAGGATTTGGGCTGGACATCATTAAAAGAAAGCCGTTTTTCGTTCCGACTGAATCTTGTCATGAAATTCACCAACTTTTTCCTCCGAATGCGAAAATATATTGTTGACACTGACTACATAGGGAGAAACGATCACCACGATAAGGTAAATCAGAGCTCGTACGAAAAGATATAGGTGTTCGTTGTTTCCGCGAGGTTTACGAGTTTGGAATAATAGAGGATTGTGAAGGTGGTTCGATGATCCCTCTGCCAGGCACTTAAATGTAATTTGCAGAGTATCCATGCAGATGAGGTGCTGCCCATAATGCTCCGAACGTTCTCAGTTGGAGAGAGACCAGGCGACCTTGCCGGCCGAGGTATGGTTTGGCAAGGACGAAGACAAGCAGTAGAAACTCCCGCCGTGTGCTGACAGGCATTGTCTTTCTGAAGTGTCAGACCAGAATGGCTTCTCATGAAGAACAAAAAAAAAAAAAAAAAAGACAGCACGTGCAATGTCTTGGACGTACCACTGCTGTGCTGTAAGGGTGTCGCGGCTGACAACCAAAGAGGCCTTACTGTGAAAAGTTATGGCACCCCGGAGCATGACTCCTGGTTGTCGGGTCGTATGGTGGTATACCACCACTGTCCATGAGGTTTCCACAAACGCTTTCGGCCTGGAATCTCATTGGCTGGGGTAGAGCTGTCTTCATTCTTGAGTCCGGCTTCGAACTGAGCGAAAGTGCGTCTGGAGGCGCCCTGGACAGCAGTGGGATACCTACTTGACTCTTCCAAATTGGACTGTAGAGTGTAACGTGGTTACCGGTTCCAGGGTCTGCTTAGAATCGACGTTTCACGTGATCCAGTAACAAGTTTTTGAGGTAATATTATTTTGTTTCCATCGGGATGCTCACTATCGCTGAGCACCCATGCCGCTCACCATTGGAATGCTTGATTTCGTTGAGTATCCATGGCAGGTGAGCCTGTCATTATCACCTTGTGGGCATTTTAACTTATTAGAGTGGTTGTGGTTTGTGTTCCGCGTAGCGGCCAGCGTGAGATTTACAGCGGTTGGGCGGAAACGCACATCTAAATCGGTCGAGGGAGGCGACCGAAGTGAAGCATTCAGCTTCAAATGGTTCAAATGGCTCTGAGCACTATGGGACTTAACATCTGAGGTCATCAGTGCCCTAGAACTCAGAACTCAGGATTGGAACCTGCGATAGTAGCGCCTAGAACCGCTCGGCCACAACGCCCGGCGAAGCATTCACGTGGTTTGGGCACTTATCACAGCCAACCCCGTAGGAAACAGAAAACTACGTTACCATACAAGTAGCTTATTTGCTAGAAATGTCTTTTATTTTCCCCGTACACATTTACAACACACTCAAGCAATGTCTGAAGATCAGTATGTACCTTTTGAACAGAAAGGTTTACATTTACATCGTAAATGAAAGGTAGAATCAAATGCTTTGTGTCTTAAATGCAAAAACAGGCACAGTGGATATTTGTCGATTACAGCGCCATCTTCCGCGATTGGGAAACAATGGTTTGGGTAGGCCGTAGGAATGTTTCTTTTTTCTTTTCTTTTCTTTCTTTTACTTACACACTTTCCTGCATGACGGACTGCCACCGACTCGTTGTTATGTTAGTAGCTATCGCTTGGTCTCACGCTGTTAGTAAGATAGTAAGGGACTTCTGTCTTGGTGCGTGATAGAAGATAAGTGTGGCGAACAGAAATTCGCGAAATACTGAGCAACAAATACTCTTAGGAAGAGCTACATACTCTGTGATTTACGAACTTTACCGTACATATGATAATGCGTTTATTGTTTCATTTGACGGACGCCATACGATGCTTGCCCAGTTTCGTTATTCAAACTTTAATAAATATATCAGTTTTTAATGTCCCAGTGCGTTTTCGTTAATTGCAGTTTGCCGACAATCAACAGAGTCCCAAAGAAAAAAAATCCAGATATACTACGAGGTAAAACCACTCGTAAAAACAAATGAGTAACCGAACGATTCTCTACAGTGATTTCGCATAAGCATTTCGCTTATTCTTCATATGTATAATACTTTTCACGATTTTGCGCGTTTCCGTCAGTAACTGCAAATATAGCCTGTAAGAAAATATTATGAAAACAATATATTACATATATGCAATGAAAAGTACATGCCTAATGACATAAGGCAGCTTCCTCGCATTTCGAGCTTCATTTAAATAGCATTATTTTAAAAGAGTATTACTGCTGTTAAATATGTCGCGTAACGCAACGTTAATGCCAGTATAGATGCAACAGGGAGAGGATTGTATAAGCGAGTATATTAAGTAATGCGGTAAAGTTCAAAGGTAATAGAGAATATAGCTTTTTCTGAGAGAACTAAATGTTCTACATCCCACAGTACAATGAGGTATCTGCCAACCACAATCACTCACCTCGGGCCACCACAGTACTGATGAAACACGTTGAAGACTCTATCACCACTAAATTGCATCATAAGTGATACAATCAAAACACTTTTACATATATGGCAATGCTCTTAAGTCATATATACTGAAGAGCCAAAGAAACTGGGACACCTCCCTAACATCGTGTAAAGCCCCCGTGAGTACACGGAAGTACCGCAACTCGACGTGGCATGGCTCGACTAATGTCTGAGGTTAGAATTACATTAATACCTTCAGCTGCTGATGGGCGTTGATATATATTAACGGGCACAGGTGAAAATGTGTGCCCCGACCGGGACTCGAACCCGGGATCCCTGCTTACATGAAGGACGCTCTATCCCGGTCGGGCACACATTTTCACCAGTCCCCGTTGCTATACGTCAACGCCCGTCAGCAGCTCAAGCTATTAATACAATCGTAATTTCGTTCTAGACGGCCTCAGGTCAGCAATTGTGTCCGTTCTTTTGGACGAGAGTCGTCCGACCATGCAACATATTTCCAGTCACCAATAGTCCAATATCGGTGTTGAAGGGCCTAGTGCAGGCGTAAAGCTTTGTGTCGTGCAGTCATCAAGGATACACGAGTGGGCTTTCTGCTCCGAAAGCCCATATCGATGATGTTTCGTTAAATGATGCGGACGCAGCGATGGGGGAGACTTGATATTTTACCGGATTCCTGATATTCACGGTTCACTACACATACATCCTCACTTCGTCGCTACTTTGGAGATGCTGTGTCCCATAGCTCGTGCGCCTACTATAACATCACGTTAAAAGTCACTTAAATCTTGATAACCTGTCATTGTAGCAGTAGTAACCGACCTAACAACTGAGCGTGACACCTGTTCTCTTATATTGCCGTTGCCGACCGCAGCGCCGTATTCAGCCTGTATTTGAATACGCATGCCTATACCAGTCTGTTTGGCGCTTCAGTGCATATTATTTAGTATTACCTAAGAGTAATTATTGCTCCATATTTCGCGGATTTTGCCTACTTCACTCAGCCACTACCACGTACCGTGACCAAACTAACATGATAACTGCACTCATGATATCCTTAATGAGATATACGTCTGTGTGCATCTCATATCTAGACCGCTACGCATGGCTGGTCTCATGCCACACATTCTGACTCGGGCAACGATCTAGATGAGAAAAACTGGCGATACCTGCAAGAAAATGACCCAGGTTCCGAGCCAGAACCACAATCCCACAACGAGGCAGCTTTCATCGAATAACCTGGTGGCTGGGATTTGTTGCAGCTGCAGTGTTCATTCCTTCGTATGGGCCATTACTATGGAGTAACACTTGTAAGCAGCAACAATCTGATGTAATGAAAGTTTACTTTATTACTGGCGCTTCCTGGCAGATTAAAACTGTGTGCCGGACCGTGACTCGAACTCGGGATATTTGCCTCACGGTGTTCTCTGCCGTCTGAGCTACCCAAGCACGACTCACGACCCGTCCTCACAGCTTCAATTGTGCCAGTACCCCGTCTCCTACCTTCCTAACTTCACCGAAGCTCTTCTGCGAGCGTTGCAGAACTGGCTCTCCTGGAAGAAAGGATTTTGTAGAGACATGGCTTAGCCACAGCCTGGTGGATATTTCCAGATTGATATTGGGTACTTTATTACTGTTTAATTAAACAGCTTCATTAAACAACGAAAAAGTAACTCACATTTTATGAGCTGAATCACTAAGATTAAACTGCGTAATAACAGCAGCGCCGTCATTCACTAATGAACATGAAAAATATCAGTTCTGCAGAAGTATGTAAAGATTCTTACGAAAATTCCAATAGAGTTGCAGATTCTCAAGATAAGAAGGCTACACACAGCCCGCTACACTGGCCATGCTAATGTAAAAGTTGATTCCTTATTTCCCTCGCAAAGTCCAAAACATCCCCACCACGCCTGAGGTTTTGCGGACCTCCTACCACGCCGTGCGTCAGCGCCGGCACGGAGACCTGTCTCTGAACTAACAGAGCGCTCCATTAATTCGGGCTGAAACACGCCACCACTCTCCAGGACAGGTGCAAGACCCACCCGTGGCTGGCGATAAGTCGCACGGAGACGTGGTGTGGATGTTTTACCAAATAGGCGCGCCTCCACTGACGGAACAGTTTCTGTCAACCTGCAGACTACAGGGCCCCTCATCATACAAGATACTTCCAGTCAGCGTTTGGTGTTAGGAAGCCTTCCAAATTTCGTATATACTCTACACTCGACACTCAAAATTATGTTTGAGAACATTTTTCATATTATCCCCACTATTTGTAGTTAAAGAAAGAAAATGATTACAGTGCTTCAAAAAGTAATATTTGCAGTAAACTGAAAAACGTATTGATTTAATTTTACATATTTTAAAAGAAGAAATGTTGAATTTTCTCGCGCAGAGTACGAGAGACTGGCGCGGCTATATGCGCACTGTTTTGACAGACAGGTGGAGCTGAGCTAGATAGGAGCTGGCGTGTATAGCTGGCTGTCTAACGAGCAGGCGATAACCGTGATACTGGCGGAATGTGTGCGCCACTTAGAAAGCGAGTGTCGTAATGACTGCAAGTCTAGTATACAGGCACGTTAATGCAAGTGCTTTTTCCAAGGGAGGGTGGTCTTCCCTGGCCCTCGCGACGTGTGACGGTGCCTCACGCCGCAAATTCTGAGATCGCAAGCTATTAGGATGGTGCATAAGATCGCAGCGTTTTCTTCTGTATATTAATATTGTTATAGGTTTGGGATTTTACAAGGAGTGTTATACGTCATTGGTCCCTTACCTGCATTTGTCGTAGATCCCTCGCCCAGCGCGAAGTTCCAAGCGACTGGAAAAAAAGCGCAGATGACTCCAGTATATAGAGAGGTAAAGAAACGGACCCGTAAAATTAGAGACCAATATCCCAAACTTCTGATTGCTGCAAACTCCCTGTACACATTCTCAGTTCGATTATAATAGACTTACGTGAGGCTAAGCAACATACGTCGACGAATCAACATGGCTTTAGGAAGCATCGTAAGTGCGAAACTCAGCTTGCCCTTTCCTCACGTGACATACTGAGAACTATGTATGAAGGGCAACAGGCAGATTCCATATTTCTAGATTTCCGGAAAGAATTTGACATCGTGCCCCATTGCAGATTGTTAAAGAAACTACGAGCATATCGAATAAGTTCACAGATATGTGAATGGCTCGAAAACTTCTTGAAAAATAGTACGCAGTATGTTGTCCTCGATGGTGAGGGTTCATCAGAGACCACGAAATGTCATAGAACGGCTGTTGTTCTTTATTCAGGGCGAGGCCATCTAAATGTTCAATACATTAGCTCCGAGGAACAAATGGCAGTTTACTGAAATGTCCAGTCCTAGTTGCTTTTGGTAAAATATGTCAAAAGCTGGGGATAGCTAATTTTACGGGTAATTAAGGAAAGTATTAAATTGATGGGGGTGTTGAAGTAATGACAATTTAATAATTATACTTTGCTAACTTCCAGCATTCTGAAAGGCATTGTAGTGTCTCGAGAATTTCGGAGTAAATTCTAGAGACCCTCGTATTTCCACCGTCTTGAACACGGGTTACTTTAGAGACGAGTGTGGTAAAGTAGAATGTATCTACTGCACCACAATTATGTGTGTGCAGGACGGAGATGTATAGGACGGATGATAGGCGCGGGCAGGTAGTCGCCGATCCTGGCTAACAAGGGGAACGCCTCAGACACGGCCAACCGATTCGGCTCAAATGTGGCAGGTTGCTTGTGTAGAACCTAAAATGAAATAGTCCAAGATCTTTTGGGTCAACACCTCCGCAATTTTGAGAAAATCAACCCTAAAGGTTTTGACGAGCAACGGACTCAGAATTAGAGCGATCGATAGATAATTGTAAATAGAGCATTTTTCATCATCAGGTATGGGGTCCGCAAACGCAAACTTTTCCAAAAATTGAGGAAAGAAACTTTTACAATTGTCGCTCCTGTACCCACATGGTAAACGCTTTTCGCCGACAGCGGCGATAGCGGAACAGCTAAGGTAACTAACTGGCTGGGAATCGGAGAACCCTAGCGGATGTTATTATTTTCGTTTGTATTTTTCCATATCTCAATTGATAGGGATAGGATGGTTAATAAGGTAAGTAAATTAATAAAGAATGATAATAATAAAGTAGGCAAACTAATTACCCCAACGCCGTTGGTTAGTAAAGTATTAAAATTTTAAGGCTAGTCACATGACCACAACTACGACTAACAAGGGGAGGCCGCCAATTGTGAAATTCAGATTCGATCCCTACTGCGCATAATAAAAGCTCATGGCCAGAGGTGTAATGTGGCAAAGCACCAAGATGCACTTCTCAGCCGTTGTCGAGAAAATCGACAGTTAAAAGAAACCGTTGCGGTGAAATACTCTCTACGATTGATAGTTTTCTACAGCGTCGTGGCGCAACGGTAAACGCTCGGGTTCGTAATCCGAAGGTGGCCGGATCGAACAGCCGGCACGGTAGCTTAGCGTGTTCGGTCAGTGTGTTAGCTGCCGTCTGTAATAAAGAAACTGAGTTAATGGATCAACGACTAACTGAAACGGGTGTCTTGCCATGTCCGCCCCGAGCAGATACAATGAACAAAAATGAAATAAAAAAAATAAACAAAATAAAAAAATCAATGGAACGCCTAACCAATTAATTAGCAGCATAAGCAGCGCAGGGTATATGAAGCGTGTCGGGAGAGGCGGAAAAATAAAAAAAAAACCTCGCGCCATGCAACATTTTTTATTATTAGTGTTTTGTAATTCATATATGAATTGCTTACACATATTGGTGAAGGCGGATCGCTGTCCAATTGTACCGCCTCAATTTTTCCGTTTGTTTAACAGGGTGTACCAAAGCTCTCACGTCCGCACTGATTTTCGACGATGTTATAAGTTGCGCTAGGGACCGCACCTACCTTCTTTCGAAGTTGGCAGGCAACTACGCTGTTATGCGGCGGCTCGTTTCGGCCCATTCAACATCTGTCCTTCGAGTGTAACGAGCGAGTAACGGAGTTTATATTTCATACCTGCCACAGCAAATTTGTGTACGTGGGGTTTGTATTCTAATTCGAACGTTTGATTTATGCTATACGTATTCGTTTCGGAATATCGTTTCTACGTCTTCCATTAACTATACTTGGTTAACATTATGAAGACAATTAATAACATTAATGAAATACAACTTTGTTTGCGGAAAACATAATGATGTTCGAAGTTGCCAGTTTTTCCACGACAAACGACTTTCAACAACTTATTATATGCATAATTGTTGCAACTGATTGCTGGGAATTATATATATATATTGTGTGTATGTACACACATTTGAATTACAAAAAACAAATACTAAAAAAAAATGGTTGCATGGCGCGAGATTCGATCCGGCGAACTTCTGAATTACGAACCCGAACCCGAGAGCTTACCGCTGCGCCACGACGCTGTAGAAAACTATCAATCGTAGTGAGTATTTCACCGCAACAGTTTCTCTTAACTGTCGATTTTCTCGACGACGTCTGAGAAGTACATCTTGGTGCTTTCCCACATAGTACCTCTGGCCATGAGCTTTTATTATGCGCAGTATGAATTGAATCTGAATTTCACAATTGGCGGCCTCCCCTTGTAAGAGTGCTTCGAATTCCTCACGAGGGATCACAGACAGCCAACCGCGCGACGCTTGTTTACAGCGAGGCTCGGGACAGAATGCACGCGGGGAGAGTTATGTTGTCCCGGTTGCCTCTTCGTCATATCATAGTTGTGAATCTGGAAGAGAGAAGGTGTCCAGCACGAGCCTTATAGACGTAAATCGGAAAGAGTTGTTTTCCGCCATTAGCCTGCCGCGATCCTGGCGGATACAGTAGTGATTTTTCCATCATTAATGTGCCGAATGAAATAAGTTTCGTGAATGAATACAGTGTTATTCTGTAAGTAACATATGACGAGTGCTGTATGTACACTCCTGGAAATGGAAAAAAGAACACATTGACACCGGTGTGTCAGACCCACCATACTTGCTCCGGACACTGCGAGAGGGCTGTACAAGCAATGATCACACGCACGGCACAGCGGACATACCAGGAACCGCGGTGTTGGCCGTCGAATGGCGCCAGCTGCGCAGCATTTGTGCACCGCCGCCGTCACTGTCAGCCAGTTTGCCGTGGCATACGGAGCTCCATCGCAGTCTTTAACGCTGGTAGCATGCCGCGACAGCGTGGACGTGAACCGTATGTGCAGTTGACGGACTTTGAGCGAGGGCGTATAGTGGGCATGCGGGAGGCCGGGTGGACGTACCGCCGAATTGCTCAACACGTGGGGCGTGAGGTCTCCACAGTACATCGATGTTGTCGCCAGTGGTCGGCGGAAGGCGCACGTGCCCGTCGACCTGGGACCGGACCGCAGCGACGCACGGATGCACGCCAAGACCGTAGGATCCTACGCAGTGCCATAGGGGACCGCACCGCCACTTCCCAGCAAATTAGGGACACTGTTGCTCCTGGGGTATCGGCGAGGACCATTCGCAACCGTCTCCATGAAGCTGGGCTACGGTCCCGCACACCGTTAGGCCGTCTTCCGCTCACGCCCCAACATCGTGCAGCCCGCCTCCAGTGGTGTCGCGACAGGCGTGAATGGAGGGACGAATGGAGACGTGTCGTCTTCAGCGATGAGAGTCGCTTCTGCCTTGGTGCCAATGATGGTCGTATGCGTGTTTGGCGCCGTGCAGGTGAGCGCCACAATCAGGACTGCATACGACCGAGGCACACAGGGCCAACACCCGGCATTATGGTGTGGGGAGCGATCTCCTACACTGGCCGTACACCTCTGGTGATCGTCGAGGGGACACTGAGTAGTGCACGGTACATCCAAACCGTCATCGAACCCATCGTTCTACCATTCCTAGACCGGCAAGGGAACTTGCTGTTCCAACAGGACAATGCACGTCCGCATGTATCCCGTGCCACCCAACGTGCTCTAGAAGGTGTAAGTCAACTACCCTGGCCAGCAAGATCTCCGGATCTGTCCCCAATTGAGCATGTTTGGGACTGGATGAAGCGTCGTCTCACGCGGTCTGCACGTCCAGCACGAACGCTGGTCCAACTGAGGCACCAGGTGGAAATGGCATGGCAAGCCGTTCCACAGGACTACATCCATCATCTCTACGATCGTCTCCATGGGAGAATAGCAGCCTGCATTGCTGCGAAAGGTGGATATACACTGTACTAGTGCCGACATTGTGCATGCTCTGTTGCCTGTGTCTATGTGCCTGTTTTTCTGTCAGTGTGATCATGTGATGTATCTGACCCCAGGAATATGTCAATAAAGTTTCCCCTTCCTGGGACAATGAATTCACGGTGTTCTTATTTCAATTTCCAGGAGTGTAGTTTGTAGAAATTAGCTCGTCTGTTTATGCCGTAGTAACTAGTTATTATTTGTTGTCATATCTTTCAGGTGCATAATCTGAGTAACGGAGGATGTACACCCTTCGACTAGCGTTGTAATATATAGTTGGGAGCCTGTCACAGACGATGGCAAGCGGGAAGTTACTGTCACTGTGTTTTGGTTTGCAAAATACAGATGCATTATCAACGCACTACCGGAAGCAGCCAGGTCTGTTTCTCGGCGTTCCAGGTTGATAGAAAAGGCTATGGTCGAGAGATATTTGGTGGTGACGAACGAAATGACTTTTCTTGATAGTGAGGTACTATACGATGAAGACGAAGCAGAAGGTGATTCAGTGGAAGATATCCCGACTAGTGAATCGCTAAATTGTCATAACACTTCAGAAATCTCCACGTCACTGGGAATATGTGCTTCATCCGTTCCCGATGAGTATCACAAACCGGTTACTAAACGACTTAACTACAGCTCTATACCCTTTGAAGTAAAAGTTAAGGCGGTAGCGCTAGCCAGGAATCATCCAAATTTGAACTTACAAACACTGCAAAAGAATGGAGCAACAACAGCCCTGGAACGGAAGAAGGACTTGAAATTGTGGAAAAGTGATATCGTTAAAGGAGGGACAAGATACGACAAATACCAGGCGATAAATATGTGAACATACGACCGAATTGTCGAATCTTGTTGACGTAACGAGAATGTAACAGCGAGAATACTTCAGGAGAGGGCTGCAGGTGCAGCGCTTCAATATACGGCCAACAAGGATTCTACGTCTGCTGCATCATTATCTTGGGCAAAAAATTTCAGATCGGGGTATAAAATTCGTCAACGGCGCGTCACTAAATACGTCTCTCATAAGGAAGTACAAAATATAGAAGATATACAGAAAGTGGGAGCTCTTTTCAACAGGCAAACGGCGTCACTTATGAGCGGTTTTAATAGTGATTACGTGATCAACACCGGTCATACAGGATGCGAGTATTGGGTGAACATTCGACGCACGTTATCGCATAAGGGAGAAAAACTAATCCTTGTCGCAGTTGGTAGTAAAAACCTAGTAAGACATTCGTACACGGCGCAACATGCCACTACAGCCTCTGGAAATCTGTTACGTAAGGTTTTCCTATGTTTACAAGAAACGAATGTTACATTTGGTCCTCAGGTTATAGAAGAGGTCAACCGTTTAACCGACTCGTTGAAAAATGTTTACATTACCTTCTCCAAACTGACGAATGTGATTTACAGAACATTTCTTGAGAATGTTTTAAGACCATACGTGTCTGATAGCAAGTTTTTTCTAGTAGTGGATTCCTGGAGTGGACAAAGTAATGCTATATTATATGACACAATGATTATAGATGGCGAGGGTCAGCCGACGTGCACGGTAAAAGTAATACCGCCCAACTGTACACCTGTGTACGAGCTGTGTGATGTTGATTTCGATCGCCAGGTTAAAAACTTTATTTCCATTCTTCAGGATTGCAGTGTGCTTCTAGAAACCCAGTGGGAATTGGACAACTGCACGGATACAATAACTATTTACAACATAATTCATAACCAACTTTCAGCACCGATTTTTCACGCAATGATATCGTATGCGTGGTACGCATCAAAATTAATTCCCGAAAAAGACATTTTGAAATGTAAACCAAGTTTGTTTTCCGCCTACTCTTGGGAAGGAACAGTGTAGCTTTCGAAAGATTGAATTCATTAGATGTTCTTGGTGCCGTGAGTACATTTGTTTCAAATTTTTATGTGACAAGTACCACCCATCTCGTTGTTCGACGAAAAATGAGGACACGTATCAGTGACTGGAAGAGCCATTCTAAAGTGACCTGGAGTAACATTTTAGTTGTTTACTACCCCAAGAAGTTTCAGAAATTTATTTGCCTACCTTATTTTTATCGTTCCTTATAGATTTACTTACCTTATTAACCCTCCTATTCCTATCAATTGAGATATGGAAAAATACAAACGAAAATAATAACATCCACTGGGTTTCCTCGCGATTCGAACCCGGGTTCTCAGATTCCCAGCCAGTTACCTAAAATATCTTAGATTCCTCCTTTTTAGGTTGTACACAAGCGACTGCCAAATTTGAGCCGAATCGGTTGGCCATGTCTGAGGCCTTCCATTTGTAAGGAGTTACACGTCCAGCTCAAGGAACAAACGCGCCGTCTCAGTGCGATGTCAAACATTATTTGTGAATATTTGAATGTTGTTGAAAGACAAGAAGGAACAATTACTTATTCATTCTTTCTCTTACTTTTGTAAGGTCCAGACGGTTGTCTTGTTAAATTTTGTGAGATTTGTAGACTGTATTTATGGAAAAATGAATGTGATAGTTTCTGACGGACCAGAAGGTTCCGAGCTTGCGAAAAATGTTTTGTTATTGTTGTTGTTGTGGTCTCCAGTCCTGAGATTGGTTTGCTGCAGCTCTCCATGCTACTCTGTCCTGTGCAAGCTTCTTCATCTCCCAGATCCTACTGCAACCTACATCCTTCTGAATCTGCTTAGTGTATTCAGCTCTTGGTCTCCCTCTACGATTTTTACCCTCCACGCTGCCCTCAAATGCTAAATTTGTGATCCCTTGATGCCTCAAAACATGTCCTACCAACGGATCCCTTCTTCTAGTCAAGTTGTGCTACAAATTGCTCTTCTCCCCAATTCTATTCAATACCTCCTCATTAGGTACGTAATCTATCCACCTTATTTTTAGCATTCTTCTGTAGCACCACATTTCGAAAGCTTCTATTCTATTCTTGTTCAAACTATTTATCGTACATGTTTCACTTCCATACATGACTACACTCCATACTTTCGGAAACGGTTTCCTGATACATAAATCTATACTCGATGTTAACAAATTTCTCTTCTTCAGAAATGGTTACCTTGCCATTGCCAGTCTACATTTTATACCCTCTCTACTTCGAACATCATCTGTTATTTTACTTCCTAAATAGCAAAACTCCTTTACTACTTTAAGCGTCTCATTTCATAATCTAATTCCCTCAGCATCACCCGATTTAATTTGACTACATTCCATTATCCTCGTTTTGCTTTTGTTGATGTTCATCTTATATCCTCCTTTCAAGACACTGTCCATTCCGTTCAACTGCTCTTCCAGGTCCTTTGCTGTCTCTGACAGAATTACAATGTCATCGGCGAACCTCAAAGTTTTTACTTCTTCTCCATGAATTTTAATACCTACTCCGAATTTTTCTTTTGTTTCCTTTACTGCTTGCTCAATATACAGATTAAATAACATCGGGGAGAGGCTACAACCCTGTCTCACTCCTTTCCCAACCACTGCTTCCCTTTCATGCCCCTCGACTCTTATGACTGCCATCTAGTTTCTGTACAAATTGTAAATAGCCTCTCGCTCCCTGTATTTTACCCCTGACACCTTAAGAATTTGAAAGCGAGTATTCCAGTCAACATTGTCAAAAGCTTTCTCCAAGTCTACAAATGCTAGAAACGTAGGTTTGCCTTTTCTTAATCTTTCTTCTAAGATAAGTCATAAGGTCAGTACTGCCTCACGTGTTCCAACATTTCTACGGAATCCAAACTGATCCTCTCCGAGGTCCGCATCTACCAGTTTTTCCATTCGTCTGTAAAGAATGCGCGTTAGTATTTTGCATCTGTGACTTATTAAACTGATAGGTAATTTTCACATCTGTCAGCACCTGCTTTCTTTGTGATTGGAATTATTGTATTCTTCTTTTAGTCTGAGGGTATTTCGCCTGTCTCACACATCTTGCTCACCAGCTGGTAGAGTTTTGTCATGACTGGCTCTACCAAGGCTGTCAGTAGTTCTAATGGAATGTTGTCTACTCCTGGGGCCTTGTTTCGACTCAGGTCTTTCAGTGCTCTGTCAAACTCTTCACGCAGTATCTTATCTCCCATTTCATCTTCATCTACATCCTCTTCCATTTCCATAATATTGTCCTCAAGTACATCGCCGTTGTATAGACGCTCTATATACTCCTTCCACCTTTCTGCCTTTCCTTCTTTGCTTAGAACTGGGTTTCCATCTGAGCTCTTGATATTCATACAAGTGGTTCTCTTTTCTCCAAAGGTCTCTTTAATTTTCCTGTAGGCAGTATCTATCTTACCCCTAGTGAGATACGCCTCTACATCCTTACATTTGCCCTCTAGCCATCCCTGCTTAGCCATTTTGCACTTCCTATCAATCTCATTTTTGAGACCTTTTGTATTTCTTTTTGCCTCCGTCATTTACTGCATTTTTATCAATTAAATTCAATATTTCTTCTGTTACCCAAGGATTTCTAGCAGCTCTCGTCATTTTACCTACTTTATCCTCTGCTGCTTTCAATACTACATCCCTCAGAGCTACCCATTCTTCTTCTGCTGTGTTTCTTTCCCCCATTCCTGCCAATTGTTCCCTTATGCTCTCCTTCAAACTCGGTACAACCTCTGGTTCTTTCAGCTTATCCAGATAGCATGTCCTTAAATTCCCACCTTTTTGCAGTTTCTTCAGTTTTAATCTACAGGTCATAACCAATAGATTATGGCCAGTGTCCACATCTGCCCCTGGAAATCTACTACAATTAAAAACTTGATTCCTTAATCTCTGTCTTACCATTAAATAATCTATCTGATACCTTTTAGTATCTCCAGGATTCTTCCATGTATACAACCTTCTTTTATGATTCTTCAATCAAGTGTTAGCTATGATTAAGTTATGCTCTGTGCAAAATTCTACCAGACGGCTTCCTCTTTCATTTCTTAGCCCCAATCCATATTCACCCACTATGTTTCCTTCTCTCCCTTTTCCTACTGACGAATTCCAGTCACCAATGACTATTACATTTTCGTCTCCCTTCATTACCTGAGTAATGTCTCTTATCTCATCCTACATTTCATCAATTTCTTCATCATCTGCAAAGCTAGTTGGCATATAAATTATACTATTCTAGTAGGCATGGGGTTTCTGTCTATCTTGGCCACAATAATGCGTTCACTATGCTGGTTGTAGTAGCTTACCCGCACTCCTATTTTTTTATTCATTATTAAACCTACTCCTGCATTACCGCTATTTGATTTTGTATTTAGAGCCCTATATTCACCTGACCAAAAATCTTGTTCCTCCTGCACAGAACTTCACTAATTCCCACTATATCTAACTTTAACCTATCCATTTCCCTTTTTAAATTTTCTAACCTACCTTCCCGATTAAAGGATCTAACATTCCACGCTCCGATTCGTAGAACGCCAGTTTTCATTCTCCTAATAATGACGTCCTCCTGAGTATTCCCCGCCTGGAGATACAAATGGCGGACTATTTTACCTCCAGAATATTTTACCCAAGAGGACGCCATTATCATTTAATCATACAGTAAAGCTGCATGTCCTCAGGAAAAATTACGGCTGTAGTTTCCCCTTGCTTTCAGCCTTTCCCAGTACCAGCACAACAAGGCCGTTTTGGTTAATGTTGCAAGGCCAGATCAGTCAATCATCCAGACTGTTGCCCCTGCAACTACTGAAAAGGCTGCTGCCCCTCTTCAGGAACCACATGTTTGTCTGGCCTCTCAACAGATACCCCTCCGTTCTATCTACAAACCTTGCCACAGCGACCCCATTCCAGTAATCCAGCAAGATCTCCAGTCACTACTCAAATCCTTATGCCCACCTCAGAGCCTCTCCCTGGTGTCGATGCCTCTGCTCAACTCTCTCACTCCACTAATAAATCCTACCTTCTACATGATTCCTAAAGTCCATAAACCTAATCACCCAAGACGCCCCATTGTGGCCGGTTACTGAGAGAATTGCTGCTCTCATAGACCAACCCCTACAATCTATTACCCCTAACATACCTTCCTATTTAAAAGACACCAACCATTTCCTCCAGCCACCCAGAGTGGCCGAGCGGTTCTAAGCACTACAGTCTGAAACCGCGCGACCGCTATGGTTGAAGGTCCGAATCTTGCATCGGGCAAGGATATGTGTGATGTCGTTAGGTTAGTTAGGTTTAAGTAGTTCTAAATTCTGGGGGACTTATGACCTCAGAAGTTAAGTCCCGTAGTGCTCAGAGGCATTTGAACAATTTCCTTCACTGACTCTCCACAGTTCCTGACTCTTTACCACAAAGTGCCATGCTTCTCACTATTGGTGCCACCTCCCTGTATACTAATGTTCCTAATGCCCATAGCCTTCCTGCTATTGAACACTCCCTTTCCCAAAGATTGACAGATTCCAAACCAACAACCTAGTCACCATGACAAGTTTATCCTCACACACAATTTCTTCTGCTTTGGAGGCATTACCCACAAACAAATTCAGGGTATGGCTATGGGCACCCTCATAGCACCTTCTAATGCCAACCTATTCATGGGCCATATAAACGAAACCTTCCTAAAAACAGAGAATCCTAAACCCCACTCCTGGTTCAGATTCAGTGATTACATCTTTGCTATCTGGAGTGAGGATAAGGATACCCAATCCACATTCCTCCAGAACTTCAACTACTTCTCCCCCATTTGCTTCACAAGGTCCTACTCAACCCAACAATCTACCTTCCTAGATGTTGACCTCCACCTCAAATGTGGTTACATCAGTACCTCCGTCCATATCAAACCTACTAACCACCAGCAATACCTCCACTTCAACAATTGCCATCCATTCCATACCAAGAAGTCCCTTCCATATAGCCTATCCTCACTCGGTCACCGCATCTGCAGTGATGAGCAGCCCCAATCTAAATATCTCACTAAAGGCTTCACTGACCATAATTATCCCCCCAACCTTGTATAAAAACAAATCTTGCGTGCCTTATCTATTCAGTCTCCCACCACCTCCCAAAATCCCACTGTCTGACCACAGACGACCATGCCCCTCATAACTCAGCACCACTCAGGACCGGAGAAACTGAATTACACTCTATGCCAGGGTTTTGATTACCTCTTGTCATGGCCTGAAATGAGAAGTAGCCAGACCACTATCCTTCCCATGCCTCACATGGTATTCTGTCATCCACCGAACCTGCATAATGTACCCATCCTTACACAACCCCTGCTCCCAATCCCTTACCTCATGGTTCATACCTCTGTAACACACCTACATCCATACATTCTCCTGCCACCACCTACTCCAGGTCAGGCACCATCACCACTAATCCCATCAAAGGCAGGCCTACCTGTGAATCTAGTCATGTGCTTTACAAGCTAAGTTGCTACCACTGTGCTGCATTCTATGTAGGAATGAGAACCAACAAGCTGTCTGTCCACACAAATGGTCACCAACAAACTGCAACCAAGAAACAAGTGGACCACCCTGTTGCTGAACATGCTGCCAAACATGATATATCAATGACTGCTTCACAGTGTGTGCTATATAGATCCTTCCCACCAACACCAGCTTTTCTGAATTGTGCAGGTGGGAACTTTCCCTGCAATACATCCGATATTCCCATAACCCTCCTGGTCTCAACCTTCATTAGTCACTGTTCTCATCCATCCCACACTTTCCCTGCACCCGTTCCAGCACTATGCAGCCATTATTCCACCACCACACCCAGTCTTTTTATTTCCCTCCGTTTCTGCTACTTCTGCCACCCTCCCCACCTCTCCCCTGCCCGTGGTCTAACCTGCAGCACTTTACTCTACATCACTTCCACCCTCCCTCCCTGCCCCAGTATCCTCCATACCCCCACCCAGTTGCCACTCCCATCATGCAATGTTGCTGTGTGTGTGTGTGTGTGTGTGTGTGTGTGTGTGTGTGTGTGTGTGTGTGTGTGTGAATTGTGAGAGTCGTTGTTGTGTGTATCAGCGACACAGCATCTCCGCTAGATAGTGAGTAGCAGCTTTCTTTCTCGTAATATTGTTACATTCTATCCAGGATTTTCCATTATTTGAATATATATTATACTAATTCATGAACGAGATAGATGAGCACTTAAAATAAAGGGCCAAAGGGCCAAAATGAACTCCCTTGGCCTCTTTCAAAACAGAAAGAGCATATATTATACAAAAAATTTCATGTAGAATGCCCAAGTACAAGTAGACCCTAATATAAGTAAATCTATATTTTTATTTGAATGCTCCTGACAAAGTACCTGATCTGACTATTGTTGTAAGCATACCTGTATTCATTCCATCTATGCTGCGATCAAATGGTTAATTTTCCATACTTGTGTGTGAAGTGTAAATATTCCATTGTACAATTTCCCTGTATAAAACTGATGTGCTCAATACTATGTGGAAAATGATTCAAAATCAGTAGCCAATAATTAATTAAATAAAAAAAGTCCATTTGCAGTGTATATGTACAAATTGAGAAAGCTCATTTTTCTTAGTAAAGCCACAAAGACAAGTTTTATGAAATTACACAAGTTTTTTTGTACTCAAGTTGATCAGATACACTAATTACATACAGCAGCAGCGTTTTTTCATCATAATGGTCCAGCTAGGCATTGGGGATATGGTATTCTTTGAGAAGGTACTCCACTATTTTCCATTTTTAGATCACCTACAATGCTCAAATATTTCAATATGTGTAAAACCCTAAAAACCATTAACAATACCCTCTAACACAACCGAAGGCCAGATAGAAGGTCAACTGTTTCAGGAATTACAAGAAATGGAAAGAATAGAATCCCATTAGTTGTCAACTGCTGAACACTGGGGGTTCTAGATAGTTATATCCATAGCGGTACAAAAATATTTTGCTCACTCTAGTAACTATTCTCTCCGGAAATGTCACTGGGTTACCTGTAGTGGTAGCGTGTTAAGTGTCAGAGAATGAAACTTAGAGAGAATAATAACAGCTAGAGAAAAATAACAACCTCTGACAGTTATTTCCATTGTCGCTCCAATTGCTTTATTTGTACTAACTGACCAAACTAATGACGCAAGGGAACTCTAGTACATGTACAATGCCTTTAAGTTTGCTCCTATCAGCAACCACTCTGACATTAACTTTATTTAGTTTTTGTGCTGAAAGTAGTGAGAGCGCACAAAATAACACATAGTTGTATTAATAGATGGCGCATAGTCTCTGTTATTTCCATGACATGTAGAACCTCTTCCAGATGACATATCCCTCTCTATCATAGCTAGATCTCAGATTAGTTGACGTGAAAGCATAGTATGATCTTCTGTAAACAGGTGGCGCAAAGCACTGTTATTTAAGTAACTGCTAGTATCAGATGAGCCCTTATCACAGTAACTGCTACTTCTCAATAACCAGTTATTTCTATCAGTTACGTTATTTTCTTGTCACCTCTAATGTACACCATTACGCCAGGAGATACTGATTTACTGAATACTGGGGAAAACATCTGTAGTAAAATTCATTTTTACAGCCTTATATACACTCCTGGAAATGGAAAAAAGAACACATTCACACCGATGTGTCAGACCAACCATACTTGCTCCGGACACGCCCCAACATCGTGCATCGTGCCTCCAGTGGTGTCGCGACAGGCGTGAATGGTGGGACGAATGGAGACGTGTCGTCTTCAACGATGAGAGTCGCTTTTGCCTTGGTGTCAATGATGGTCGTATGCGTGTTTGGCGCCGTGCAGGTGAGCGCCACAATCAGGACTGCATACGACCGAGGCACACAGGGCCAACACCCGGCATCATGGTGTGGGGAGCGATCTCTTACACTGGCTGTACACCTCTGGTGATCGTCGAGGGGACACTGAATAGTGCACGGTACATCCAAACCGTCAGCAAACCCATCGTTCTACCATTCCTAGACCGGCAAGGGAACTTGCTGTTCCAACAGGACAAAGCACGTCCGCATGTATCCCGTGCCACCCAATGTGCTCTAGAAGGTGTAAGTCAACTACCCTGGCCAGCAAGATCTCCGGATCTGTCCCCCATTGAGCATGTTTGGGACTGGATGAAGCGTCGTCTCACGTGGTTGCACGTCCAGCACGAACACTGGTCCAACTGAGGCGCGAGATGGAAATGGCATGGCAAGCCGTTCCACAGGACTACATCCAGCATCTCTACGATTGTCTCCATGGGAGAATAGCAGCCTGCATTGATGTGAAAGGTGGATATACACTGTACTAGTGCCGACATTGTGCATGCTCTGTTGCCTGTGTCTATGTGCCTGTTTTTCTGTCAGTGTGATCATGTGATGTATCTGACCCCAGGAATGAGTCAATAAAGTTTCCCCTTCCTGGGACAATGAATTCATGGTGTCCTTATTTCAATTTCCAGGAGTGTATATATCAAGATAGATGACAAACAATGTCATATAGTTATTTGCCATATCAAGCGAGAACAAATTCCCTCTCGGTCATACCACTACACTTCATAACTGTATCAAGAAGAAGATTCCATAAGCTAAACGGCAGCAGATGTCCAGGGCTGTTAAAATGACAATTTTTGCTATGCCTAGGTTGTATAATCTGAGTTGACAAGTAGCATAAATAATAGTTGAAGGAGACCAAAAGAGTGTTACAATACAGTACAAACATGGACAAAGACCACAGTATGGAGATAGCTACACACTGTATAAAAGTCTCATTCACAGTGATTATTAATTTTATAAAAATCGTTCATGCACTTGCAGCTTGTTTGATATTTCACTGTACACATATGGACCAAAAATTCACACAATTCAGAGCAATGATCAGTTAATGACTTCAGATTTCTAAAGTCAAGGCTATGTTTTTTACTTGTGGTGGCAGGCTGTTCTGTATCTTGGTTAAATGGTGCCATTGTTCATTGTTTGGACATGGAGTTTCCTATCTAATACAAAGTGTGTTGAAATGATGATAATGTAATAATAATCCTTTGAGTTACTTTCTCTTTGCCTTTTTATGTGTTTTTTCTGTGTTTCTTTGCTCTGTTTATATTTTGTCTTCATTGTTGTCCCATGGTTGTAATTGTAAATTGTGTGAAGTAATGAGTTGAAATTACTTATCCTAAATAACTGTTATTTTCTTAGCAACTGGTCATGGACCCAGGTGCCAGGTGTTGCAGTACAACAAATAATGGTGGAAAAAATTAATCCATTACCTATTTAGAGTCATGGCTCAAGAAGAAGAGGAATACAAGGTACTGTTGTTTAATGGGAAGAACTTTAGCAACTGAAAATTTATGACTGAAATACTTCTATATGAGCTGGAAGTGAGTTTTGTGTGAAAGAGATACATGGACATGGCTGAGACAGCTGAATAGTGTGCATGGAAGAAAACTCTTCTGGGAGAGCTTGGCAAAACCGATAAGAAGTGTAAGTCTCAAGTAATCCAAAGAATTTCACAAAGTTGCTTGGCGTAGGCCTACACCAAAAATAAGAAATACATTAATTCAAACATTTGAGCTGAAAGGTATGGCTTTTATTAAGAACGACCTTTAAAGATTAATGCAAATGACAATAACTCTTGAAATTAATTTTTTGGAGTTTCGTAAGTTAATGGGTAATTTGAAGGATCGGATGATAATATTGGAGGAACTGATATAGTATGCGGTTTCTTACGAACAATTCCACCAGAATCCGAAGTAGTTGTTACTGCTCTGAATACCTTCTCAAGTGAGGAATTGGAACCGAATTTCTTAAAGGGTAGATTACTAGACAAAGAAGCAAAACTTATTAAATCTAAAGGTAACAACTGGACAGTAAATGAATTGCCATCGTCGACAGCATCTGACAGCAAGGTAAAAGGATGTATTCAGAGACAACCAAGTCTCAAGCTATGTATGATGCAGTTAAAGCTTTGTCTAAAAATAAGATTTTAGTTGATATTGTGGATGCTAGGAGTTGTCATTTTTTACTTTGTAATTCACTGTTGCTATATGAGTTCACATATTGTCATTTTGTTATATAGAGATAATGAGTGGAGGTTCGGACACTAGAAAATGGAGTGCCTAGTGGAGAAATCTAAACATTTCTTATGTATTCTTCTATTACAGTTCAATAGGAATGACAGCTACGGAGGCAGTCAGAAACATTCACGCCACATGTGGGAGGGGGATAATTCCATGAGACAGATCATGGCAAGAATGCAGTTTTCTTGTTTTAAGAAGGATCATTTTGACATTAGTGATTCAGCACATTCAGGAAGACAGTCAAAGTTTCATAAAGATTGTTTAAACACATTAACCCACAATAATCAATGTCAGGAAACTCGAGAACTGGCAAATGTTATTAACTGTGATCATTCTACCATCGTGCGACATTTGCATGCAATGGAGAAGGTTGCAAAAAGGTACCACATGCTCTAAGCCGAAAACACATAAATCAGCAGGTGGATGTATGTGCTTTTCTCATTGTTCGTGATCAGTTTGCTTGAAAGCAACGTTGACCATTCCTAACTTGTATTGTTATAGCCTTATAGGTGACAAGAAATGGTGTCTTTATCCTAAGATCATAAGGAAAAGAAAAGAATGGTTGCCCCCATACAAAGCAGCAACTCCCCATATAAAAGCCTGCATGCATCCATAATATTATGCATCCAGTTGAACACTGATGGTGTGGTGTAGTACAGATTGCTTCCCTGAGATGTAACCATCACTGATGATATTTATTGTCAGTAACTGAGACATCTTGTGGACGCAATTCGAGGACAACGACCAGGCAGACTGCGAAAAGTGATGCTACTCCACGATAACGCCCACGCCCATTCTGCTAGACTGACCAAAAACTTTATACTGGAATTGGATTGGGAGGTCATTCTGCACTCACCTTATTCAACTGATCTTGCACCCTCAGTTTTTCCTGCTCTATATCGAACAAACTTCAAGCTAAGCTTTGCCGGATGCAAAAGGTGCTCCTACCATGGCTCGACGAGTTCTTCACCTCAAAACCACTCGATGTCTACAGTCATGGAATCAAAAAGTTATTTCAGCATTGATAGACTGTTGTAAATAGTGATGGAGAATATATTATGGATGAGTAGGGTGTGTATGTGTATCTGTTGTGTTTGTCAAACGTACAGAAAAATGCAACAAACTTATGTAACAACCCAATATATGTGTTACAGATGTGGGAAACAATGCCATTATTGGGGAAAAATACAATGTTAGATTGCCACAAAAGCATAGAGGTATAGTTCTGCAAATTTAGCTAAATCTCTCCAAAAAATAAACAGAAATGAAAATAATTTTTCTTTCTCAGCTGTTACTGGAAGTTTTCCAGGTGGCAAAGTGGATTGGTTTCTAGATTTGAGGGTAACAGGATATTTAGTTAATTAATCTGTTCTTTGATGGATGTGAACAAACTGGTGAATCAAATAAGAATAAAGGTTGGAGAAATTTATGTTGAAAGCATAGTTTGTGGACTGGAATTTCAAATTAAAACTAAAAGGTGCTCTTCTAGTGTCAGGTTCACTAAATAATTAATTGTCAGTGCATAAACTATAAATGGCTGGATGATGCTTGTTTTTAAAAATTCAGCAGGTTCAATTCAAAAGGGTGATAGCTATAGCTGCAGCTCACAGAAATGATTCAATTGTGTATATACACACACTAACAAGGGGAGTGCGAGGGTTGGGAAATGAAGTTAAGAGTGGGATGGCATGTGTTGGCAGCACTACCCCATAGAGTTACAATGCCCCAGCCATACGGCCAGATGGCTAGCCACTCACGAGAAAAACACTCCGAAACTTTCAGTCCTACAGTATATAATACCCATGTGTCAGCTCACTGAACTGTATGGCACAGTGGTTGATACAATATTGGTAACAATTCTTGCTTCGTATTTCCAAAGTATGTATTTGCTGAAAATCAGGAGATTTAAAAGTGACAACGGTCATGAGTATATTTGCAAAGTCATTTACGAAATTTAGTGGCAGAGCGACTAAATCATACTGTCATTGAAAAGGCTCATTGCACAATTCTTGGACGCGAAGTTTGAAAGCAATTTTAGTCAAAAGTTACTGGCAGATACTTTTATCATTAACCGTAGTTATACTTCAGTTTTAGATGCAGAAATTCTAGAAATGCTATCGGATGGAAGAAAGCCAAATTTAACAAATATGACTTTGGGTGTGTTGCATAGTGGCACATTCCAAGGAAAGTATTGAAAAGGAACTAGCGCATTAAAATGTTTCGTGACTGGAAACTGTCTAATTAGCCACAGAATATCGTGCGCCAAGCAACACAAAGTTGTATTTGGGAGAGATGTAATATTTGAAAAAGATAAGGTTCTATTTGTAGGTGAAAGCAATGATGATTGGATCTTGAAGAAGACCATTCAAGTGAACAATGTAATTGAGAACATTCTTCAGTTTCCTCAAAGTTAGTTCTGTTTTGAAGTCCTTGATTTTGTGTAAACTGTTGAAGGGAACTCAAGGCCCACAATGTCAGAAGAAGTGGAAGCCAGCAGAAACTTTTGCGGAAAAGCAATAGAATAACAAGAAAATTATGTTTTTCAAGGATTATGCAGTGTTTCCCTTGAATGCAAAAATATTCGTGGGAAAACTTACCTCAGAAGTCTGAAGACGTTCAGGTTAGGCATCATGAAGAAGAAGTAGAAGAAGAATGGAAAAAAAGCAATCTAGGAAAAACTGGGCTCTCAGTCATCTAATGGAACTTTGACTTATGCACCACTTACAGCAAATAAAAGTATCACTGACAGTAAGAGGATGTTCAAAGTAAAAATAGACATGTCTGGAAATATTGAAAGAGATATGACTATACTCCACTTGCTCAATTCACAACACTAAGAATGCTCCTTAGTGTGGTGAAGGAACATAATTCATTTATGGAACAAACAGATGTACAAAATTGATCCCTGCATTGAGACCTGGTGTAAAGGTTAAGAAAAGTCTTGTATGCAAACTAAAAAAAAACTTTTGACAGTTTTAGAAGGAAATCATGTTTCGACAACCCAAAATTGGCAGATGTCTCTATGTTGAAATCATTGATGATCATTATACTCAATTTGCTTCCATAAGTAGATAATATTCCAGCTGGATGTAATAGTAAAAAAAAAAGTCACCTACATTAAGAACTAGTTAAAATGTCGAATGTGAGAACTTGGAGAACCAAAATCATTCCTCAGAATAAATATGCAGAGCAACAGTGGCCAAATGTTTCTTTGTCACTATGTTCATATTGAATACTTATTGAAAAGATTCAACATGGAAGACTGTAAGCACTGAGAACATCGATGGAAGTCAAATCCAGTGGAGATGCGTGTGGTCAAATGGATGAATTTAAACCAGATGGACAATTACTGTGTTTTTCAATGTATATAATGACAGCTGTGACCAGACGAAGTGCATCACTTAACTATTTTAGTAGACAGCAAAATAAACCAACAGAATTAGAGTAGAAATTTTTGAAATGAATTCTTTAATATATTAAAGGAACACTTGATGTTGGCCGGTGTTACAAAAAGGAAATTTTAAATGCTATTACTGCTATGTTGATTCTGACTGTGTTATGTTGTAGATCTTCTGTCTTCTTCACTTTCTTATAGTTTTTTGTTTGAAAATACTGTTTCTGGTGACAAGGAGACAGATGAGTTTCACTAGGAAATAGAAGCAGAATATCCAGCTTCGGCGACAGCTATGACAGACACCCCATGGCTTAAGCATCTTCTTGAAGAATCTGTCAATTACGGAAGTGGGAACATAGATGACTGAAGCATGTGGATGTGAAATCCGTTCTACACAAGAGCTATACAACAAAGGCCATCTGAATGTTCAATACATTAGCTCCGAGGAACAAATGGCCCATATTTTACCAAAAGTAGCTAAGAGTGCACGTTTCAATGGACTGTGTTAAAAGCTGGGGATAGTGAATTTTATGAGCAATTTAGGAAATTATTAAATTGATTGGGGGGGGGGGGGGGTGTTGAAATAATGACATTTTAATAATTATACTTTTCTAACTTCCAGCATTCTGGAAGGCATTGTAATGCCTAAGGAATTTCGGAGTAAATTCTAGAGACCCTCGTATTTCCACCGTCTTGAACACGCGTTATTTTAGAGATGAGTAGAACTGTGTCTACTGCACCACAGTTATGTGTGTGTGCAGGACGGACGTGTATGGGACGGATGATCGGCGTGGGCATGTAGTCGCCTATAGTTACACATCCAGCTCAAGGAATAAACGCGCCGTACTCCATGCGACATGAAACATACTGTGTGAACATTTGAATGTTGTTGAAAGAAGAGAAGGGACAATTACGAATGTAAGAGAAAGAATCAATAAGTAAGGTCTAGACAGTTGTCTTGTTAAACTTTGTGAGATTTGTAGACTGTATTTATGGAAAAATTAATGTGATAGTTTTCATACAACTAAAACATTTTTTGTAAGCTTGAAACCTTCCGGTCTGTCAGAAACTGTTGTGTGTGATGAAAATACAGTGAGATTGAGTTTTATAATAACTCCGTACACTCAAGAATATTTTAAAGTATAAAAAATTTCCTCCATGTAGCATCCTATATTCAGAGAAGAAGTCGTGCAGGACATCACAGCTGGCTATCCTGAAAAGATGATCGGCGAAGCAACTCCAAGTAAGTTTGATAGCCAAGAGGGAGTGTGAGTCTTGCACACCAGTACCACACTGACACCCTTAATCACCGGAAACCACCAGAGCATGTCAGAAAAAACACTATGGTTTACCAAATTATGCAATAAATTGCAGAGAACTGTCAAAGTGGAAATATTAATTTGTTTTACTTCATTACTATGCAATAATTAATGCAGAGTAATGTCGGAGGCAGCCACTTCCAGGTACGTTGGAAATGTGAGATGGTCTATGGACAGCTGATTCTAAGTGAGAAATGACAACCATGGCAGACAAAGCCCTGAATTCAAATATGTGTCCTAAGCTAACCACAACCCCATGATGTGAAATGCATCAAAGAGAATAGCAATCAACAATCTGTGCAGATTTAAAAATCGCACTTGCTTTGTTTATGGTGGTTAAAGCTAACCTCTACGAAGCAACTTGAGACGGACACACACACATTAACAATTATTTCCACATTATAGGTGACACAGGCAGATTCCAGGAGAAAAAAGAATGACAGAAAGAAAAATAAGGGTAAATAAAACAAACAATAATATCAAAAATTACGTGTAAACGAATTAATTGAATAAAATTAATAATCACATTCTTTTGATCGGATTTATAAATTGAAAAAAAGTTTCATTTGTCGTTTTTTGATCCAACAACCTTCTACGTCATGTTTATATGATAACCATTGCGCTAGGCCCCAACACAGGTATGTAGCTGGTGCATTAGTTTTTATACTTTTTCTATAGGTTTAATAAACATAACAGAGACTTCAGCGTACAATAATATATCATCCTTCAGTGCTTACGATGGACAGCAAACATTGGGGAAATTTTCGATTCTGCGAAATAGAAATGGCATGGTTTTCTGGTGAAGAATTCATTGAGTCATGTTCAGAACACTTTCTTAACCCGAAAGGGAAGTTCCATGAAAGTTATTTGATAGAGAGTGGAAAAGGCTCAAATCTGAGGCACAAGATCAGGTGAATAAGGTGGGTGTGACATGACTTCCCAACCCAACTTTTGCTAGACTGACAAAAAAATACTGTACGGAATGCAGGCAGGCTCTTTCATGGATCAGTATTGCTTCACGTGGACTTCCTGGTTGCTGTTCTTAGACTGTATAAGCAAGACATCTTTTCTGTTGACAGAAAATGTCAGCAACCACCGTTACATCTTGCGGAAGCAATTCATAATACAACCCACCATCGTCGTCCCACTAGATGCATAACATTATCTTTTGTGAAAGCATGCAGATTTTTGTATGGGATGTTGCTCCTTTGTTTGGCCCCAACCAATCCTTTCTTTTCCTTATGTTAGAATACAGACACAATTGTTCATCACCAGGATAGTGCTGCACTAGTGTCAGTCTAGTCAAGGGAAAGGGAAATTTTTTCGAAATTCAATGAAGGCGCTGTTGGGGGATGAAATCTGGGGCCGCTGGCAGAGTGCCGTAACGGACGACAGGCAGCAGGCCAGGCAAGGTAAACATGGCACCTGCCGTCGCAGAGCTGCGACAGCGGTATTGCATGCACGATTTGTTTTGAGTGGAGCAACAACAAGGTAGGAAACTGCAGCGTTGCTCTTAGTTAGTGGATATATGAGGTGGGGCACTAGGCCAGAGCCAGGAGAGGATATTTGTAAATGGCTGACCTGTAGGAATTTATCCCTACAATTGTTCCTGTCTCTCTCTGACACTATGTCAGAAGCAAGGGAGAAACCAATATAAATAGACGGGCAAGTTTAGCTTGACAGGGTCTGCCAGGTCAGTGGAACGTCGGGACAGACCTGTGCTGCTCTATGCTTATAGTGGCCAGTCTGGCAGCAATATTATAAGCATTCTGTATAAATTTTGTACTTTGTTTCTATGTTGTTGCTCGGGCTATATTCTGCATTGGGGGACACAACGCCAGGGGAGGGTAGAATGGCATCCTTCCACTTGGAGATAGCATGGTCTGCCTGAAAAACGGCAGTGAGAGAGGTCTGCAGCAGGTCCAGGAGGGTCTCAGTTCCACTCTAGTGTAGTTGCCAAGTTTGCTTCCCACCATGCATACTGGGTCCGGGCGAGGCATACCCTGAGGGTAGCAGAGCAGCACTACGACAGCGCCAGAGATGGCAGTGGGTGTTGCCATCCGGCAAGCACCATTAGCGGAAAATTTCAGCACAGAATCCAGGTGCGCGAAGGTTTGAGTCAGGTCACTAGTTGGGAGCAGCGGTGGCCTGAGGGCCACGGGTCACCAGTACATCCACCTTCATCCCTTGGTCAGACAGAGCAGGCCTAATGGGGCAGAGAAAGTCACAAGGCGCTACGCATCGCTGGGTGGTGACCGGGAGAGCGGCGGCCAAGTTCCGTTGGCAGGCAGCCTTGATAACAACAGCAGTGGCATCAGCATACCAGGAGTCTGCTGAGCCGGCTGGACTTGCAGGACATCGGGCGGGCAGCACGCTGACACTACGCTTCACCATCAAATACTGTAAATTAGCTGAATAAAGCAATGTTACTGAATACCGCTGTATCACTCTGCACTGTCTCTCAAAATTCTTGAACTTGCTCGGCCTCCTGACGAAATACGGTGTGGTGGGTCCCAGCTTGAGGTCTGCCATGTGGAGTCCCGGGTTTGACCCCTAACCCCACAACAATTGTAATGTTCAGTATTTCATGAGCCACTTGATGATGAGCAAATAGAGATAGATATGGCCACCAACTGATTTTTGCGATTTTCACTTCGGACATGCGGTACTCATACACCTCATTTTGAAACCTTTCTGTTTCATGCAAAATTTGCACAGTGGTGGAATCATCATGATCATCAATGACCCAGATCTTGAATACATTTGCATGCATCACTGAGGATTAATCTTTCCATGATATTCAGGAAGGCCTTCGCATTTTTATGAACTTAGTGGGTCACTAATGTGAAAATGGTCCTCCTTTAAACGAGAAAACCATATTCTTGCTGTGCTCTGATGAATAGCATTATCCCCACATATGGTGCAGATGTTTCTGGCTGCCTTCACTGCTGTCACCCCTCTACTGAACTCAAGAAGAAAATGTTCAGATTATTCCATTTGGCACTCCACTTTCTAGCGTCCACAGCTCCACTCACTATCTCCAAATGTCAAAATGTAAACTGAGATAGCAACAGTGAACTACAAATTAAAATGGCAATTGATAAAGAAACCCGCAGCAACATGCAAAACGAAAATGCTATTAACTTGTGTGTGAACCTTATACGTGTCAAAGTGTATGAAAAAGCTGATAGTTATACATATGTTACATAATTGGGCATAAAGTGTTTGACACACAATAAATAAAGGTTTTGAGTTTGATAATTTAATGTTTTTTTTCAATTGGGATTAACAAAAAGATAGTTGTGTTCTCAGTGGAAAGTGAAAAGCTGCTGTATCACATATATACCTAGTATATGACAAAGTAG